>NC_063056.1:36055222-36423972 GCF_018812025.1 Megalobrama amblycephala
GAGGGAGAAATGGGGTCCATTACGAACTAATTGTTCTTTGAGTGGTTGGTTAACACCCTCACAGAAAAAGTCAATGAGTGCACAGTCTGGCAGATCTGACCAATAGGCAATGTCTAAATATTCAGTGATATAGTCCTCAATCGATCGTGTGCCCTGCTTGAGACATAATAGTGAATGAGCAATGTCTATACCGGGCCAAAGTTCTCCTGAAAAGCCACTGGATCCTTGTGTTGGAGAGGTCTTCTGTAACGATACGGGACTCAGGCAGGGATCCATTTGCGAGCTTTATTAAATGGGAGCGTGGTCGTAAAGGTAGGGTCAAACAGGAACAAACAGGAACAGTAAGGGATATGCAGAGTCATGGTCAGAATACAGGCAGTAGATCAGGGCAGGAAGAAAACACTCACAAAATCAGGAACCAATAAACAATCCAAAAGGTCCAAAAGGCAGGCAGCAGGAATCGTAACACGGGGAACAGACGGGATCAGTAACAGGCAGGCAGACCGACAGACAAGATAGTAATGCTCAGAATTGTACACAAAGGGTAAACAAGACCTCGCAAAGTGTGTGAGGGTGTGTGTGGCTTAAATAGTCCAGATAATGTGCTGCAGCAGTATGTGGCAATTGGTGATTGGTGGAGAGAGTGTAGGTGATTGCCAGGGAGGAAATGTATGAATTGTGGGAATTGTAGTCCGGGAAATGACTGGGAACGTGACAATTACACTGATCAGCCACAACATTAAAAACACTGACAGGTGAAGTGAATATCATTCATTATATAATTAAAGTGGCACCTGTCATGGGATGGGAAACTGGGATATATTAGGTAGCAAATGAACAGTCAGTTCTTGAATTCATCTTTTGGAAGCAGGAAAATTGAAAAGTGAAAATATCTGAGTGACTTTGACAAGGGCCAAATAGTGATGGCTAGACAACTTGGTCAGGGCATCTCCAAAATGGCAGGTCTTGTGGGGTGTTTAGTACCTACTAAAAGTGGTGCAAGGACAACTGCTGAACTGGCGTCAGGGTCATGGGTGCCCAAAGCTCACTGATGCACATGGGGAGAGAACCTGTCTGGTCCGATTACACAGAGGAGCTACTGTAGCACAAAAAAAAATGCTGAAAAACTTAATGCTGCCCATGTTAGAAAGGTATTAGAACACATAGTGCATAGCAGTTTGCTGCATAGCAGCAGACTGGACAGAGTGCCCATGATGACCCCTGTCCATTGCCAAAAGTGCCTACAATGGGCACTTGAGTGTCAGAACTCAACCACTCGACCAAGAGATAGCAGCAGGATGCACTATGGGAAGAAAGCAGGCCTGCGGAGGTAGTGTGATGCTCAAGGCAATGTTTTGCTGGGAAACCTTGTGTCCTGGCATTCGTGTGGATGTTACTTTTACACGTACCATCTGCTTGAAGATTGTTGCAGACAATGGCAATGGTGTTCCCTGATGGCAGTGGCCTGTTTCAGCAGGCTAATGCACCCTGCCACACTGCAAAAATTGCTCAAGAATGATTTGAGGAACATGACAAAGAGTTCAAGGCAAATTCTAAAATAAGATGACAAATGCAGAGAGGTAATGAGAAAAGACCCAGACAGATATGAAGAGATGTGGGAAAAGAGCAAGAGTGTCTGAAAATCTGAAAAGAAGACAGGAGTGGATAAACAAAAGAAACCAGAGGACAAAACAATAGAATAGAAATTAATAAATGTATTATTTTTGAAACATGAAAATCAGTTTGACCCAGTCCTTACTGCAAAACCTCTGTTATCTTTGACACAATACCTTCTGTTTTGTCTGTTACTTACTTTTAAATGATTTTTTTTACTGTTACTTACTTAATTTTTATATCAGTATTTACAAAAATGCACAAATATTGAATATAAGAGCATCTTACATTTTTATAGAAATTAAAAAAGAAAAGTGTATAAAATTAATGATATTATAATGTTACAGAAAGGACATTTTGTAAGAAGAAGAGATGAAAACCATAAAAAAATAAATTTTGTGTAAAGTTTTATATGTATTACAGACTATGATGGTTAAATTAAAATTCATAGGGGTTGAAATTTGGGATACTCAAAATGAAGCCTATTCACATATACACATCAGTTGGCAAACAAAAGCTCAAGCATATTTTCTTGCTGTGCAAGAACCAATAAGGTCCATTCCCATGTGTTTAATTTTGAGCTTCTACAAGAACCAATGAGGTTTGTTCTTGTGCATCAAAGCAAGCTTCTGTTTTTGTTTGCTGATCAATATTTATATGTGAATAAAAGCCTAAATTCAATCTGTTCATCATATATAATCTCTTCAGAAAATTTGGACTAAACTACCAGATTCATATGGATTTGTTTTACAATCTTTATGACTTTTTTTAAAGTGTCAAACAGGTGGTTGTGTAGACTGTCATTGGAGACATAAATCTTTCAGATTTCATTAAAAATATCTTAATTTGTGTTCAGAAGATGAACAAAAGTCTTACAGGTCAAGAGGGTGAGTAAATAATTACATAATGTTCATTTTTGGGGGAACAAAACCTTTAAATCTGGTGCATTTTTTAGGTAGTTTAAGACTGTTTTTAAAAAAATTACTGTAAGAGAATACCTTTAATGTGTAGGCAGACTCAGAAACCAAGGAGAGACGGATCTAAACGCAAGTTGATTTTAATGATATAAATAATGATGGTAACAACAAAGGAGCAAAAGTAAACAAAGTGACCAAACTGAGATCAACTACACACAACATCCATGTGAGGACACCAATGAACTTAGGAAACACAGGGGTATGCAGTACACAGAGGGCAACAAACTTAAATGTTCAGTATATAATATTAACAGCTAGTGGGTGAAATAGGTACTGCAGTCCAAATTCAAAATATTGGAGAGAGTTCTTTGGTTGCCCCGCCCCCTCCTCCTTAGACTCAAAGCTCACGTCGGTTGCCATATTTAGTACACGCAACAGGAATGAGTGCAATTGACAATGCAAGGTGACAAGCCTGACAATGTAAGTTGATGAGTTGATTTATTCACATTTTAATATGCCTCTGGTCATACCTTTTTGATGGATGCCAAGGCTTTTTAGGTCAGGTAGAATCTGTGATCATTGACCCAGTTTGTTTGTTGGCTTCCATGGCTACAATATGCTGTGCTTTCCGCCAACTGGCAACTCAGGGTGTCAAAATACTATTGGTTAAATTGGCAGTGGACGGGATCATACAAACCAAACCAAAAACAGACATGTTTAAAAAAGCTATTACAATTATGTCAATATGGCAATGTTTTTGGTGACTTTATAATGTAATACATTTCTCACAATGTAAAACTTATTACATTACGAGCTCAAGATTTTATTATGTTTTGAGAAATTGTACATTATTACATTATGAACATTTTATTACATTAAAAATGTAACACGTATTACATTATGTGCAGTTAATTATGAGTTGCTACAACACATTAAATAAAACAATGAAAAATGAATTGTTGCATGCTGCCGTTGTGGCTGGTTAGAACAAAAATTCTGATTAACATTGAAAAGGTGACTTTTATTGTGTGTCATGGCAGACAGGATTGAAGAAATACTGTGAGATTACTGGAAGAATGACAAGTGACAAGATGATAATCTAATAAGAGACAAAATACATTTCTTAGGCCATGAATCGAGTTGTTCTCCTTGGGGAGAAGCTGGCCTCCTGTTTCCATGTTCAAGGGGTTAAGGAGATTAATCAATGTCAATGTCTAGACAATAAGTTACAGACTTTTGACAATGCCCTACAGAGAACCACTTTGTTCAGTCACACGTTCAACCAAACCCCCCATGCCTGTCAAGCTCATTGCTAGAGCTTGCCTTTCTAAGGGCTTCCACCCTACTCTTCCCTTCTTGACCTATTATTTGATATTTGACCACTCGGTTGCAAGACACTTGCTCTTTGGAGCTCAAATGTCACTGGGGCATCTTGTCAGCTTGTAGACTCTGGCTGACAGTGATTTTACTTTAATGTGCTACAAGGCAGGAAGTACTAGGGGCAAGTGGCTATTTCACCATAGCTATATCTGCCAGGCAGGCCATGATGCAGCATTCACATAGAGGTGGAGAAGTTACGTCACCAGCTGGAAATCCACAAACATAAATCTATACAGACCCAGATCTATTAATAAATTGTCCTGCTTATTGCTTATATTAAGTTTAAACTACTGGGCTGTTAAATGCTTGATTCTGATTGGTTGACAAACGTTCTAAGAAGTGCAATTATTTTCAGTAAACGCATAGCTAAAGTAGTTCAAGGGAGGTCTTGACTGCATTACAGTTCCATATCACTTCACCAAATCATTTCATTTATTTCAAAGATCCTTACAGCCTACAGCAGCAAAAGAACCAAAACTTACAGACACTGACCAAGTAAATAAATATAACAAACAATAGGATAAAAATTACAAAATATTTCTGTTTACCCAACAAAATAATGTTTCATGATCTATGGAGAGCACGTTCTCTTTCTCCAGCTCTCTCTCCCATACAATCATTTTGGAGTTAGCAACAGGGGTTTGGGATGAGATGTGTAAGAAATTAGTTCTACACACAAGAGAGTTTAAAGGACAAAAATCTGACAATTGTCTTAAAATAAAACATCAGAACAGTGTTTTTAGGTGTGCTGACCGTAGTGTAAATGGAATAATTGACTCCGGGCCATTGAATTATTAGAAGAATAATGCTCACCTGAGGTGTAACTCCGCTTTGTGTCGTGACTGCATTATTTTTCTAATAATTCAACAGCTTGTTGTCAGTTATTCCTTCATTTATTTGATCAGCTGTAAAACACCCATGCTGACACCAGTGGTGGAAAGAGTACTAAAAAAGTGTACTTAAGAAAAAGTATTGCACAAGTAGAAGTACTGAAAAATATTATGACACAAGTAAGAGTAAATAAGTACTTTGCTGAAAAGCTCCTCAAGTTACTACATTACAAAGTACTTTAGTATAATTTTTATCCAAAATGAGGCAATGTTAGCAATATGGAGAGCTAAACACTCTCATGTAATGCCTGCTTTATTCATACCAGAAGTCAGAGGGCACCCTCGCACACAACGTTCACAAGTGAGATTCATAGAAGTATTAATACTGGCCACTGGGGGCGAGTACACGGGAAGATACAGGTTCTACACAAAGGCTATAGAATCTAGTGAACATGTTAGATGTCGCCCAGCCCGCAGCTCTAAATATATCTGTCAGCGAGGCACCATGCTCCAGCACCTAGGAAGAAGCTACTCCTCCAGTGGAGTGAGCTGTCAACCAAGGCACACCTTGGGATTGATAAGCCAAGGTGATGGCATCCACTATCCAGTGGGCCATCCTCTGCTTGAAGACAGCCTTTCCCTTCTGCTGGCCTCCGTAACAGACGAAGAGCTGGTCAGAGGTCCTAAAGCTTCGTGTTCTGTCCATATACAAGCGTAAAGCGCCGACGGGACAAAGCAAAGCCAGGGCTGGGTATTCCTCCTCTGAAGGCAGTGCTTGGAAGCTCACTACCTGATCTCTAAAGGGAGTGGTAGGAACCTTGGGCACATATCTGGGCCAGGGTCTCAAGATAACATGAGAGTCAGCTGGACCGAATTCTAAGCACAATTCGTCGACCGAAAATGTGTTCAGGTCCCCTACCCTCTTGATGGAGGCCAATGCAACCAGGAGTACTGTCTTAAGGGACAGAGTTTTTAACCCTCTGGAGTCTGAGGCTGATTTGGGGCCTGGAGAAGTTTTGACATGCCCTGACATTTGTGCTTTTTTCAGTTGTTCATAAACATATAAATGACAAAAGTGTCATTACACTGTATTCAGCACAAACTAGACTACAATAATATGTGAGGAACATGTATGTACATGTTTGTGTTTTTGAAGGAATAATGTTTATGCGTGGTTACTGAAAAAACAAAAAACTTAAGTCACTGAAATAAGGCCAAAAAAAGTATAGTAAATCTGTGTTTACAATACTTTAGGGTATTGGAGGTTGTAAACTAGAGTTTTTGCTTCAAAATTATGTAAAAATTATGCTGCCTACTCCTTCATATAAAACAATATATTGATTTAGTTTTTGTAAGACACTTTTTGCCAAGAAACACAGTATGCATGGAGGTGTGAATCACCACTGAAAAATGGGCCATTCTCACCTGAGAAGACAAAAGAATTGGATAGTAATGAGCTGAAATTACTTGTATATTAATGAGGCATTTCAGTCAGGTAGGCTGTGAAAAAAACCTTCTGTGATGTCTCAAGCTCATCATGATATATGAAACATACAGAAAAATATTATTACAATATAAAGTAATGGTTTTATATTATACTTTAAAATATAATGTATGTAGCGAAAATTAACTCAAAGGGGAAATATTAATAATTATTCATAACTCATTATGATTATTAATTATGATTAATTATGAATATGCAAATCCGTTAATCAGATTAACTGGACGTAGCTACATTAAAATTAACATTACAATCAGTTAACCTGTTCGTCCAGTGAACGCTCAGTGTTGATTGTTTATTAATTCTAAGAAATGTCAATTTCCAAGTTATGGAAAAATAATATTTCTTATTGTACTGTACTACTCAGAGCACGTAGTCCGGATCTATCACTTAAGAGGCAATTCATTAGCAGACGGAGTCAGAACCAAACGTGTATTGTGCACAATCTTTATTAACTAACTCACAAACACATAACTAAACTAACAAACACATAACATAACATACATAAAGGGTCACACACACACACACACACACACACACACACGCAAGTCAGAATGAGTAATGATGAAGTGTTGAACCGGAAGAGATGCTGTTACTAGAGCTACATGAAATGTCAAAGGCAATCTGGAAAGGAATCATCAGTTTCTTCAGCCATAGCAAGGTAAGTCTTACAAATTAATACTAACTCGCTGTTTAGTGTTAAAATGTACTATACTTGCAAGATGCCTTTAGGCTGAAGAGCGTCGGCTCTGCCATCTGAGGAGAGATCTTGGGTGATTCAGTCCGAAGTTATTGCCAGTTTTTCCATGTTGGATGAGGAGCACATGGCTCGTTTGTAGGCCGAGGCCTACAGGCCTTGCAGGCCTGGCCTAGGCCGGCTGCAAGGAGATCGATTCGATCGTTCAGAAGCAAGGAGAAAAAAAAAGAGAGGGAGTGGCACTGTTCGCTGGTTTTTAACCTCTGGTCAAAGTCACACCTCTCAGTTGTTGACCGGACCAATGAAGATGTTGTAATTCTGGGTGGCAACACCCCTCCTGTCAGGGCTTTTACAACCCAGAAAGATTAACAAGCTGAGTTCTTGAATCAGAACTATTAAAGATTCTTTTAATACTGATGTGTTGCACAGGTATGGATGTACCGCATACACAAGCATTTAAATCTTCCCGCTACGAACGTATAGACACTAAACATGGCATGATTGAAGTTACCGTGCAGGTCATAACATTTAACAATCATCAAACATGTAAATACAATGAGTACACTACAACATCAGTAATAATGGATACCATTTCCTGAGAAGGATTTGTTTATAGCACAGTCTGTCTATACATTAATGCCATAGAGTCTGTTTTCTGTGTGGAAAATGCAGGGAAGATGCAGATTTTCTGTGTCTCTACTCTGTTCTCCATGCGGCAACCGCATTCCTCGGCGCAATAAACTTGTAACTGAAAACTTCTCGGGGGATGGGGACAGACTCCAGAGTGAGCTTAAAACTATTGGTTAACTAACCAATAATTGTGTCTGATTTTCCTCAGTCATTACATAATTTCCCCCTTTCGCTCGTTGTTGTCTCTCTTATGACAACAGTGAGCGACGTTGAAGGTGCAGAAAGATCAGACACATCACTGGCACACAAGGCTGGAAGGCTGTGATGGGCCCTGGTTGTGTGTGTCTCCTGGAGTGGTGGTCGTTTCATGGCGGTTGATGCAGACAGTCTGCAAACTCAGGTCTCTGAGCTGGTGCTGCAGGAATCAAAGCATCCAGTGCCTTGACAGTGTGTCACCTGTCAGTTAGTGTTGGTACCGTTAATGCCACCTAGCCTGGTTTGTTTACACCATGGCATCACAAGGTGATGAGTTAGCACTTCCTGTGACAAGTCGTTGTCATGGGAACCAATGCACACCACAGCAATTCAAACAGTTCATGAAGACTGTCTGCTCATTTCAAACTAGTTACGTACAGAGTTAAAATGTGACGCTTATACTTTCAGATTTTCAAAAACTTGATATTACATTCAGTAAAATGCAAATGTGTTTTGGCATTTGCAAATTTTACTCATGTAAACTCTTCTCTCTACTTTAAACAACGTCTTGTACTTGTTTAAAGGGTAATTACACAGTTTGCTGTAAGTCAAAGCTTGTTTGAGCATATATAGTTAAGTCCGTCTTGTGCAGGTATACTGATATTCCTTTCAGCGAGTGAAACACAGTTTTGGTCAAGAGGTAGCTATGCTTGTAGATGCAGCCAAAGTTTAGATGAATGACATCAATCTTAACTATAAAAGGGGAGCATTACCCAAATCTACATTTATATAACACTGTACTGAGATTCATTCATCAGAAACAGGTTGAGCAATACTGCAATTGGTATTTCTCCAACCAAAGCAGAATAATCAATTCTGGTAAAGTTTACATGCCGCTGAGCTGAGATTCCTTCGTCAACACAGGCTTACGCTCTAATACTGAGATTAGGATTTCTTCGCTAAAATCAGATTAACTTTACACTGATACCATTTGAACATATGCTAAAATGTCTTAAGACTCTTTCTGTTACGGCAGAGGTGTCATTTCAAGCTATAGTTTTATCTGCATCTAACAAGCCAGCACCATCGATCTACATGCGAATCAAACGTTGTGAAACGTCATGTCGGAATTATCAATTATTAAACACACTTTTAGTTGGACGATGGTTTAAGCGAGTGGTGTTAGGCCATGCTGGCTCAACCGGCTCAATCTAGTGTCATATTTCAAAATAGCTCGTCGTGGATAGTCATGAGCATTTGAGATTTACACATTCACACAAGGTTTCCTTCCACTCCTACTGCAGACTCCTGCATTTCTGCGAACACACATTTTCATCTACTTTAAAAGCTTTATGCCCTATGCTGCCTAGGAACCTTTGTAGATGCTATGGGTAAAGCACTGCATTTGTAGTTCAAAGTCATTGGGGTCTTGAGAACCCCCTGCTGAGGGGCCTTGTGTGTTACAGGCCCTCTGTGTCAGGTCACATGAGTGGCACTGTGTGAGGGCAGGTTGTGCTGTCCAAAGGGGTGACTAGCTGTTGTAGGAGGCAAAGGTCCTGTTGGTGTCCTCCATTCATTCCAGGTTTGTCTGAGTCGGTGGCAGTAACCTTGGGACTTTCAGATCTGCCCCGCTTGGTGTCGGGGGCAGCACTCAATCTGCATTCAGGCTTCTGGGTCTGAGAAATCCTTTATGCAGACTGGCTTCAGCTGCTGATAGCCTAATTGGAGTTTTTCTGACTGTTAAGTCAAAACTCATAGTGAATCTGGTGGGGTGTGATCCAGAACAGAGAGCCTGTCTTGGTGGATCACACCAGTAAGGGACTTTGGAACAAAAGGGAATGTCTATTATGTTGGCATTGGTGCTGTGGTCTCCTAAGCTGCAGGCTCTGGCCCCTCCCCCCTTTGTGAAGGGTTGGGGGAGCTCTCGCTGCTGCGAAGTCCATCAGGTTGCAAGTTCCTTGTGTGGTCCATTTGTAGTTGTTCAGGCTGTTTCAGTTCTTTTCAGACCACAATGTGTTTGTCTCTCACGCTGCTGAATTGTGGAGTCAGTGTTTGATTTTCAGTTCTGCATGCGGGTGGCCTTCAAGGGCCTTAGCTTTAGTGTCTCTTTAAATTCAAACCTTACGTTCTTTAACTGGCAAAGTTCAACAGCTGTCAGAGCCTCCTGAGGACTGGTGACCTCCCTCAGTTGCTCTGCTTTGTCATGGTTCTTGCATCTGTCCTGTGCCTTCTCATGCTGAGTGGGTTGGTTCTCTGTGGAACTCAGTGACTTGCAGCGTTCGTTCAATTACCTCCTGTTGGAAGCCCGTATGAGCATGGGCTAAGGAGAAATTGAAGCTCCTTTCGGCTCAGGTCAGGTGTCAAGTGTCTGCTGGTGCTGCCGATCTTGCTGTCCCTTACTCTGCTGTTGCAGGTTGTTGACTGCTTTAGCTGAAGGGCAGCCATCACATTGTTCCGCTGGGTCTCCAGGGGGTCCTGGATGGCAGGGCTGGATGTACTGGGCAGACAGGCACACTTATGGGGACATGAGAGAAAGAGATAGCACAGGCAAATGCAAGTTCGTACAGCTATGTGGGCCATATAGGAAGTGGCTAGCTGAAGTGGGGGAAGCCAGCATGAGACTAAGGTGTTTAACTATCTTGGATGACAGCTGTAAGCTGTGTTGACTGATGACGGGGCTGGTACACGTCATTAAACTATTACTCAGAGTACAGATGATTCCTTTCCAGAAATTATCACCATAAGGTAAATGAATAGAACAAACTGGTAGCGAGAGAGAGAGAAAAAAAAATGAAATAAGAAAAGGGAAAGGAAGGAAAGAGGTTTTTTTACCCATTTAGTCTTGCTAGGAGATATGGTTAAGCAGGTGTCACTGGTTCAAGTGATGACCTAATCTCTAGACTAACAGAGAAAGACCAGATGCCTTGAGGTCGAAAGGAGAAGAAACAATGGGAAGAGTTTCTAGTCCTTCCCGGAGCCCCAAGTGCACTGGACGGTGGCCGTACTTCATGTATTCAGCACTAAGGAGTGAGGAGGGGGAGCTGAGAGATAGGTGTTAGCGTAGTAATAACCTATAACTCATTATGCCTCATTAAGGAAACAACAGTTTCCAGAACTACTGTAATCCTATAGAAAAAGGGAAGAGGGTGATAGTAGAATAACACAAAAAAAATATATAAAATAAAATAAAATAAAATAAAATAAAAACAGAAGGTCCCTTTAGACCTAGGGAATGTGAATACCCAGGTTGATTTAATTAAATGCTAAGTTTAATTAAATCCAACTTGGCCGAACAGAGATATAGAAAGAAAGTGAAGGAAATAAAATGACACGTAGAGGAGGAATGAAGTTGAACAAAATAAAATGAGAATTTCCTAGTAGATTTAGAAATCTAAAAGGAAAGTTAAACAGACAAAATTGATTTCATTAAATTTTCAAATTTAACCAAATTCAACTTGGCTGCATAGGGATAGTCAGGTGAACAAAGTATTAGCATGAAGTAGAGATAGGCAACTAAACAAATTGATTTAATTAAATTTTAAATTTAATTTAAATTCAACTTGACTGAATAGAGGTACTCAGACTTGACGACGTGAGTGACGCCACATACGCACACACACGCACACACATACAAACGGTTTAAACCAGAGATGGGTGCCTTTTGAGGCGTGCCTTGTGAAGCTTTGGAACTCAAATGAATCGTTTGTGTTGCATCAGTGATTCGGAGCGTGTGTCAAACTGCCACAGTCACGTGATTTCAGTAAACAAGGTTTTGTGATGCGTCCTAGCAGTTTCAAAGTGTTTCAATAAGCGCTACAGTTTACTGAAATATCATGTCTTGACAGAAACCTCAGGTTTAAGGATATTAGATGATTCATTGATCACATTTAATTGATAACATTTGTGAATGGTTTATTAAAGATGTCTCATATTCGCTATTCGTATTCATGTGTCTCTAGTATTCACTACGCTTACTGTTCTGACTCGCAAAGGGGCGCTTTGAGCGGTTCGAACAATGAATCGTTTGTGACGCAATTGATTCATTTGATTCGGAGCTTCACAACGCATTGTGTTCCCATCAGCGGTTCAAATCAAAATCCCTCCTAAAGGGAATCCCAAAGTCTATAAAGTCTTTGGCTTGAATGCTTCACGCTTGCACATGTCTAGGTGCTAGCAGGGTGCTAGCAGCTTTTAGTCGAGGTAAAGGGTTTTAACTCGTAGGGTATACGCGTAGGGTTTCTATAGAGCTAGATTCGGCTACGCGTGATTCGTTGTTTGCACAACAGTCTGTGATGTGGGAGTGCTGCTATCAGACTTTCAGAGGTGTCTGCTCTACACGCTCTGTTGTCATGCGTTGCCAGGAGACCAATGCCAGCCCGCAACACGATCAGAATGGAGCAGAATTCTAACCGCGTTGCAAGCCCGCACTAAGAACTCCAGTGTGGTCACGCATAACTCACAAATCACAACAGCACATCACTTCACAGACAGTGGTGATTGCTAGTTAGCTACGCTAGAATTTACACCACAGGTTCGTTGCGTGTGTTTCATATGTGCGGTCCCGCGCATGAATATGAATACAGTGACGGAACGAACAGTAAAAAGGCCTTTAATCGGTGACTGGGGAGTCTCGCCCAGAACACCATTACAAACGCTGTAGTGAGATTTCTTCGTCACACAGGTAAATTTATGCTGCTTAATCTGGAATTCCGTCATCAGAAAAAGGCTTATGCATTTACAGCTGAAAGTGGGGATTTCTTCGCCCAGATTCAGGTTAGTTTATTTGTTCGTGCTGCTAATCTGAGATTCCATCGTCAGAAAGACTTATGCATTTAAAGCTGAAAGTGGGGGTTTCTACGCCCAAGTTCAGGTTAATTACTTTTGATACCCTTTTGTACGCGCTACTAATCTGCGATTCCATCGTCAGAAAAGTTTTACGCTCATTTAGCAACTGAAATTATGATTTCTTCGATAATTTCAGGTTAGCTTCTTCATACAATTTAAACATGCATTATAGCATCGAGGAACGTTCTGCCGTTCAAGAGAATGTGCATTGAAGCCCCAGTTTGTGCATGTATAAGATGTTAACAAAAATTATGCCAAAACACATGATTGATTACTGGTCCATCTGCAAACAATTGCTTAAAATGATGCCTTTCGTTCTCCACCAAATATGTAGCGAAAATTAACTCAAAGGGGAAATATTAATAATTATTCATAACTCATTATGATTATTAATTATGATTAATTATGAATATGCAAATCCGTTAATCAGATTAACTGGACGTAGCTACATTAAAATTAACATTACAATCAGTTAACCTGTTCGTCCAGTGAATGCTCAGTGTTGATTGTTTATTAATTCTAAGAAATGTCAATTTCCAAGTTATGCAAAAATAATATTTCTTATTGTACTGTACTACTCAGAGCACGTAGTCCGGATCTATCACTTAAGAGGCAATTCATTAGCAGACGGAGTCAGAACCAAACGTGTATTGTGCACAATCTTTATTAACTAACTCACAAACACATAACTAAACTAACAAACACATAACATAACATACATAAAGGGTCACACACACACACACACACACACACACACACACACACACACACACACGCAAGTCAGAATGAGTAATGATGAAGTGTTGAACCGGAAGAGATGCTGTTACTAGACCTACATGAAATGTCAAAGGCAATCTGGAAAGGAATCATCAGTTTCTTCAGCCATAGCAAGGTAAGTCTTACAAATTAATACTAACTCGCTGTTTAGTGTTAAAATGTACGATACTTGCAAGATGCCTTTAGGCTGAAGAGCGTCGGCTCTGCCATCTGAGGAGAGATCTTGGGTGATTCAGTCCGAAGTTATTGCCAGTTTTTCCATGTTGGATGAGGAGCACATGGCTCGTTTGTAGGCCGAGGCCTACAGGCCTTGCAGACCTGGCCTAGGCCGGCCGCAAGGAGATCGATTCGGTCGTTCAGAAGCAAGGAGAAAAAAAAAAGAGAGGGAGTGGCACTGTTCGCTGGTTTTTAACCTCTGGTCAAAGTCACACCTCTCAGTTGTTGACCGGACCAATGAAGATGTTGTAATTCTGGGTGGCAACACCCCTCCTGTCAGGGCTTTTACAACCCAGAAAGATTAACAAGCTGAGTTCTTGAATCAGAACTATTAAAGATTCTTTTAATACTGATGTGTTGCACAGGTATGGATGTACCGCATACACAAGCATTTAAATCTTCCCGCTACGAACGTATAGACACTAAACATGGCATGATTGAAGTTACCGTGCAGGTCATAACATTTAACAATCATCAAACATGTAAATACAATGAGTACAATACAACATCAGTAATAATGGATACCATTTCCTGAGAAGGATTTATTTATAGCACAGTCTGTCTATACATTAATGTATGGAGTCAAATTAATGCCTTAAAGTTTTGCACAAAAATAAAGTTTTGCAAAACAAAAAAAAGAATTGAGCAATAAAAAAATGTTTTGCAAACAAAAATAAAGAATTGCAAAGGAAAAATAAAGTATTGAGCAGAAAAAAATAAGTTTTGCAAGCAAAAATAATAAATTGCAAAATAAAATAACGTAGTGCAAAAATAAAAATATAATCAATTACAAAAATCAATGACAGCTGTAATCCTATTTTATCTTTGCCACATATTTTTCATGCTCAAACCTACTAAATCATTTGCAACGCTCATTTTATTCTGCGTTTCAGTCAAGCGTGCGCTCACGATACCGGCTTTCGTTTGCGCTGCACTGTTCTGTGCGGTTCCCTTTATGGCACTGGTTTGACGTGGGGGTGGAGTCAAGAAACGGGGGCACGCCCCCGCGAAACACGTCATCGACAGGCGACGCAGATCGCAACAGAACAGATCAAGCATAGAGACAGAGCGCATTTATTATAATCTGAAAACCATGCCCACCGGGGGAAAAAACAATCCAACCGGGGGGAAAATCAATCCAACCGTCTCCAATGACTTTGTAATGCATGATGCTGCCTCCTTGTCTTTTCTGACTCATTACAAAAAACAGAACAATGCCTAAAAGCTGCTGTGTGACAAGGTGTACAGCTAACAAGCTAAAAACCCCAGAAATAAGTTTTTATAAGCTGTCGACCCCAAAAAACGAATGTTTAAGGACACAAAAGTGGATACAGGCAGTGAGACAGAGCGCAACAGGTCATATTACTATAAGAAATGCATTGGAGGGGGTCGTAATTGGCGACAACATATGCTAAACAAACCAACAAAAACAAACCATTCATTATTTTTAACCATGTCAAAGAATTATTTCACCTGTCGCTGATTACGTTCCCCTCCAATGCATTTCGCGGGGGCGTGCCCCCGTTTCTTGACTCCACCCCCACGTCAAACCAGCGCCATAAAGAGATCCGCACAGAAAAGTGCAGCGCAAAAGAAAACCAGTATCGTGAGCGCACGCTTGACTGAAACGCAGAATAAAATGAGCGTTGCAAATTATTTAGTAGGTTTGAGCATGAAAAATATGTGGCAAAGAAAAAATAAGATTACAGCTGTCATTGATTTTTGTAATTGATTATATTTTTATTTTTACACTACTTTATTTTATTTAGCAATTTATTATTTTTGTTTGCAAAACTTATTTTTTTCTGCTCAATACTTTATTTTTCCTTTGCAATTCTTTATTTTTGTTTGCAAAACATTTTTTATTGCTCAATTCTTTTTTGTGTTTTGCAAAACTTTATTTTTGTGCAAAACTTTAAGGCATTAATTTGACTCCATATTAATGCCATAGTGTAGGGCACCGCTCGACAGAACTTACAAATGGCTTCATCAGCCAGAGGCATGATTGAACAAAGCTTCATTTGGTCCAAAAGATCCATTTCCTGAAGTGATGACGTGACTTCTTTTAACAAAGGACTCTGTCTAAAGGACTTATTAGCTCATCAGCAATAAACTAATCAGAACCCATCACGTGGATCTGATCACATTAAATCTATTGATTCTCTCACAAAACCCTCTTGTATTAGCGGACGGAACAGGAAAACACCCATCAACGGATTTGAAGACGAATCTGTCCTATCAATACCTCCCTTGTATTGAGCAATCCATCCTGACCCGGTCACTCGTGACTCCGGTCAAAGTTTAAACTATGCTCGAAAACTGTGCAATGAACTTCGAATGGACCATCATTAAGAAATCATTTTAAACTATATACAGAATAATACATGCCATGATGTAATTACTAACATGTCTATTCAATGTATTCAATATGTGGGTTTTCTTCAAATGCATTATTGTAATCATTGTTTTAATTAGGTCAGTCTCGTAATATGTGTGTGTAAGAAGTGTGCCATGTTTGAGCTCTAAATACAGAGTTTATAATTCTCTGTAATTCTGTGTGAATGAAACATTGAAATTCAGTATCAGGAAAATATTAAGAAACTTTATAAAGTTGTGAATCAAACAGGAGAATGTTCTGCAGATATCACGCGGTGTGATCAATGGACAATAGACGAGGCGTGTCTAATCTCCGTAGCAACGTCTCATTGGAGGATCGCATCTGAAGGATGGACCCAAATTGCTCCTTTAAAACTATGCTTTCCCAATAGCCAGTGGTCAAAAGATATGTAAAAGATACGTCAAAGAATCGATACGCTGAAGAAGGGTTGAAGAACCCATCTAACTGCCGTGGCTAATTTCCATCTGACAGTCGCTGACTATCTTCATCCACGAGCCGCAACAGCCGTCACATCCCGAACCCTGAAACACTCCGTTAAACCTTTTGACCAAAGTCTCCAAAGAAGAGAGCCGCTCCAGCCAGACTCTCAGAACAGCGCGTTTCACCAGCCAATAACCTTCTTCAAAGCTTCCGCGCAGCCCAACGAAGGGCTTTCCCGAGAAGACGTCACCTGAAAGACAGCCAATCCAGAACGGGATTCCGCTGTACACGAGTCACGGAACAACCCGATTACCTCAGCTGTCACAGCAAACGCAGGTACAAGCAAACTTCTCTCTCTCTTGCTGGGAACTGGTGAAACTCCTTTAAACCTAAAGAATCAAGCCAAAGCTCTGCTTTTGTGATTTTCCTCAGGTTATGAGTTAAGTTAGCACTGAACTTGGGACTTTTCATAACTCATCAACTCCGCGAATGTGTGTACACGTATGTATGTGTGTGTGTGTGTGTTTAGCCTTAGTTTTCTGTAATCATTAGAAGTAGTCAATAAATCTTGTTTTGATTTTTCACATATACGAGTTTCTTGTGCTGTGTATCAAATTACTGCCTTAAACTTAAAAGATCCTAAAAGTTACCTCTTGCTTATAATATAATAATTACAATAATAACAATAATCATAATAAAATATTGTTACTGTTGGCCGCAGAATAATATTTTGTCCAGAATTGGTAAAATACTCTAACCTCAATTTTCGCTGGACGAATAATTGATGAAGTGTTAAATATTAATCCTGAATCATTTACAGTGAATCATTTACAGTTGATTCAATTCTTATTCCCTGTAACAATTAAATTGAGCTAATAAATAGGCTAAGTCCTTACAATAGAGTCTGTTTTCTGTGTGGAAAATGCAGGGAAGATGCAGATTTTCTGTGTCTCTACTCTGTTCTCCATGCGGCAACCGCATTCCTCGGCGCAATAAACTTGTAACTGAAAACTTCCCGGGGGATGGGGACAGACTCCAGAGTGAGCTTAAAACTATTGGTTAACTAACCAATAATTGTGTCTGATTTGCCTCAGTCATTACATGTATTTCTGTGATGCAAAGAGTCTGAATATAGGCTTTTAGTTTAAAAGCATGCACATTTGGAGAAATATTGGATTCTCATATGCTTATGTCAATTTTCTATAATTTTCTTATTTATTTAATATTCATTGTCATTACTATGAGCGCTGGTGTTTTCAATTCATCCTTGAAGTCGGAGGGCGCTCTCTGTGCATTTTTAGTCCACAAATTCATCTAAAAGAAGAAGAGGCTATTCCATGAATGGAGTTTCCAATTCATACTGCAGCCGGAGGGCGCTAAAGAAACAAAAACTCATCTAAAATTCATCTATAGAAGAAAAGAAAACAGGAACTAACTGCATGTCTTCTAGAGCTCCCTAACCATGGCTTTACCATCCAGATAAACACTTTTCAAGACAATAAATACACAATTGAGACGATGTATGCATGTATTGCCTCTGAATTTGCGTCTGAATAGCGCTGGCTCTGTGGGCGTGGCCGCATTAGCAGATAATGAGCTGAATCACGGACTTCTGACATGGCTCTCTTTTCATACAGATTACATAAACACAGAAGGTTTGTTTTCGATTTGACTTACATGATTTAAAACCTGACATCTTAACATTTTTTTAGACATAAGTGTAATTTTTCTGTGATTAGTATTCACTAAGTTACAGTTCATTTTCTGAGAACTATCAGATTGGACTTCGTTCAGAGGGAGAGGAGAAATCACGCATCATGTTAGTTTTCTTTATTTTACAAAAAGCACAACATTGTGTTTTTACTCTGAGTGTATACAAATAAAAGAAGATATTCTATAGTTTCAATTGATATATTACTTATGTCTCTATGACAAAAAATGACAGAGTATTTTAAGTCTGTTTTGCTGCAATGTCAAAAAAAAACCTCAAAACGCGCCGGCGCGTTTTCAGACCTCAGAGTGTTAACTCCGACAAAGGGTCCGACTGCTGAGTGAGGGTACGATGGCAGCTCGGTGTGATGGTCACACGGAACGTACTGCATTGCCACGCCCATCTCGGGACTCGGTCGTGACGCCAGCGCTGAAGCGGCCTCATGTGAAGCAATTCAAGCGCAGTGACTGCGTCTGTGGATGCCAGATGCCCCAGGAGCCTCTGAAATAATTACAGTGGGGCCGCCGTCCTGCTCTTGAGCGAACTCAGGCAGTTTAACACTCTAAGGTCTGAGGGTATCGCCGGCGATACCACCGCGTTTTTTTTCTTACCAGTGTGAAAGAGACTCAAAATACTCCGTTAATGTTGCACATACAATTAAGAGTTATACACCATTTTAATCTGTGGAATATCTTCTTTTATTTGTGTACACTCAGAGTTAAAACAAAATGTTGTGCTTTTTGTAAAATAAAGAAAACTAACATGATGCGTGATCTCTCGTCTCCCTCTGAACGAAGTCCAATCTGATAGTTCTCAGAAAATGAACTGTAACTTAGTGAATACTAATCACAAAAAAATTAGACTTATGTCTAAAAAAACATTGAAATGTCAGGTTTTAAATCATGTAAGTCAAATCGAAAACAAACATTCTGTGTTTATGTAATCTGTATGAAAAGAGAGCCATGTCAGAAATCTGTGATTCAGCTCATTATCCGCTAATGCTGCCACGCCCACGGAGGGAGCGCTATTCAGACGCAAATTCTGAGTCAATACATGCATTCATCGTCTCAATCGTGTATTTATTGTCTTGAAAAGTGTTTTGAATAGCCATAGTTAGTGATCTCTGTCCTCTGTTAGTTCGGTTAGTTCCTGGATTGCCTATTCTTCTTTAGTGCTCAGGCATTTGTGGACTAAAGGTGAACAGAGCGCCCTCCGGCTGCAAGTATGAATTGACAGTATCCAGCACTCATAGTAATGACAATAAATCCTGAATAAATATTACTCTTCTGTATAGAAAATTGACAAACATATGAGAATCCATCAATATTTCTCCAAATGTGCATGCTTTTAAGCTAAAAGCCTATATGAAATGCCATAGAGGTAACATAATTGTTCAGACACTTTGCATCACAGAAATACATTATATTTTAAAGTATATAATAGAATACCATTATTTTATATTGTAATAATATTTCACAGTATTGCTGTTTTTTCTGTATGTTTGATTTACACCATGATGAGATTTGAATCATGATCACAGAGGGTTTTTTCACAGCCTACCTGACTGAAAGGCCTCATTAATATGCAAGTAATTTCAGGTCATTATTATGTGATTCTTTTGTCTTCTCAGGTGAGAATCACCCATTATACATGAAGATTCACGCCTCCACGCATACTGTGTTTCTTGACCAAAGATGTTTTAGAAAATTTAAATCTCTCTATTGTTTTATATGAACAAGCAGGCAGCATAATTTTTACATAATTTTGAAGCAAAAACTCTAGTCTACAACCTCAAAAACCCAGAAGTCTTGTGAACAAAGATTTAATATATATTTTTTGGCTTTATTTCAGTGACTTAAGTTTTTTGTTTTTTCAATAACCACGCATAAACGTTATTCCTTCAAAAACACAAACATGTACATACATGTTCCTCACATATTATTGTAGCCTAGTTTGTGTTGAATACAGTGTAATGACACTTTTTCCATTAATATGTTTATGAACAACTGAAAAAAGCACAAATGTCAGGGCATGTCAAAACTTCTCCAGGGTCCCAAAAATCCTCAAACCCCTGAGGGTTAACACTGACTGGACATGCTCCTTGGTGAGGCGCGCTGTCTGGTTGACCGAGTCCAGTTCCATAAGAGATCCTCTGCACAGAGGAGAGTTTGCTCTTGTCCAAGGTGACCCGAAGACCCAATCGGCTGAGGTGTGCTAGCACCAGGTCACTGTGTTCACACAGTTGCTCTCGCGAGTGAGCTAGAATGAGTCAGTCGTCGAGATAATTGAGAATGCGAATGCACTGTTCCCTGAGGCCTTGTCCACGACCAGCTCCCTGCTGTCTGCTAGGTGGAGTTTGCTGCTTTGCAGACTTCGCAGGGGCAAAGGATGACGCAGACGGGCGCCCTTGGTGACAAGCAGGCGGAGGGACTGCAGCTGGCAGTGGGGTAGAGGCAGCAGCTGACCACCGGGACAGAATATGCTTGATCGCCTCCGTCTGTTTCTGTGCGGCCAAGAACTGCTGAGTGAAGCTCTTGACCGCATCGCCAAATAGGCCGACCTGGGACACAGGGGAGTCCAGGAAATTATACTTATCAGTTTCCCTCATGTCCGCCAGGTTCAGCCTCAGTGGTGCTGCTGGACCACTAAAGTGGCCATCGCTTGACCAACGGAATGCGCTGCCACCTTAGTCGCCCGGAGGGCGAGGTCAGTGGCAGTACACAGCTCCTCCAGGAGCTGTTGGTCAAAACCACACTGGGGCATTTCCATGAGTGCTTTAGCCTGGTAGACTTGAAGCAATGTCATGGCATGCAGGGCAGAGGCAGCCTGTCCACAGGCTCTGTAAGCCTTCTGCGTTAGACTGGAGGAGAATTTACAGGCCTTGTATAGGAGACGCGGGTCACCCCAACAGGTGGCGGACGTTGGTCACAACTGCATCGCGACAGTGCGCTCAACTGTGGGATTCCGTCCAGGGTGGTGAAGATGGAGGAGGAACCAGACAGACTTGGGACAGAAAAAGGTGTCTTCCATGATCTGGTCACCTCCTCATGCACTTCTGGGAAGAAAGGCACCGGGCGGGGTGCTGAGAACCAGCGCTTGCTGCACCGGGAAACCAATCATCCAACCGAGAAGTGGCCTGGGCAAGCATAGTGGTCACTTCTGGATCGGGCTCGGGCAATGCTACTCTCACAGAAGGACGGCAACACAGCCGAGTCTTCATCTCCAGACGACTCTTGCTCACCTTTCGATGCCGCGATTGACATCTGGTCCTCAGCAGGCACTCCAAAGGAAATGGATGGTGGCTCATGGGAGGGACCACCATGATCCTCGGGAAGCACCACTGGCTGCAGTGTGCTGGAGGGATTAGGAGCCCACAGAGATGGTCTCGGCGGGGAAGAAAACTAACATGATTAACCGTGATCCTCAGGTCTCCCTGCCTATTTGCCAAAGTGCGGCCTTCCTGGCATCCACCAGTGAAGACCGCAGATCAGGGCATAGGGTAGGGGACTCCGCCTTAAGTACCAAGGAATGAGAGTCGCAACCGCAACAATGCGATAGTCATGTTTCCACAGTGGACACATGAACTATCCACAAAAGCTGACTCAGCATGCTGAATGCCCAGGCAAGTAATACAGCGATTGTGACCATCAGCTGGGGCCAGGGAACGACCGCATCCAGTAATGAAAGGGATGGAATGACATCTTTAAAAAGATGCAGTGTCACACCGTATGCTCTTTTAGAAGGGGGAAAACTCACTCTTGTTTCTGGTGCTGAAGCACACAGAGTCCGGAACCTTGTCCGGACAAACACATACTTGCTTTGAAAACAGCAGTTGAGAGCTTGCGGCTACCGCTGTAGCGTGCTGTAACACCAACACCTTTAAAAAGCAAAGATGAGGCTTCCAATGAATGCTCGGCTCCGATGCGAAAGATAGAGTGCGAGTGCACCCGCTTCCGCATTTATACCCGCTCGTGGGGGGCGGGTCGCATGATGCAAAGCTCGCACGCCAATGTCCATTGGCTTGTTTAGTTTACACTCAAAGGTGATAGGGCTCTCATGCGATATCCCAATACGTCAGATCATTTCTGACGTATGTCGAACGTGACCGACTGAAAGGGAACTCCATCTCTCACTGTTGTTTTCATTACTTTCAGGTAAGTTTAGTCCCTAAAATTAAACAAATAGTACATACAAATATTCCTGACACTGTCTTTCATGTTAATGACATGCTTCCTTTGAATATTTATTTTGTAGAAATGGTTTAGTGTTTTCAAAAATGTCAATTGGAGGGAGTTACAAATGATTTCATTACTCACCTGTAAGACTTTCGTTCATATTCAAAACACTAATGAAGATCTTTTTAATGAAATCTGAGAGATTTCTATCCCTCCATTTCACAGTTTATGCGACTACCATTTTCAAGCCTCAGAAAAGTAGTAAAGATATCATTAAAGTAATTCATCAGTAATCTCAGTTTTATGAAGTGATCTGAATGCTTTGTGTGCGCAAAAAAAAACATTGCATCTTCACAAAAATATTCACAAAATATACATCTCTGACACGTGTTCATGAGTCACATCAGTTGAGAGACCAGAGTCTATGAGTTGGGCCCCCTCAGAGGCCAAACCCACAGGTTCCACATCTCTGGGTGGGAGTGAAAGATCGTACCTCCCGTCTGAGACAGAAGGTCCCTCCTAACTGGAATCTCTGAGGGAGAGCCGTTGAGGAGAGACATCAGGTCCGAAAACCATATTCGGCTTGGCCAAAGCGGCGCTACTAACAGTAGACTTATAACTTCCCGGCAGACCTTCTCCAGAACTCCTGGGAGCAGAACAATTGGGGGAAAAGCATACAGACGTAGCCATGTCTGCACCATAGCATCCAGCCCCAAAACCTTTTCTGTCAAACATACTAGAAAAGGCAGTATCCTCGCAACTATGCTCCTTTTTAGAAAGAAATGGTATCTGTGAGTATTTCCACTCAGGATTTAGACCGTACCATAGTGCTGAGACGGGTCTCATTAGAGTTACAAATGAGTTACAAATGATTTGCTCTTATCATCGGATCATGGTTGTATTTCTCTATTAGTATTTCTCTATTAGCAATTGACACTATTTACCACAACATTCTTTTGAATAGACTTGAAAATTATGTTTGCATTAGTGGAATTGCATTGGCATGGTCAGACTGTCCTCCAAAAAAACGACCCTATAGGTCGTTTTTCAAGCACCTTATTATGACCTATATTTACGTTTTGAAGTCATGCGCCCTCTGGTGGGCATAAAAATAATGACAGTGTCGTGTTATGTCTGTCGTCATGAAATGACGTATGACTGTCATTACCAATCAAAATGTGTGTTCATTTAAATGCAATGTGTGGACTTTCTACACCATTTCTCCTATTTCCGTTTATCAAAACTCATTTTTTATTAACGACTACATCCACCCCCATCCCTAAACCTACCCTCAGTGATTTATAGTGCATACATGCTTTATGAGCACATGTGTTCACTGGGATTGAATCCACGATCGCTATTGTTATTGCAATGCTCTGCCAATTGAGCTACGCGAAACCCGAAAAATGACGCAGATAAAAGGGAACAATGAATTAAAATGAAAGTGTCCTGTTGTCGAAAGGGGCGCAATTTTAGTAAACGCTACTATGGGTCGTATTTCAGGGAAGTGAAAAATGACCTACAGTATATGGTTGTATTGGTTGGAGAACATGTTGGCAGGGTTCAAATCATACTTATCTGACCGTTATCAGTTTGTAGTAGTAAACGAAGAGATGTCATATCGATCACAAGTTCAGTATGGAGTACCACAAGGCTCAGTACTAGGACCGTTGCTGTTCACTTTGTACATGCTATCCTTGGGAGATATCATTAGGAAGCATGGCATTAGTTTTCAATGTTACGCTGATGATACTCAGCTCTTTCTATATTTCTCTATATTAGTTAATGCATTAGTTAAGATTAACTAACCATGAACAACACCTCTGTTCAGCATTAGATAATGTTTGTTAACGTTAACACGCATATATTAATGCATCTATTCACATTTACAGCGCAAGTAGTTAATATCAGTTAATGCATTAGTTAACATGAACTAATCATGAACAACACCTCTGTTCAGCATTAGTTAATCTTTGTTAACGTTAACTCACGCATACATTAATGCATCTATTCATGTTAACTGCACAATTAGTTTACATTAGTTAATGCATTAGATAACATGAACTAATCATGAACAATGTCTGTAAATAGCCTTAATGTTTTATGGTTACCTTACTGTACATATTTAAATTAGTTTATGTAACAGTTGACACACTAAGGGTGAATATTTCTAACTCATCTTCTCACCCTAAAAGTAAAAATGCCATTGTGTACCATGGGATTACAAATTTAAGAATCTGTTTAAGATCTGCAGATCCTACATCCTGACATAACCTCACATGAATTACTAAGGTTAAGTATATTGTATTCAGCATGTTAAGGTAAAGATAATGACATTCTAAGGAGATCAAGGCAGGCAGCTCAGGTGTGTGTGACATTAACCTTTTGTCTTCATGCACTTCCTGACCATTTGGCAGGACAAGCTCAAGATACACTGGTGCCTTTGTCTCTATGATAATGTAAAGGTATTAGATTAGATCATTAGATCATGGCTGGGTAATGTAGGGAATGGGCTGATTTCTGCACTGCATTAGCATGCTTTGTTTAGATTGTCTACACATCTACTCTATGTATCCCTCCCCCTTGAATGTATATGAACTACCAAGTACAATGCCTTAGTTAGACTTGGATGACTACAGTGACGCACAGCGTGTTTCTCAATAAAGAGTAACTTCTGCTTGAAAGATATTCCAACGTCTCCTGGTCTCTGCTTCGACAAAGAAAGCGTTTCCTATTTCCTATGCCTATTAATAAGGCATTGATTTGGGCTGTAAACATAATTCAGAAGTGGAAACCATCTGAACATTAACTCCCTGAGGTCCGAAAACGCACCGGCGCGTTTTGCAGGATTTTGTTCACATTGCAGCAAAACAGACTTAAAATACTCCGTCATTTCTTGTAATAGAGACATAAGTAATATATCAATTGAAACTATAGAATGTCTTCTTTTATTTGTGTACACTCAGAGTAAAAACACAATGTTGTGCTTTTTGTAAAATAAAGAAAACTAACATGATGCGTGATCTCTCCTCTCCCTCTGAACGAAGTCCAATCTGATAGTTCTCAGAAAATGAAGTGTAACTTATGAATACTAATGACAAAAAAATGACACTTACGTCTAAAGAAACGTTGAAATGTCAGGTTTTAAATCATGCAAGTCAAATCGAAAACAAACCTTCTGTGTTTATGTAATCTGTATGAAACGAGAGCCATGTCAGAAGTCTGTGATTCAGCTCATTATCCGCTAATGCGGCCACGCCCACGGAGCCAGCGCTATTCAGAGGCAAATTCAGAGGCAATACATGCATTCATCGTCTCAATTGTGTATTTATTGTCTTGAAAAGTGTTTATTTGGATGTTAAAGCAATGGTTAGCGATCTCTAGAAGACATGCCTTTAGTTCCTAGTTCCTTTTCTTCTTTATATGAATTTGTGGCCTAAAGGTGTACAGAGCGCCCTCCGGCTGCAAGTATGAATTAAAAACACAGTATCCAGCACTCATAGTGATGACAATAAATATTACTTCTCAGTATAGAAAACTGACATAAATATATAAGAATCCATCAATATTTCTCCAAATGTGCATGCTTTTAAGCTAAAAGCCTATATGAAATGCCATAGAGGTAACATAATTGTTCAGACACTTTGCATCACAGAAATACATTATATTTTAAAGAATATAATAGAATACCATTATTTTAAATTGTAATAATATTTCACAGTATTGCTGTTTATGATGAGCTGAGACATTATTACAGAGGGTTTTTTTCACAGCCTACCTGACTGAATGGCCTCATTAATATGCAAGTCATTTCAGGTCATTATTATGCAATTCTTTTGTCTTCTCAGGTGTAAATGGCCCATTATTCATGCAGATTCACGCCTCCACGCATACAGTGTTTCTTGACAAAAAGTGTCTTACAAAAACTAAATCAATATATTGTTTTATATGAAGGAGTAGGCAGCATAATTTTTACATAATTCTGAAGCAAAAACTCTAGTCTACAACCTCCAATACCCAAAAGTCTTGTGAACACAGATTTAATATACTTTTTTTTTGGCCTTATTTCAGTGACTTAAGTTTTTTGTTTTTTCAATAACCACGCATAAACATTATTCCTTCAAAAATACAAACATGTACATACATGTTCCTCACATATTATTGTAGCCTAGTTTGTGCTGAATACAGTGTAATGACACTTTTGTCATTTATATGTTTATGAACAACTGAAAAAAGCACAAATGTCAGGGCATGTCAAAACTTTTTCAAGCCCCAAATCAGCCTCAGACTCCAGAGGGTTAACAGATATGTTGTTCATGTTTATATGCACTTTACTATCATTACTTACATTAAACAGAGCATTTATTAATGTCAATATTGTACATTTAAACACCTTTCTAAACATACAAAAATGTATGCTATTGTCTTTGAAAGTTACGTATTAATACCTACGTATTAACAATGAGACCAGGCTGGTAATAAAGGTTCTGAAAATAAAATTGATGAATGTCTTTCACTCATATAAGTTTCAGTAAAATCAATAAGATTCACAAATTCCATTAATGAATGCTTTGTTAATGGTAAGTCATGTTAATATGAGTCTACAAATGTTAATAACACATCAGTTAATGTTGACATAGTGGGCACTTTACAATGAGGTTCACAAATTCCATTAATGAATGCTTTGTTAATGGTAAGTCATGTTAATAAAGGGTCAACAAATGTTAGTAACACATCAATTAATGTTGAAATAGTGTACACATTTGTAGCGTCTGGACCAATCAGACACACAATTATTCATTATATTTAATGAATAATCCAGAAAACTCTCCCTCACAAGTTCTGGGAACACATCCTCCAAAACTGCAAAACACAGGCAGAACCAGGTGTCCTATTACAGGACACAGGAACAACTTTGATAAGAACCTTTTTATGAACAGAAAGAATTTGCAGAGGCTTAAGACTCAATTCTTTCTCAGAAGGACAAATAAACCCTTTTAATCCTATATATTCTATATATAACCACTTGAGAAATATATAAACATGTAACCAATTTCCCATCTCATGATTTTCCTTTTATAGGGTTTGTTTTAATTCTCTCTTGAACTCTTTTGGTATTATTGTTTCAGAGTTGCATACTAAGGTTAACTAAAATCACGTGGCATGTTTGGTATCGATGGACTCCAACTTTCGTTTCCTATTTGGTAATTTATGTTACTACTCTGTGACATACATTTATGTTAATATTCTGTGACACAATAGTATTATAAAAATCTAGAAGGTTCTTCTCTCATGCCACCAACCCAATGTCTTATGCTAATATCTTACTAGAGAACAAAGACTCATAAAAAAGTTCCCTCCAAAGGAACAACTCCTTATTGGCTCAAACACCTTCACATCTTCACTTTAAAATTACTGATCACAGGGTCACAGCCCCTTTCCTTCTCTCTCTTTTACTGAGAAAACTCTGATGTGAAGATGGTGCTAAGAAGTTAGAAGCTTCTAAGGAACCCCAAGCTTGTGCCAGGCTCCGGCCTAGACATTTCATTCACCAAAGATCCTCTGAATCCAACTGGTTTTCTCTCATCAAGACAACATCAGCGAAGATCAACTGGAGCCTCAACAAATTGCATCAGGACCGTTCAATTTAAATAGACGAGACATGCAAGTATCAACCTTAGTCTCATTATTTGATACATTAAGTATCCTTACTCCCCTTTAAAAAAAGTGTTTGTTAGAACTAAACTGATGGTTTGTTCAAGGCTGTTGATCTGCTGAATTTCAAACAATGCAATAACTTCTTGCTTTCCTGTATTCTGCTTCAGCTCTCTCTTTCCCTTGGTAAACTGTATGCATGAATGTGTGTGAATGTTAGAGTAGTTTAAGTGTTTAGTCTAGTTAATAAAGTCTTGTTCATGTCACACGTAAAGCTGTCCGTGTTTCATGCTCATATACTGGAGTCCCTAATCTTGCAGATCCTGACTACATGCTCTGAGTAGTACTGTACATAATAATTTAAAAAAAAATTTTTTATTTCCCATAACCTGGAAATTAACATTTCTTAGAATTAATAAACAATTAACACTGAGTGTTCATTGGCCAAACAGGTTAATTGATTGTAATATTAATTTTATTACATTAAGTTACATTTATTAACTGATCCAAATATTTATAATTAATTATAACTAGTTATGATTAATTATTCATATTTCTTTTGAGCTAATTTGCTACACTTTACAATAAGGTTCACAAATTCCATTAATGAATGCTTTGTTAATGGTAAGTCATGTTAATGAAGGGTCTACAAATGTTAGTAACACATTAGACAGTATTGAAATTGTACATTTTACAATAAGGTTTACAATAAGGTTCACAAATTCCATTAAAAATGCTTTGTTGAATGTAAGTAACGATAGTAAAGTGCATATAAACATGAACAACATATCTGTTAATGTTCAGATGGTTTCCACTTCTGAATTAAGTTTACAGCCCAAATCAATGCCGTATTAATAAATAATGCTGATAAGATACACAATGGCATTTGTACCTTTAGGGTAAGATGGTGAGTTAGAAATGTTCTGTCACGGTTGCACACAGAAACAAGATGGTAAGATCCAAGTGCAGTGATGTTTATTAAAGGGAACTCCAAACACGTAATCCAAGACACAGGCAAAGGTTAACTCCACAAAAACAGTCCATAAAACAGAAAGCCAGAGAACTAAAGTGCACGTAACATTAAAACAACAAACCACAACTGAGGACAGAAACAACTGAGATTAAATAGACAGACACTGATTACAAAATACATGACAG
The DNA here is from genome assembly GCF_018812025.1 of Megalobrama amblycephala. Classification (NCBI taxonomy): domain Eukaryota; kingdom Metazoa; phylum Chordata; class Actinopteri; order Cypriniformes; family Xenocyprididae; genus Megalobrama; species Megalobrama amblycephala. Next base: position 36,084,342 of record NC_063056.1, read on the forward strand.
CTGGGTGTAATGTGATAAATGGATAATGAGTCCGGCAGTGCGTTATGGGTAGTGTAGTCAATGGGGTGAAAACAGTCCAGGATGGAGTGCCCTCAAGTGGCTAATTCGGGCACTCTCACTGACGGTCGTGACATTACCCCCCCTCAAAGGAGCGGCTACCAGACGCTCCACCAGACAAAACAAAAACGAAAAACACAAAAACTCAGGGGGGAGGTGGACAGGAGGAGGATCAGGGGGAGGGATGGTGGGCCAGGACCAGAGTCTCCAACAGAAGGCCAGGGGGGAGCCGGGGGAACAGTCCATGGAGACTCTAGTGGGGTCAGGGTTCTGGCAAGTTGCCAAGGCGGTGCTGGAGGAACTGACCAAGCGGGTGTCAACAGACCTGGGGTCCTGGCCGACAGCCAGGGTGGCGCTGGGGGAACCGACCAGGCTGGTTCCAGTGGTTCTGGAGTCCTGGCTGAGTGCCAGGGTGGCGCTGGAGGAACTGACCAGGCTGGTTCCAACGGTTCAGATGGCCTGGGCAGTGGCGGCAGGGCAGAAAGCCTGGGCGGCGGCGGCAGGGCAGAAGGCTTGGATGATGGCGGCAGGACAGAAGATCTGGGCGGTGGCGGCAGGGCAGAAGGCTTGGACGGCGGCAGGGCAGTAGGCTTGGACGGCGGCGACAGAGCTGGCCAAGGGTGCTTCGTGGCCGTATCAGGGAGAACGAGCAGCTCGGTGACGGCCTCCGTGGCCGTATCAGGGAGAGCGGCCAGCTCGGTGACGGCCTCCGTGGCCGTATCAGGGAGAGCGGCCAGCTCGGTGACGGCCTCCGTGGCCGTATCAGGGAGAGCGGCCAGCTCGGTGACGGCCTCCGTGGCCGTATCAGGGAGAGCGGCCAGCTCGGTGATGGCCTCCGTGGCCGTATCAGGGAGAGCGGCCAGCTCGGTGACGGCCTCCGTGGCCGTATCAGGGAGAGCGGAGGACTCAGGGACGGCAGCGGGCTCAGACTGGAGCTGCTCAGGGACGGCCGCGTGTTCGGGCTGGAGCTGCTCTGGGACGGCCGCGTGCTCGGGCTGGGGCTGCTCTGGGACGGCAGCGTGCTCAGACTGGGGCTGCTCTGGGACGGCAGCGTGCTCGGGATGGGGCTGCTCTGGGACGGCAGCGTGCTCAGGCTGGGGCTGCTCTGGGACGGCAGCGTGCTCAGGCTGGGGCTGCTCTGGGACGGCAGCGTGCTCAGGCTGGGGCTGTTCTGAGAGCATCCTCCAGGCACGTAAGACCGCCAAAACATAGAACGTGAGGACAGCCCTCTTGGCCATCACCGGACTGATAGGGAGAGCATGCCGTACTGGAGCGGACTCACTGGCTGGAGCGGGCTCTGGAGCGGACTCACTGGCTGGAGCGGACTCACTGGCTGGAGCGGACTCACTGGCTGGAGCGGACTCTGTAGTGGACTCACTGGCTGGAGCGGACTCTGTAGTAGACCCACTGGCTGGAGCGGACTCACTGGCTGGAGCGGACTCACTGGCTGGAGCGGGCTCTGGAGCAGACTCACTGACTGGAGCAGACTCACTGACTGAGGCGGGCTCTGGAGTGGACTCACTGACTGAGGCGGGCTCTGGAGTGGACTCACTGACTGAGGCGGGCTCTGGAGTGGACTCACTGACTGAGGCGGGCTCTGGAGTGGACTCACTGACTGAGGCGGGCTCTGGAGTGGACTCACTGACTGAGGCGGGCTCTGGAGTGGACTCACTGACTGAGGCGGGCTCTGGAGTGGACTCACTGACTGGAACGGGCTCTGGAGTGGACTCACTGACTGGAACGGGCTCTGGAGTGGACTCACTGACTGGAACGGGCTCTAGAGTGGACTCACTGACTGGAACGGGCTCTGGAGTGGACTCAGTGACTGGAGTGGACTTACTGACTGGAACGGGCTCTGGAGTGGGCTCACTGACTGGAGCGGGCTCTGGAGTGGACTCACTGACTGGAGCGGGCTCTGGAGTGGACTCACTGACTGGAGCGGGCTCACTGGCTGGAGACTTCTTCCTTCTCCTCCTCCTCCCTTTACCGGGGTGAAGCTGAGGTTCAGTGCCCATCTCCTCAATGCCTTCTGAAACAGAATTATGGGCTGGAGCATGCAAACTGGCTGGATGATTCAGTGAGGTCCATTCCCTCCGACGGCGAAGATAGGCGGCGAATCTCCAGAAATCTAAACTCCGTAGCCCTTCCATCTCACATTGAGGTAGAGGATCGTCGAGGCAGCAATTACACAAATCCTTCAAAGCCGCGTCATTGTAACCCAGCCCCACCGCCATCGTCCAAAAGACCTTAGCGAAGCATCCTACCTCCCACCCCTCCTGGCGTAGAGCCCTCAACGCCCGTAGTTGATCCCAGCGCTCCCTGGTAGTGGCTGGAGGAAGGATTCGGAACCCCACACTGCTGGATCCTTGCATGGGTGGTTTGTTCTGTCACGGTTGCACACAGAAACAAGATGGTAAGATCCAAGTGCAGTGATGTTTATTAAAGGGAACTCCAAACACGTAATCCAAGACACAGGCAAAGGTTAACTCCACAAAAACAGTCCATAAAACAGAAAGCCAGAGAACTAAAGTGCACGTAACATTAAAACAACAAACCACAACTGAGGACAGAAACAACTGAGATTAAATAGACAGACACTGATTACAAAATACATGACAGCTGGGTGTAATGTGATAAATGGATAATGAGTCCGGCAGTGCGTTATGGGTAGTGTAGTCAATGGGGTGAAAACAGTCCAGGATGGAGTGCCCTCAAGTGGCTAATTCGGGCACTCTCACTGACGGTCGTGACATGTTCACCCTTAGTGTGTCAAATAAAGTAAATGTAAATATGTACAGTAAGTTAACCTTAAAACATTAAGGCTATTTACAGGCATTGTTCATAATTAGTTCATGTTACCTAATGCATTAACTAATGTTAACAACTTGTGCTGTTAATGTGAATAGATGCATTAATATATGCATGAGTTAACGTTAACAAAGATTAACTAATGTTAACTAATTGCGCTGTTAAAATGAATAGATGCATTAATGTATGTTAACATTAACAAAGATTAACTAATGCTGAACAGAAGTGTTGTTCATGATTAGTTCATGTTAACTAATGCATTAACTAATGTTAACTAATTGCGCTGTTAACATGAATAGTTGCATTAATATATGCGTTAACATTAACAAACATTAACTAATGCTGAACAGAGGTGTTGTTCATGGTTAGTTAATGTTAACTAATTCATTAACTAATGTTACAATACAACCTTATTGTACAGTGTTACCAATATCGTATATACATTTTAAAGTCATGCTAATTATTTACAAAGCACTAAATGGTTTAGCTCCCCAGTACTTAAGGGAGCTCTTAACACATTATAGTCCTTCATGTCTATTGGATCTCAAAATTCTGGCTAGTTGATAATACCTAGAATTTCAAAATCAACCGCAGGCAGTAGATCTTTTTTTCTTTTTAGCACCTAAACTTTGGAACAGTCTTCCTAACATTGTTCATGAAGCAGACACACTCTGTTAGTTTAAATCTAGACTAAAAACACATCTCTTTAAAGGGATAGTTCACCCAAAAATGAAAATTCTATCATCATTTACTCACCCTCAAGTTGTTCAAAATCTGTGCTCCAAATTGGCCTGGTTACAAACTTTATTCAAAATATCTTCCTTTGTGTTCAACAGAACAAAGAAATTTATACAGATTTGGAACAACTTGAGGATGAGTAAATGATGATAGAATTTTCATTTTTGGGTGAACTATCCCTTTAACCTGGCATACACATAACACATTATCTACTTCTATAATTCAAATAATGTAAGTTGTTAGGCTGCATAAATTACGTCAGCCAGAACCGGGAACACTTCCCAGAATACCTGATGTATTCACTACATCATAAGAAGAATACGCTAATATTAGTCTCTCTCTCTGTTTATTTCAAGGTTTACCATAGTCTACCAGATCCAGGCCATATCCAGATGAGATGAAGGACCTGCATCTAGACACAACGACAACGTAGCCCTGAAGTGTCAACCAAACTATCCCCTGTGAAGGCCTCCTTCCCTTTCCCTATGTACAATGCTCAGTCTAAATGAGTACATCCCCTATGAAAAGTAACATTTTAAACAATATCTCAATGAACACAAAAACAATTTCCAAAATGCTGACAAGACTAAGTTTAAAATAACATCTTTTTATCTTATAACATGAACAAAGGTTAATAATACAACTTAGATTTTTTCAGTTTTACTCAAATTAGGGTGATGCAAAAATGAGTACACTGCACAACAAAAACTACCACATCTAGTACTTTGAATGGCCTCCATGATTTTTAATGACAGCACCAAGTCTTCTAGGCATGGAATGAACAAGTTGGCGACATTTTGCAACATCTATTGTCAGCATCCTACCTCCTGTAGTTTGTCTCCATGCCTCTAGAGGTCCCCTGTGTTCCCCTCTGCCTTAGTTCTTCCTCGTGTGTCCTTGTTAGCATTATCCAGGTCACCTAAGCCTTGTTTCTCCTAGGGTATTTTAGTTGTGTTTTTTCCCTTTGTTTCTCACATGTTTTTTGAGTATTAGCTGTGTACTTTCTGCTTTGTTTCTCCAAGTCCTTCCAGTCTAGCTCAAGTAAGGTGTTCTTAGTTATTTGATTGTTGATGTTCTCTAGTTTTGTTTTCTCCCCTTGTGGAGTTTTTATTTTCCCATGTGTTTTTTTCCATTATCTCTTATGTTATTAATACCTCTGTCTGAGAAGAACTTTTGTTGGATTTTTTTGCTTGCAAAGACTTTTTTTAATAAATCTACATTGCCTGGAGTACTGCCTTGAGTGTTTCGTTTGGGTCCAACATTACAGCCTCTGTGGCCTAGTGGCAGATCTCTCTAACCACCATACCAGAGACCTGAGTTCTAGCCCGGCTTGTGACAGAAAAGCCAAGTTACTCATGGACCCAGAGACACTCGGTTTCAAGGACCTGTTGGCGGTGATTACTCAACATGAGGCATCTTTTCAGCACCATGAAGCCGCTCTCAGCCGACAAGAAGAGATAATGGCTGAACACTTTCAACTCCTGGCCGATGTGATGAGTTCCATCCGCCAGCTCTTTGAACGCCTCCCTGGTTCTTCACCTTCCTCTGTATGACCTCCGAGTGGCGACAGGCCTTCTCCTGTGGCAGACCCCAGACTACCACCTCCAAAGCCCTTTGCTGGAGATCCCAGTTCCTGTCAGGGTTTCCTCACCCAGTGCTCCCTCACCTTCGAGCTCCAACCCTCAAGCTTTCCCACAGACCACTCCAAGATTGCTTACATTATTACCCTTCTCTCGGAAAATGCGCTCTCTTGGGCCTCCGCAGTGTGGCAATCCCAGGATGCCTGTTGTGAGACCTACGCTGCATTTGTGGAAGAGTTCAAGCGAGTGTTTGATCATCTAGTCAGTGGTCAGGAGGCTTCCAAGCGCCTACTCACTCTCCGTCAGGGTTTCCCGTAGCACGGCAGATTTCGCCATTGAGTTTCGGACCATAGCTGCAAAAAGCGGATGGAACGATGAGCCGCTGAGGGTCTGCTTTCAGGGAGGGTTGTCTGACCCCCTTCAAGATGAGTTAGCCACTCAAAAACCAGCTGAGGATCTCAAGTCCTTCATAGCAATGGCCATCCACCTAGACAATCGCCTGAGAGAGTATTATTTCATCCAGTAATTCCACAGCTCCTGAACAGCTTCATGATTCCCCAGAGGACATGCAGTTGGGCCATTCCAGGCTTTCTCCCAACGAGAGGGAACATCGCATGAGGGAGCGTTGTTGCCTCTACTGTGGTGCTTCCAGCCACTTCCGCTCCACTTGCCCCGAGCTCTCAGGAAACGCCTGTCCCCGCCCAGCAACAGGAGGGCTGTGATAGGGAAAATTAGAGCTCCTCCTGCTAACGCCATCCTAGCAGTTCCAGCCACTTTGTCCTTGGAGGACCACCAGCATCTGGTCCAGGCTATGATCGATTCTGGGGCCGCAGGTGACTTCCTAAATCTAACCTTGGCTAAGGAACTTAAGATCCCTACCCAACTTCTTCCTCACCCCCAGGCAGTTAACGCTTTGGATGGCAGACCTCTGGAACTGGGCAAAGTAACAGAGGCCACTCAGTCCCTGCGGCTTACAATCTTTTAACACCAGCAGGAGGAGACCTTCTGTCCTATTGACTCCCCCGAGTACCCTATTACCACCTCACCGCACTTACGACTGTGCTTTTGATCTACTCCCTGGCTCCTGCCCTCCCGGGAGTCAGATCTTCTCCTTATTTCCCCCCTTGTTCTTGGCAGCCGGCATCATCCATGCCTCTACCTCCCCAGCTGAAGCGGGTTTCTTCTTTGTTGAGAAGAAAGACGGGGTCTTGGGCATTCTATTGATTACCAGGGCCTCAACAAGATCACGGTTCAGAATCGATACCCCCTACCTCTCATGGCCACAGCTGTTGAGATGCTTCAAGGGGCTTCCATTTTTACTAAACTGGATCTCCACAATACTTACCATCTTGTGTGGATCTGGCAGGGGAACAAATGGAAGACTGCCTTCAACACCCCCACGGGCCACTATGAGTATATTGTGATGCTGTTCGGGCTCACCAATGCCTCCACAGTATTCTAAGTGCTGATTAATGACATTCTCCGGGACCTGCATGCTCCGGGACCTGCAAATTCGTCTTTGTATGATGATATTCCTTGATGATATTTTCATTTTCTCAAGGTCACTGGAGGAGGATCACATGTTAGCAGAGTTCTCCAGAGACTCCTTGACAATCATCTCTACGTAAAGCCAGAGAAGTGTGATTTTCATGTTACCCAGGCTCAGGTTCTCAGGTTCATCGTCACTCCTGGCCACCTGATGATGGACCCTAAGAAGGTTGAGGCGGTCCACAACTGGCCCACACCTGCCACGGTAAAGGAGGTTCAACGTTTCATTGGCTTTGCGAACTTCTATAGGAGGTTCATTAAGAATTTCAGCTCTCTGGTGGCCCCCTTGACGGCGCTTATCAAGGGAGGAGGAACCAAGATTCACTGGGGTCCGGAGGCAGCGGGGGCCTTCGAGGATCTCAAGCACTGCGTCACTTCTGCTCCCATTCTTTTGATCCCTGACCCAGAAAGACCTTTCGTGGTGGAGGTGGACACCTCAGAGGTGGGGGTAGGGGCCATCCTGTCACAGAGAGGTGAGGATGGAAAATTACACCCTTGCGCCTTCATGTCTCGTCACCTGTCAGATGCCGAGTGCAACTACCACGTGGGGGATCGTGAATTGCTCGCGGTAAAACTTGCCTTTGAGGAGTGGCTCCACTGGCTCGAGAGGGCTCAGCACCCTTTTCAGGTTCTCACGAACCACAAGAACCTAGAATATCTCCAGCAGGCTAAGCGGTTGGACCCTCAGCAAGCTCGATGGTTACTGTTTTTTAATCGATTCCAGTTTCTCCTATCTTACAGACCCGGCACCAAGAATGTCAAGTCGGATGCCCTGTCTCGAGCCTATTCTCCCGAGACACAAGAGAAGCCTTTGACAGCAATAATTCCGAGGTCTAGGATCGTTGCATCCCTTCAGTGGGAACTGGAAAGGGTGGTGCAATAGACCCTTGCCCATGAGCCCGATCCAGGTAGTGGTCCTGCTGGATGCCTGTTCCATCGAGAAGGACGTTAAGGTCTATGTGGAGGTCTGACCCGTGTGCAACCAAGGAAAGTCTACACGTCAGCAATCTCAGAGACTGTCCGTCCCTTACCTGTCCCCCGCAGGCCATGGTCGCACCTTTCTCTGGACTTTGTTATGGGACTTCCACCGTCCCAGGGCAACACAGTCATCCTGGTGGTTGTAGACCGGTTCTCTAAGGCTGCTCGGTTCATTCCCCTGCCCAAGCTGCCTTCGGCCAAGGAGACTGCAGAGCTCCTCATGAACCATGTCTTCCGGATATTTGGTATTCCCCTGGACATTGTCTCTGACTGAGGTACCCAGTTCTCGTCCTAGTTATGGGGAGCCTTCTACAGGCTTATTGAGGCCACAGCCAGCCTATCATCTGGGTTCCATCCAGAGTCTAATGGCCAGACGGAATGTATTAATCAGGATCTGGAGACCACCCTGCGGTGTATGGTGGCCAGAAACCACCTATATCATTTGGGCTGAATATGCCCACAACACCCTCCAGTCCTCGGCCACTGGACTATCCCCCTTTGAATGCCAGTTCGGATATACCCCCACATTATTCCTGGAGGAAGAGGTGCAAGTTGGTGTTCCCTCAGCCCAGGATGAGTAGGCTACAGGATGGGAGGAAAAAGAACCTGAAAAAAAAATTTGCTAATTTTTTTTTATCACTAAACTACTGTCATAAAAAGTTATAGTTTTGTATATACATAACTCCTGAATAAAAATTAAAGTGTGTTTGGACTGATTTAAAAAAAAAAAAGTTTTGAACAAATTTGATTGGTTTGTCGATAGTGAGCGCAAATGCAGGTGATAAGCGGTTTTATTAAGCAAGTCATTGAGACGTTCATTCACGATTCGTTCAAACGGCCGATTCATCATGAGACAGATGTTTGTGAATGGGTCATTGAATCTTTGACTCAAACGATTTGTTCAAAACACTGAATCATTCAAAACACGATTGAGTGTTGCTGTGAGATGCGCTATGTTGTGATTTTTTTTACAGTCTTTGGTTGTGATCTTTGTTTGGATTCATCGGATCTATTTTCGCTGCTAAAATAGACCAAAACAGTCATTATTTCGTCTAAAATGTAAGTGACTTAATATTATAAACTTGTTTGTTGAACTGTCATATCAGTGTCACATTTTCAATCGCAAGGTGATGGTAAATTAAGTGATGGTCAATTGTCAGCTCTCTTCGTCAGGTCGAGCGATGTATGTTGCTGAACTGTATTCTAATGTTATAAATATAAAAACACCACATTTTGAAATTTAACTGCAGAATGTCAATTTAGTTTATTTGTGTGTGCTGCGCTCATAGACTTTAGAAAACGGCGCTCATTTGTTTGATTTATCCTCGAGAAGCTGCGCAAGCCTCACAAGTTTAAGGTCCTTGCACCCTGACTGAGTCCGAAACTGTCATATTTGTTTTTTCATATTCGTCATTTGGTGGCTCTCAATTGTCAAAAACACCCCTCAAAATATTTGGTATGGATGCGAAAAATGCAGAAAATCGAACCATCCGAATTAATTTTTATGACGGACGGAAGTTTCAGAGGTTGCAAATGTCTAAAACCCGAGGTCGTGTTTAGTTATATATATATATATATATAAATATTATTTTTATCCTCGGTGGGGATAAAAAAATATCCCCCCCCCGGGTGATGTTACTCCACAAACCACCAACAGAGCATGTAAAACACCAAAAATAAAAATCTGTTTTTAAAACATCGCCAAGTAAAACGCTGTGTTTATATAGAACTGTCTCTTTTACGACCACAACAAACGGGACACTTTTCAGACGCGCATTCTGGCTTCGCCTCAGCGCCAGGCGCAAGTCAAACGAGCGCGGAAAAGGTGCAGGTGACGACGAGGGAGCTTCAGTTGAACAACAGTGAACTGCGGTCAGATGAGATGTTGTCAGGCTATGTCGGTAAAACTCAGAAAAATTAACATGACTGTCCAATCATCCATTATACTGTGCTCATGGCGCGCACTGAAGAATTGCATGTGCAAATGCGCCGGCGCTCGCTGCATAATTACTTATATAAAGCGCAAAAGAAACTATGAGCAATGACCGTCATTGTTCTGTTGTAAGTTAAGTCATGAAATTACCAAACATGCAATTAACCCTCTGGAGTCTGAGGCTGATTTGGGGCCTGGAGAAGTTTTGACATGCCCTGACATTTGTGCTTTTTTCAGTTGTTCATAAACATATTAATGACACAAGTGTCATTACACTGTATTCAGCACAAACTAGGCTACCAAAATATGTGAGGAACATGTGTGTACATGTTTGTGTTTTTGAAGGAATAACGTTTATGCGTGGTTACTGAAAAAACAAAAAAACTTAAGTCACTGATATAAGGCCAATAAAAGTATATTAAATCTGTGTTCACAAGACTTTTGGGTATTGAAGGTTGTAGACTAGAGTTTTTGCTTCAAAATTATGTACAAATTATGCTGACTACTCTTTCATTTATAACAATATACTGATTTAGTTTTTGTAAGACACTTTTTGCCAAGAAACACGGTATGCGAGGAGGCGTGAATCTCCATGAATAATGGCTCATTCTCACCTGTGAAGACAAAAGAATTGAATAGTAATGACCTGAAAAGACTTGCATATTAATGAGGCATTTCAGTCAGGTAGGCTGTGAAAAAAAACTTCTGTGATGTCTCAAGCTCATCATGATATATGAAACATACAGAAAAATTTTATTACAATATAAAATAATGGTTTTATATTATACTTTAAAATATAATGTATTTCTGTGATGCAAAGAGTCTGAATATAGGCTTTTAGTTTAAAAGCATGCACATTTGGAGAAATATAGGATTCTCATATGTTTATGTCAATTTTCTATACAGAGGAGTTATTTTTTATTTAATATTCATTGTTATCTCTATGAGCGCTGGTGTTTGCAATTCATACTGCAGCCGGAGGGCGCTCTGTGCATTTTAGTCCACAAATTCACCTAAGAAGAAGACGATATTCCATGAATGGTGTTTACCAATTCATACTACAGCCGGAGGGCGCTAAAGAAACAAAAACTCACTTAAAACTTATCAATAGAAGAAAACAAACAGGAATTTACTGAATGTCTTCCAGAGATCGCTAACCATGGCTTTTTCATCCAGATAAACAATTTTCAAGGCAATAAATACACGATTGAGATGATGAATGCATGTGTTGTCTCTGAATTTGCCTGTGAATAGCGCTGGCTCCGTGGGCATGGCCGCATTAGTGGGTAATGAGCTGAATCACGGACTTCTGACATGGCTCTCTTTTCATACAGATTACATAAACACAGAATGTTTGTTTTCGATTTGACTTGCACGATTTAAAACCTGACATTTCAACGTTTTGTTAGACATAAGTATGAATTTTTTGTGATTAGTATTCACTAAGTTACAGTTCATTTTCTGAGAACTATCAGATTGGACTTCGTTCAGAGGGAGATGAGAGATCACGCATCATGTTAGTTTTCTTTATTTTACAAAAAGCACAACATTTTGTTTTTACTCTGAGTGTATACAAATAAAAGGAGATATTCTATAGTTTCAATTGATGTATTACTTATGTCTCTATGACAAAAAATGACAGAGTATTTTAAGTCTGTTTTGCTGCAATGTGAAAAAAAACCTGCAAAACGCGCCGGCGCGTTTTTAGACCTCAGAGTGTTAAAGCTGTCTCAAAACTGTGCATGCATGTATTTGTTGACATGGTTTTAAAGCTATTGTTGGCCTTAAAACGTCTTAAAAATGCACATATGTACACTAAGGAAATCTAAATTTTCTCGGGCAAAATGGAGAGTGACGCAGTTAAGAATACGGTGTTAATTTATTTATACTAAGTGAGGTGAGTTTATGTAGGGCCCAGTGAATTTTACTAACTGACAGAAGAGTCATGTAAAGTGGTGTAAAATTGTGAAATAGACACAAAGTGAGTCCTGTAAAGTTATATAGTGTGAATAATAAATTGTTTGTATATTCAATTTCTCAAATTAAGTGAAAATTCAAGTAAAAGGAAACGAATGGTTATTTGAACATTTGATTCTTTATTTATATATTCTTCTGTCTAAGTTGACATGTTCATAAAGGAAACCAGTAAATGAACCCAGGGCACTCTAAACACAGGGACGTATGGAGTGCTACATATAAAATGGAGGCACCGCTGGGATATTTCCCATTTTTCTAGATATAGTGTGTTATTGTGAGAGACACATTGATTACTCAGTATGGATATTCCCAAAGATGTAACCATAGTTGAGCTCAATGAATGGTGTGAGGGCTTAGGAGTTAACCCCGCCCATGCTTTTGTGCTAAGTGAAGTGCCCACTGATCTAGATGTATCAGATATTGAAGAATTTGCACAAACAGTAAAAGTTTTTGGGAAAGTATGTGTAAGGGGTGAAAAATGCTACTCTCAGATGCAATGTAAAATTGTGCTGTGTGAGTACAAGCAGTCAGTAAGTCCAGAACATACCCCACCTGAGATTACACCTGCTAGTGGAGAATTTCCCTGGAAAATAATTCTTCTCCCCCAAAAAGAGACTGAGCCAGAGCAGTTTTCTGATAAATTTCACAAGTTATTGCAAGAAGGCGGCAAGACTATGGACGATGTCAGAGCTTTTTTCTCCCCAGAACCTCTTCAAGGAAGTTCACCTGATAGTATCATCAGAGCAGTTGGAGATCTTCTTGAGAAAATCATGAGACCTAGCAGTGATACTAATGTTTTCAGGCACTTGAGAACATTTTCTGGGAGCATTCCCACTTGTAGCATATGCACACTTATCAGGACAGTCAATAAAATCTGGAATTTTCAGAATGCTGTTAGCCTGTTGAACTGTGTTGTAAATCTCACACCGGCTCCGGCCGGGCTGCAAAGGACGAACACCTTTGGCACATTCATGGATCCTCTGAGGTAAAACAGAGGGCCCCATTTCCTAGCTCTTGGGACATCAAAGGGCCCCACATGTGGACTAAGTGCCAGATGACATTCTAACACACACCAAACACACACAGACACACACAAACATGCATTGAAGACTGTATGTGTAAAATATAATTATGCCAAAATGTACCCGTCTTGTATGTCAAGTGGATGTATGTTTCCTAGTGTTTAGGCTTAGTTTAAATGATTGTAGGTGTGTTAGTGTCATTTCTAATGATAAATTTGTCTGTAAACCATAACTTCTTTTATATGCTTTTCTTACATAACAAGCTTGGTGTCAATGTAAAGCTCCCCTCACGCCTTATTCGATAATGCATCTCACATCCCTGTAAAATGCATTGTGCTATTTTTAATGGTACCTCAAAGAAAAATGTACTCTGATCCAACCTCCATAAATTATGCAAATCCAGCCACAAGACAAGACAAAGGAAAGTTTGGCCCGCCAACTTTGCACCTATGCCATTGGTTGCTCCAAAGAAGGAGGTGTGTTTGTTTTATTTTCCATAAAAGCATCAACACGCAACTTTTCCTTTGTCTCCCGATTGTCTCTCGATTGCCCCTGAACTGCCTCAGGCGACAGCGCTGTCATCACACGCTCACCTTCTCCCGGGATGACCATTTCCTTGGACTCTCTCTCTCTTCTTTCTTCTCGGTCATTTTACTCGTAAGTTAAGCCTCGTTTGAAAACCTCGCCGGAGAAACCCTCTCGGAAAGGACCAACCAAGCCAAGCGCACTGAAACTCGACTTGAACCAATAAGCAAGTATCAATTTCTTTGAAATTCGTTTAAACTGATTTCTGTGCTGGCTTTCAAAGGGTTAACTGTTGTAATTTGCCATTCTTTGATCATCTCTCTTTTCCTGTCTTTACTTCCGCTCTTGTATATATGTGTATATTCTTGTATATATATTTAGACGCATAACCTCTGTATTAGTAGTTTTCATATATTAAACACATTATTCATGCTCGATTGTTTCTGTTGCTCATTCAACAAAAAACAGGTCACTTTAACGTTTCGATCTTGCACAATTGCTTTACGTTTGATGCTATCATAGGAATTTATCCTCATGGCCAGAGGATAACATTTCCTTCATAATAGTCTGTGGAAAACTTAACAGTTTGCTGGACAAACTGGGGTATAGTTTCTCTAAAAGTATTAAACTACAACTGACCATATATGTAATTAATTATGATTCATTGTAATTGATTCACATATATGTACCTAATTCCCTTTTGGGTCCACATATGTATCATAATTAATCATAAAGCTTTATGATTTATTATATTCATATTTCACCCATAAATTGATTAATAACTGTACGAATTGCTACAGATATATTTTTGGTGGAATAACGTTGGCAACGTTTTAAACTTGGTTTTTGTGAACGAGCAATCTAGAATAATTTGTGTGTGATTTAATGTGTATGCGCGCTTTATTCAGTGAGACAAGACGCACGCGTCCCTCACCCTGAAAGACGTTAACAAAGCTGCTATTTGTGTCTAAAACACTGTAGTCAATTGTTGACCGTAAAGCAAACTGCAGTCCATTAATATTCAAACTCGTATCTGCAAGAGGGCGACAATCTCTTTGCAGTACAGTTAATATTAATTTCCGCTTGAATAAACGAACTGAATCGTATTCAGCGTATTTTTTTTTTTGAAAGGAGATTTTGGGACGAGATTCTCCCTTATCTCTCAGAAGGCCTTATACTTGTACCGCTATTAAATTTGAATTTCTTGTGTCGTCCAATAATTCAAAATAGCATGTATGCTCCTTGGTGACGTCATCGGCGTAGCTAACCAATCACGTGACCGTTACAGATCTAGTCGGAAAACAGTTTATCTGATTTATCGATTGATGTGTAAAAATTTGGAGCTTATATCGACATCCTGATCCAATGTTGATTAGTAACAGCTGCGAAGAAATCCCGCAAACGTTACATATTTGTGTGCACTAAAGTTTGCACAAAAAGGGACTGATTCCCAAAGTTGTGTACTCGCGATAAGGAGTGCATATTAGTATCCAGTGAACCGGTACCCAAGGAATCCGTTGAGATTCTAAAGTTTGTACCCATGATTAAAAGTTGCATATTAGTGCCCAGTAAACTGGCACCAAAGTATCCGCCGAGGTTCTATAGTTGTAATCGTGATCGTGCAGTTAAATCAGCCGTAAAGGGTCAGATCCCTACAGACGTGCTCATTTAATATCACAAATTAAAGAAGGTGGATGCAGTAACTCTGACCAGATGCCAGAGGGCAGTCTGTTCAGGTGTGGCACCCCTCCCTCCTTATTTGTTGTGTGGACTCATTGACGCCATCGTGTGGACGTTCTGAGTTAACGCGGCTCTCCATACGTTGATCTGAATTGTTTCCAGATTATCTTTTGCTGCTCTAATCTGCTTGGAGTTGTAAAAGTAATTTGTTTTGATGGTTATCCTTTCCAATCGTTTTTGGAATGTGGTTTACTGATTTAAATTTAATTTAAACACGTTTAAATTTTTAATTTAAATTAAGTTTCCCTTCCAACAAGAGAATTCACTTTCTGAAAGTGCTCCCCCTGGTGGACACTCCCAGATAAGTCAATTCCCTTCCCTCTGTGTGTTTTTCCCTTTCCTTATTTCTTTTCCTGTGTCCACAGATTTACTCTATTCTATTCCATCTTACTTTATTTCGTTCTACCTTATTTGATTTTTATTTATTCCCTTCGTTCTTTTCTCTCTCTTTCTCTCGTGAGTTATTTTTTTTACATTCTTTCGTACATTCTTTCCTTTGTTATTGTCTGACAATAACATTCACACACACACCCAAGCCTCCCTTATTTTATACACTTAATTTAAATTTAATTAAATAACATTTAATTGAAATTTAAAATTAAGTAGTGTTAATCAGTTGACATTTTGCTTATCAAGAAGCAATTCCCTTTAGGGAAATTCACAAATAGGGAAGGCTTTCTCCTTTCTTTGTCCCATGCTGTTATTCTATGCACTTATTTAAATTCAATTGAACAAAGTTTAATTCAAATTTGAATCAAGTGCCTCAGAATTGTCTTCTTTTTCTCCCTTTTCCCATTCTGTTATTCCACGCACTTATTTAAATTTAATTGAACAAAGTTTAATTCAAATTTGAATCAAGTGCCTCTGAATTGTCCTCTTTTTCTCCCTTTTTCCATCCTGTTATTCTATGCACTTGTTTAAATCCAATTTGAAGCAAGTGCCCTTGGATTGTTTTACTTTACCCTTTTGTTTATTTCTGTTCTAATTTAGCTAGTTCATTCGGACTGTCATTTTTGACCCCCAGTCTTTTGTCCTACACACTTGATTATTTAAATTTAATTTAAACAAGATTTAAATTGAGATTTAAATTTACAATTAAGCTGTGTTTGCGTGAACATCTGTGTACTTGCAGATAAGGCCCTTTAGCGCCCGGTGGTGAGTTGACGGTTGCTCCAGTGAGTTCCAGTGAGTGTAGCCGCCTGGCCTGGCGGGTCTTGCACTGGCTGTGTGTGAATGACATTCTGACCTCGTATCACGGGCAACAGCGAGTTGTGTGTCAGGTACAGGGAGGCAGTGAGTCCGGGTTGACAACAGGCAATTTTGTTTAATTTCCCTGCTCAGGCTTCTGCACGACAGAACCGCCTGTTTGGAGTAACTTCCCGTAAAGGGGACAGACTCTGAGTTCAGGGAAAACTCAATTTTGACCGGTCAATCTGGCCGTTGGTGCAAATGCCTTGCCGAAGTGCGTAATTGTGCTGATGTTCCCTGTTTGAGAGGTTGCACTGTGGTACAAAAGAGACAGGTTGCTACGGACACCACAGTCGAGTGTTTGAACGTCTAGGAAAGGTTGCCTCCCATTGAGTTCTTAGCTGAGCACCCACGATTCACCCAGGCCTAAATTAATGACATACAGTCCCTTCAACTAATTGAATACCACATATTCTTTGATCATTTAAGTGCTGGCCAACTCTTTTACTCTTAAGCCATACCATCCCTCTAGGTTTTATGACGCAGCAGTGCCTTCGCCTGGCCCCATCATAAACCCCCCTGTGATAGGAAGTTTAAGTTTCACTTCTCCCCTCTAGCCTTCTTTTTTTATTTTATTGCTATTCTACTTCTATTCCTTCCTATTTGTGTACTGCTCTATTTCTCACTTAATTGCATCCATCCTATTCTGTTCTGTTTGCTTTTCTGCTGTGTTTTTTTTTCTTTTTCAGTTCACGTAAAGGCAGAGCCTGTGAGAGCCATCACGGAAAACTGAATAATAGATAGACGACCGAGCAGCGAGAGTCATCAAAGGACTCTTAGAGCTACCACCTCGACATCGCCAACGACTCATCGAGACCCAGCACCAGCGGAGGACAGCAGATGAATCCAAACCTGAGCTACAGGAGGAGCTGCAAAGACTTCAAAAAGCCCTCGCAGAGCTCCAACGGAGGTTGAGCTTAGAGAATTGTTGGAAAAGGAATCCAGAAAAGAACTAACTGGAAAACTCCAACACGGTGAAGCTCTCCTAGCCAAAGCAGAGACTGAGCTGAAAGAAAGACATGCTAAAGCCAGGGCCTGTGAAAATCATCTTAAACAGGCCCGAAAAGAAGTCATTGCTTCAAAACAATGAGACTATTTAAAAGATGCAATTGATACTCGTTACAGAGAACTGAAAAGCGGCATGGAAGGGGAAACACACGTCACAGAGTTTCCCCTAACCAGTCAAGAATCCCTAGTTCCAAAAGGGGTTAAAAGCCCACTGCCCAAAACATTGACCGTCCAACAACCTTTGCCAGCAGCTATCAGATCCAACTGCCAGCAATTGCGACCGGCTTTCACCCAAAAGCTTTCTGACCCTGCATCAGATCAAAGGCTCCCTGCCGCTACGAACCTTAAATGGGGCAGACTGAAAAACCCATACACTTGCTACAGCCGAAGGCAAAGTGTCTACCACGGAGCACGTAACCAGCCAGCAATGGAGGAAGATTTCATCTGCACCCTGCGGTGAGTGATCATCTGGCAGCCTTGCCCTGCCCACGCAGTATGCCTACTCAGCAGCTGCGAGACTTGGGCCACGAAGCTTACCAGTTATCCAGTCTCTGATTACTGCCCAGAAACCTGCCCTAACCTGTTTGAAAGACTGACAAATGGAGCTAAGAGACAAAGTCAGACTCTCAAATCACAAAGATGCGAGCTAAATGTGCAGTCGTACAGCCGAAATGAGGCCCACCTCGAACACACTGCTCCCAGGCACCACACAATTGGTCCAGTGAGCTGGGTGCCCCCTGTGTGCGTAGCACAAATGGACACGGTTCCCTGTTTCATCCGCAAAGACCTGCTAGACTCCTTTGAGTCCTTATTGAACTCCAGACCGCTGAAAATCTGGGCTGAAGTGTGTGAACTTCTGCCTTTCCAGTCACCCAGACCACCTGAGCCAGACGGTCAGGTCACAGAGGTTGCGGGAAATCTCACGGCTAGCCGTGGGAACCCCGTCTCAGAGCACAGTTCAAGTTCGCTACCCGGCGCACTTCAACTCACCATAGACTGTAACACAGCCTTCAGCTACACGCTATTAAGTGCTCTCAGCAAAGGAACACCGCACCTCCCATTTGCCAACAAGCACACACGCTTCCCATTGGACTTTCATCTGCCAACCATGACGACTGCCAAGGACATCTGCGTTTCGAACTTGAAATGGAATGCGTCTAACCCATCACTTCCTGGACTTTCCAGACCTCCTGACACACTCTAAAGCTCATAGAGACATTGCTAATGAGTTGGTGTGGGCCCCAATGACTGTACAGCCCCCTGTTGTTCCTGTCAACACTGTCAACTTCCTGTCAGGCCAGACCATCCAAGAGGTCGGCATCCTGGTCCACATACAGGAAACTGTAGTACCACCTTACACCAAAGGGGGTGCTGTTTGGCTTCACATACATGAAACTGTAGTACCACCTTACACCAAAGGGGGTGCTGTTTGGCTCAACATGCAATGTGTTTGTTACGACCCGGCTCAAAGTCAGAACATAAAGAGGACACTTGACAACATAAGTTTCAATAAAGAAAATATAAATTCATTTCAGGTTAATCAAATAATGTCTAGGGTCAAAATGTTAAAGAATAATAAAAGAAACAACAAATCAAATAACTGTTGAAAATGGGGTTTGTGGAGTTGTGGAAACAAATGGGAACACCAAAATATCAACCCACTCTTCAAACAAAGATAAAGGAACAAAAATGAGAGAGAGTGAACTCAATTCCATGAGCCTCTTAAATAGGAGTGCCACAGGTGCAGCCAATGATCAGCACTGGAGCCCCGCCCATCAAAGAGGAGCCTCTGTCCCTGCAATCTCTCAAACAAAAAAAATAAAGGAAAAAGGGGCAGGGCTGTAACACCTCCACCCACAAAACGTTAAATAATCTCAAATTTAACGCATTGAATATTAAAGAGTCAACACAAAAAAAAGTAATAAATCAATGTATATAGCAAATATATATACCTACTTATCAAAATTGACACCTCCTAAAGTATCATGTTTACAAAAAGCAAATCCACAGGTAGAAACTGTTGAAAAGACAAAAGGCAGGAGCATAGTATGACGTTATCCACGAGACAGTGCATCAGCCAAAACATTCTCTTTTCCTTTAAAGCTGCTGTAGGTAACTTTTGTAAAAAATATATTTTTTACATATTTGTTAAACCTGACATTATGTCCTGACAGTAGAATATGAGACTGATAATCTGTGAAAAAAATCAAGCTCCTCTGGCTCCTCACAGTGGTCCTATTGCCATTTGCAGAAATACACCGCTCCCGGTAAGAAACAACCAATCAGAGCCAGGAGGAGTGTCTTAGCAGTGTCAATCAATCAAGCTCGCGTGCGCGCTGATCTCACCCCTCCCATGCACAGCGCCAGCGCATACAGGCTTCAAGATTACCGTGTGCCGCAGCTTTGCTTATGGCGAAATAAAACGATGTTATATGCAAAGGACCACCCTGAAATCTACAAGAAACCATGCCATACATAAGTTGTCAGTCCTGTTTTGAAATTATCTTAGTTGTGTAGTTCTTAAAAAGTGAAACAAATCAAGCAGGGATAGCTCCCTCCACCTCGGAAAAGCCGCTCCGATATTTACCCTCGTTTTATTTCGGGCTCTATCTAATTCTTTCTTTTTGGCTTTTTTATCATCGTCATCTGTCTTTTTCCGTTTACCCGTCTTTATTTTATGAGCAGGTGCCACTCGAGGAATTGGCAGTTTGGATTGTTTTTCCGCCATAAGCAAAGCTGCGGCACACCGGTAATCTTGAAGCCTGTATGCGCTGGTGCTGTGCATGGGAGGGGTGAGATCGGCACGCACGCGAGCTTGATTGATTGACACTGCTAAGACACTCCTCCTGGCTCTGATTGGTTGTTTCTTACCGGGAGCGGTGTATTTCTGCAAATGGCAATAGGACCACTGGGAGGAGCCAGAGGAGCTTCATTTTTTCACAGATTATCTGTCTCATATTCTACTGTCAGGACATAATGACAGGTTTAACAAATATGTAAAAAAAAATTTTTTACAAAAGTTACCTACAGCAGCTTTAATGTGATGAATTTGTAGAGGATAAGTCTGCAAAAACAGACTCCATCTCAAACGCTGGTTATTGTTACCACTCCGCTGCAAAAAAACTAACGGATTATGATCAGTCATCACCTCAATTTGGTTGCCGCTACTCAAATAAACCTCGAAATGCTGAATTGCCAAAATTAATGCCAAAGCCTCCTTCTCAATTACCGAGTAATTTCTTTGATGGGAATTAAACTTTTTAGAAAAGAAGCAAACTGGATGTTCAATACCTTGAGCATCTTCCTGCAGAAGAATGGCTCCTGCACCAGTTTCACTTGCATCTACTGCCAGTTTGAAAGCCTTTTCAAAATTCGGCACTGCCAAGATGGGGGCATTGACCAACAGGGCCTTGGCATTATCAAATGCCTGTTGGCAACTATTTGACCACACAAAGTCAATTTTTGGACTTAACAAATCTGTAAGAGGACTCACTACAGTAGCAAAATTGGGACAAAAGGCACGATAATAGCCAGTCATACCCAAAAATCTCCTTAGATCCTTACGAGACTGAGGAACAGGGAATCAATCTATAGCTTCAACTTTAGCCCTCACAGTTCGTACTTGCCCCTGCCCCACAATTTTGCCCAAATAGGTAATGGTAGCCTTGGCAAACTCACACTTGGCTAGATTAACAGTCAGGTTAGCAGCCAACAAACGGTCTAAAAGAGCTTTAAGCTGAGCTACATGACTACTCCAATCAGGACTATACACCACAATATCATCCAGATAGGCTTCACAATTGTCTAACCCAGATATCACTCGGTTAACTAACCTCTGAAAGGTAGATGCGGCATTTTGCATTCCAAAAGCCATAACCTGGTATTCCCATAACCCATCTGGAGTCACAAACGCTGAAACCTCTTTGGCTCTGTCAGAGAGGGGAACCTGCCAGTAACCTTTTAAAAGGTCTAACTTGGTTACATACCTGGCAGATCCCACACGGTCAATGCAGTCATCCAATCGGGGCAAAGGATAAGAATCTACTTTGGTTAAAGCATTAACCTTACAAAAATCTGTACAGAACCTCATGGACCCATCAGACTTTGGCACCAAAATACAAGGAGAACTCCAGGCACTTTGGCTTGGTACGGCAATTCCATGTTCAACCATATAGGCAACTTCCTTACTCAACAGTGCACGCTTTTCAGGACCAACCCGGTAGGGATGTTGCTTCACGGGCGCAGCTCCTGAAACATCAATATCATGCACAACAAGATTAGTTTGACTAGGCACATCTGGAAACAATACAATAATACAATAAACAACAGTAACTGAAGCACAAGGTAACACCACATTCTTAGTTAAATCAGAACTACCCTCTCTAACAAAATACTCCTTCAGCATATTAATATGACAGAGACGATTTTTCTTTCGTCTGCCTGGAGTAGAAATGACATAGTCAAGATCACTAACCTTGCGTTCTACTGTGTAAGGCCCTGAAAAATGTGCCTGCAACGAAGAACCATGCACAGGAAGCAAAGCCAAAACTTGATCTCCTACTGAAAAAGATAGCTTTTTAGCCCGCTTATCATACCACACCTTCATCCTTTTCTGTGAGCCAGCGAGATTAGAACGAGCAATTTCACAGGCTTTACTAAGTCGATATCAGAAGCGGCTAACATAGTCCAGTAAGTTGGAAGAATCGGTTACTTCAGCCAGCCACTTCTCCTTCAACAACTTCAAAGGGCCATGGACATTATGCCCAAAGACCAATTGAGCAGGGCTAAACCCCAGAGAATCCTGCACAGCTTCTCTGGCTGCAAAAAGCATGAGATGTATTCCTTCATCCCAGTCCCGCTGAAATGCAAGACGGTAGGTTTTTAACATTGCTTTCAAGGTTTGGTGAAACCTCTCAAGAGCCCCTTGGGACTCTGGGTGGTAGGCACTAGAATGGCAATGCAAAATTCCTAACTGATCCAGCACCTGCTCAAAAATCCTAGACATAAAATTGGATCCTTGATCGGACTGAACAGTCTTAGGAAGCCGAAAATTGAAAAAAAAAAAAAAAAACTTTAACAAGGCCTGCACTACCACAGGAGCTGTTATCTTCCTTAAAGGAATGGGCTCTGGAAAGAGAATAGAAGCACACATAACAGTCAGTAAATATTGGTTGCCATGTTTGGTTTTAGGCAAAGGACCAACACAGTCTACTAAAACTCTACCAAATGGCTCCTCAAAAGCTGGAATAGGATGCAAAGGAGCAATGGGTATAGTCTGGTTTGGTTTACCAGCTACCTGGCAAACATGACAGGTCCTGCAATAAGCTACTACATTTTTTTTTTAAACCAGGCCAATAGAAATTTTGCAATATACGATTATATGTCTTATTCACAGCAATATGTCCTGCCATGCTACAATCCTGTGCTAACTTGAGAATCTCTGCACAAAAAACCTGAGGTACCACAATCTGAAAGACATTGCTCCACTCATCTTGCCTGGATAATGATTGTGGGTGCCATTTTCGCATTAGGACCCCATCCTTCTGAAAATAACCAGATGACAGCTCATTTACGTCTTGTTCAGTGCCCATTTCCTCAAACAGAGAAGATAAAGAAGAATCTTTACTCTGCTCTAAAATGAGTTGATCTCTGGTAATTAAAGACTCTTTAGGAGGAATTTCCTGGGATGTTTCTAGCTCTTCCTTACCCATCACAATGGGAAATTCAATGGGCACATCCTTATCTACCTCCTTCCCACCAGACTCCCTCAAAAAGGTATCAGCCAGATCAAAATTAAAATCTGCACCTCTTTCCTTTGTGGATTTAAAAGTCTGTTTAGCCATAGCCCGGGTCACCGCACATACTGGGAAAACATCAGGAAAAGACTGAGACAGATCAGAGCTCCCGCTTGACACAGGCACCTCAATAACTTGAGGATTAGGAGTGACTCTGACACCAGCCAAATCATTGCCTAAAATCAAGGAAACCCCTTCAATTGGCAAATAGGGCTGCACACCTACCACTACCCGACCAGACACTAAAGGTGATTTTATATCAATGCTATGTAGGGGAATAACAGTACAACCCATTTCAACTCCTCTTACCAGCACATGAGCTCCTGTAGTAGTCTGGTCAGAGAGAGGTAAAATTCCCTCAAGTAGTAATGACTGCGAGGCTCCAGTATCTCTAAGGGTACTCACAGGAACACCACTTTCTTGCCCCGGTAGAGACACAACTCCTGTTGTAAGAAAAGGAGCATAATCGGTTACATAATCACAATCTCCCAAGTCTCTCGACTCCAAAGATTGAAACTCAAAACTCTCATCACTTTTTTGTACAGGAAAATGGCATACAGCAGTCAATCCAACTGGCTTGGTTGACTTCGCTTTCTTACCAAGAACAAAACACTCAGATATCTTATGCCCCGGTTTCTTACAATAAAAGCAGATGATATTTGCCTTGGAAGAAACAGCACTAAGCTTGCTAGAGGAAGTTGGAACAGAGTCAGATCCTGCTACAACAGGTTTACTATGACCCTGATAATTTCTTCTTAGGTCACGGTTTCCATATAACCCTTTATGGGTTAAAGCAAACTCATCAGCCATTACAGCTGCATCAAACAATTTGGAAACCTTTTGTTCATTTAAGTAAGTAGCCAGAACTGCTGGGACACAATTTTTAAACTCCTCTAAGAGAATCAAGTCCCTAAGCTGCTCTTTAGTCTCAACTTGCTTGGAAGCACACCACCTAACAAACATGTTCTCCTTTTCTTGAGCAAACTCTACAAACGTCTGCCTGTCGCTTTTGGTGTAATTTCGAAAACGTTGATGACATGCTTCAGGTACTAGCTCATAAGCATGAAGGATAGAAGCTTTAACTGTATCATACACAGCACTCTGTTCTAAACTGAGTGATGAATAAACCTCTTGAGCCTTACCTGTAAGCACACACTGTAAAAGCAACGTCCAAACGTCTTTTGGCCACTTCAATGAAGTAGCAACTCTCTCAAAGTGGGAGAAATACTTCTCTACCTCTTTTTCAGAGAAGGGAGGAACCATTTTAATATGCTTACCAATATCAAAAACTTGCTCTACCCTTCGAGAAGACTCAGAGGGTACCACAAAAGGTGAAACAGGCGGCTGTCTCTCAGGTGTCCTACCTGCCAAATCCAACTCCATTTTTTTAAGGACAAAAGCACGCTCACGCTCTCTTTCCTGTCCCTCAAGTTTTCTCAACTCTAGTTCTCTTTGCAACTCCTTTTCTTTCAAAGCTATCCTATCATGTTCTAGGCGACACTTCACTACCTCCAGATCTAACTCTTTTTCTCATAACACCATCTCTTTTAGCTTTACTTCACTGTCAACAATACCTGGATCCTGTAATTTTGCAACTAAAACTCCCTTTTCCTCTAAAGTGCCCTTCAAACTTTTTATGATAGACTCCTTAAGTTTTTTATCACCGCTAGTGAGCTCTATATTATAATCTTTAGTGCACTTCTCAAGTGCTTCCTCCGAAGGTTCTTTCAGAAATTCTTCCACATTGGAAGCCATGGCTAAAAACTCTAAACTGTCAAACCAGTAGCCACTTTAGGAGTTCACACTTAACACCACAATATCCTTCAAATATACTGCACAAAAAAAAAAGGATTTAATTTACACACAACTCCATTTCCACAAAGCTACTCAAAGGTAATTTAATCTACACCAGTTAACAAGTCATAAATCAATCCCCCCCATGTAGAAATAATTTCAAAAAGGTTTACAAAAACCCTCTCTACGGGTAACATGTTAACAATATAGTACTCTTGCAAAAAGAGACTAACTCATAAGTCACACAATAATACCTGAACTGCTGACAACATTCAACAACATAGTTACCACAAAACTGCATGTTACCTAATATATTGACATGCCTACCTACTTTAGTTACTGGTGTAAAATTACTTACCAATTTGAAGAATATGGGGATGAGAAAAAAAATGTGCTCTCTCACACAAAATAAATAAATGTTTCACAAGTTCCCAACATTAGTCATTGATTCTAAATACCACAACAATCGGCATGGATATATTAGAGAACAACTCCGGAAACACTATACACAAAAAAACTAACCTCTCTAATCTTCAAAGGGTTACCAGGCTCGGGGCCACTTTAAACGCTGAATTTCATGTCACTTGGTAAAAACCAGGCCCTGAATAGCCTACCCCCAACAGAGATTAAATCTCCACCCGGGATACCTTCAAAAATAACAAACTAACAAAACAAACAGTGATCCGTTGGAAGGATTGACTACAAACCCAGCTGGACCACTCTACCTAACCGGAGTCCTCCAATAATCCAATCACTGTAAACCTTTTCCACACTCCACTCTCAAAAAAACTTGAACAACAAGTAACAAAACCCCAACTCCAAACCAGAATCTGATCCCGGACGAGGCTCCAATTTATGTTACGACCCGGCTCAAAGTCACAACATAAAGAGGACACTTGACAACATAAGTTTCAATAAAGAAAATATAAATTTATTTCAGGTTAATCAAATAATGTCTAGGATCAAAATGTTAAAGAATAATAAAAGAAACAATAAATCAAATAACTGTTGGAAATGGGGTTTGTGGAGTTGTGGAAACAAATGGGAACACCAAAATATCAACCCACTCTTCAAACAAAGATAAAGGAACAAAAATGAGAGAGAGTGAACTCAATTCCATGAGCCTCTTAAATAGGAGTGCCACAGGTGCAGCCCATGATCAGCACTGGAGCCCCGCCCATCAAAGAGGAGCCTCTGTCCCTGCAATCTCTCAACCAAAAAAAATAAAGGAAAAAGGGGCAGGGCTGTAACAGTGTTCAAACCCTAAACCACACGCTGGGCTCCTTCACACTTTCACCTGAAGGCGTGGAATGTGAACTCTGTCTAAAAGCCACACCCCTCACTGAAGTGTCATCCTGTATAGTTTACAGTTGGCTCAACGACTGCATGGTCACAGACATCAGCAGTCCCAAAGCCTATCAGCTGAGATGCACTCTGATTCCGGTTAACAGTCATTAGCTCAATGCCAGCTGCAATGATCCCAGAAGGAAGCTCAGACAACACAAGGTTCACAGCATCCTTCAAGATCATCTCCATCACTTCCATCAGGCTGGTACCCACAGAACAGGTGCACAGAATGAAGCTGATGGAGGACCAACACCTTGCAGTACCCACAGTCTCTAACCAGCATGCCTGTGAAACTCAGGAAAGCGCTGCACCTAAGACAGCCAACCTGACAGCTAACACCACAACGGAGGAGCCATTCCCAAGGTTTGAGTCTAAAGGCCAACAGATTCAGAAAGATGCAAATGCCCTAAAGAATGATGCAGACTGTCAAAAACTCTGACAGGTCTTGAACAAATTCGAAGTGACATTTGCCAAACACTTTTTAGACTGTGGTCTCACTAAAGTTCACACAGTGTAGATGGCAACACACCCAAATGCTCCTCCCACCTTCGTCAGGCAGTACAAAAGTCACATCGCCTCACACGAACCAGTGCAGGAAACTATTTGTTTCATGGAAGAAAAAGATGTTAGCTGCCCATGCAACAGCCCCTTTTCCACCCCCATCTGGCCCATTGTCAAAACAGATGGCAAGTGACGACCCACCATCAACTTCAGGAAGTTGAACCAGCGAATGCCACTGTCACGACATGCCAGAAACCACAGGTCTGCACAGGGCGACGGCTTAACTGCCTGCCAAGACTGCTCTGATAACATGCCAGCTTCGACACTTGAGATAAAGGTACCTCAACAACAGCAACCAACCTGTCACAGGTACCTCAAAGAGAATGCGTGACAAGGAATGCCCACGGCCTACGTCAATGGACGTTTCTACATCCATGAGGGCACCCTACAAGCAAGTGCAGGGGTACGATGGTTAAGCAACCAACCCTGCCAACCACAGAACTTCAGGTGTGGTCCCCAGTCATGAAAGTATGCTGAAGTAACAGCTACTCTCATAACCCTTCAAGTCGCCGCAGAGTTTTTGCTTCAAAATTATGTAAAAATTATCCTTCCTACTCCTTCATATAAAACAATAGAGAGATTTCAATTTTCTAAAACATCTTTGGTCAAGAAACACAGTATGCGTGGAGGCGTGAATCATCATGAATAATGGGTGATTCTCACCTGAGAAGACAAAAGAATCGCATAAAGAGCTCTAATGACCTGCATAATAATGAGGCCTTTCAGTCAGGTAGGCTGTGAAAAAACCCTCTGTGATCATGTCTGAAAGCTCATAATGGTGTAAATCAAACATACAGAAAAAAACAGCAATAATATGAAATATTATTACAATTTAAAATAATGGTATTCTATTATATACTTTAAAATATAATGTATTTCTGTGATGCAAAGTGTCTGAACAATTATGTTACCTCTATGGCATTTCATACAGGCTTTTAGCTTAAAAGCATGCACATTTGGAGAAATATTGATGGATTCTCATATGTTTGTCAATTTTCTATACAGAGGAGTAATATTTATTCAGGATTTATTGTCATTACTATTAGCACTGGATACTGTGTTTTCAATTCATACTTGCAGCCGGAGGGCGTTCTGTGCACCTTTAGTCCACAAATGCCCGCTAAAGAAGAATAGGCAATCCAGGCAAAACCGATCTAACAGAGGCCAGAGATCGCTAACTATGGCTATTTAAAAAACACTTTTCAAGACAATAAATACACGATTGAGACGATGTATGCATGTACTGAATGAATTTGCCTCTGAATAGCGCTCGCTCCGTGGGCATGGCCGCATTAGCGGATAATGAGCTGAATCACGGACTTCTGACATGGCTCTCTTTTCATACAGATTACATAAACAGAGAATATTTGTTTTCGATTTGACTTACTGTTATGTTTGTGCTCTTACATAACATGAGACAGACACTCAGATCGGAGCTTAGCTTGAACAACACTTTACTGCGCAATTGCAATTATTACATTCTACACTAGAGAGCGCAAATGCAAAATACCTTTTTTAGTTAAAGACTCAATACACAACAGTTCCTCGCCTCCAGTCTTGATGTACTCACTTCAAGGTGCGTTGAACACAAAGAACATCAGTATACAGAACAGTCTCTATCTTTTCATTTACAAGACAGCAAAACAGCAAACAGCTTATTGAGCTATGTCAACAATTATGACCATTATTTTCATACAACTTCTCTACAAGTCCAGCCTATTAGGCGGTCTACGAACACGCTCAGGATAACGTCTCTCTTGGGACTCCACATTTTGGGGAAGAGATGGTGAGCAGGACGGTTCCACAATTTCTGGTCTAATCACCTCAGTGGCTATTGATGGAGCCTCTGCTGTCATTAGGGCATACTCGTCCGAGCATTGTGAGGTTTCCACACTCTCTGTGGTGTTTTTAGGAGAATTGACCTGTGTTGTGGTTGCGTCCAAAAGCTGATCAATGTGTCTATGCCAAACCATGTTAGAACCCACTCGTACAGTGTAAGTGAGGGGTCCAGTCTTAGACAATATTGTACCAGGTTGCTACTTTGGGTGTGATTGTCTATAATCTCTAGCAAGCACATTTTGACCAACTTGCAGGGCCCTGAGTGCAGATCGTTTCGGATTTTGGCTACACTGCTTGGTTTGCACATGTTGCCGTAAGTCAGGTTTAAGCAAGTCTAGATGTGAGCGAAGACTTCGTCCCATAAAGAGTGTGGCTGGAGACTGACCTGTGGTCAAGTGAGCTGAGTTCCTATAGGCCAAGAGAAAGTTTGCAATCTTTTCTTGCAGTGGTACTCTCTCTCCTCCCATGGCTTTCAGAGACTGCTACAGGGACTGAATAAAGCGTTCAGCCAGGCCATTCGTTGCAGGGTGGTAAGGAGCAGATGTAGTGTGCTTAATTCCATTGCCCTTAACAAATGCCTGGAATTCCTCTGAGGTAAACTGGGTACCATTATCGTTGACCAACTGCTCTGGTAAGCCAGTGCGGGAGAACAATGTACGAAGCAGTTCAACAGTCTTTGTGGACGTAGCATTTTTGACAAGAAATACCTCTGGCCATTTTGAATATGCATCCACTAACACCAGGAACATTTTGTCAAGGAAAGGTCCCGCGTGGTCAATGTGGACTCCCTGCCAGGGGCTGGTGGGAAATTCCCACATGTGCAAAGGGGCTACTTGTGGCTGTCGTTGAATCTGTTGACACCCAGAACATGTTTTATCTAGGTCTTCAATTTGGTGGTCTAGTCCAGGCCACCAAACATAGCTTCTTGCCAGGCTTTTCATTTTAACAACACCTAAATGTCCTTCATGTAGGGCAGAAAGTACCCTTGCACGCAGCTTGGGTGGCACGATCACTCGGGTACCCCACATGACACATCCTTGTGTTATAGAAAGTTGTTCACAACGGTTTGAGTAGTCAGGTAGCTGGGGATCACCTTTAGCTGGCCATCCTTTTGTGGTCAGATCAAACACCTTGGCCAATACAGGATCTCGATTTGTCTCCTGTTGAATTTGAGCACTCGTCACAGGCAAGGGTTCCATCTGAGTGATGCGAAACATATCCCTGTCATTCTCAACCTCCTCTGGTTTCTCCTGAGGAAGGCGTGACAATCCATCTGCATTGCTATGGTATTTTGTGCCTTTGAACTCGATTGAATAATCATGACCACCAAGAAACAACGCCCAACACTGTAGTCGCGCTGCTGCCATCACTGGAACACTTTTACTGGGGCTGAAAATAGCTACTAAAGGCTGATGATCAGTTATCAGAGTGAAGTGTTTTCCGTAGAGATACTGAATAAACTTCTTCACTCCCCATATTAAGCTTAGAGCTTCTCGATCAATCTGAGCGTATTTGCGTTCTGCAGTAGTCAAGGACCTAGATGCAAATGTGATCGGTCTCTCAGATCCATCAGTCATTTTGTGAGACAATACAGCGCCTATTCCATATGGCGATGCATCGCACGCAAGACGCAAGGGGAGACTAGGGTCATAGTGTGTTAACACAGTCTCTGAAGTAATCAATGCTTTAGCTTCTTTAAAAGCCGTGTCACTCTTTGGACCACATCCATTTGTTTTCCCGTTGTAGCAACGCATTCAGTGGATGTTATTAAAAAACCACAACTTGATCCTAGAGAATTAGTCAATTACAGGCCGATCTCAAATCTCACTTTTCTGTCAAAAATACTAGAAAAGGCAGTTTCATCACAACTATGTTCCTTTTTAGAAAGAAATAGTATCTGTGAAGATTTCCAGTCAGGATTTAGACCATACCATAGTACTGAGACTGCTCTCATTAGAGTTACTAATGATTTGCTCTTATCATCAGATCGTGGTTGTATCTCTCTATTAGTGTTACTGGATCTTAGTGCTGCATTTGACACTATTGATCACAATATTCTTCTAAACAGACTCGAAAATTATAGGGGTGTGACGAGATCTCGTGGCACGAGATCTCGCGAGACTAAACTGTGACGAGATTTCTCGTCGAGGCGAAAACTAGTCTCGTGATGTTGCCATGACAGAGTGTTAGGATGATTAGGAAAGAATATGCCACCGCTACGTTTACATTATGCCTCCACTGTCGTTTTGCTTTGTATTTAAATAAAAAAAAACATTTAATTCAGTTGGAGTTGGAGTATTTACAGAGTACGCGCGACCGTTTAAAAGTGAAAGTAAACGCGCGCGCGCATTCAAACGTGATTTCAATACCCCGCATTTTGAAAGCGGCTCACTGATGAATACAGATATCTCTCAATACGAAAGCTATTTTAGGCTGGGCAGTGTAGTTGTAACCATCTCTCAGCTCTGTATCAAAGAAACATTTGGTTTATTTGATCTTTGAATATTGAGAGAGTGCGATTATGGTTGCACTTATTGTAAAGTGTTACCATAAAAATGAATAACAGTTTTCTCTTCTTATTATTTACTAGTACAAACAATAAGGTTTCATTTGTTAACATTAGTTAATGCACTGTGAACTATCATGAACTAACAATGAATGACTATTTTTATCAACTAACAAAGATTAATAAATACTGTAGCAAATATATTGCTTGTTGTTAGTTGATGTTGGTTAATACATTAATGTTAATAAATGAGACCTTATTGTAAAGTGTTACCATTTTTATTTATACTGTTTTTATTTCTGTGATCAGATTGTGGTTCAGTTCAGTTGTTAGGAGGTCAAAAGCTGTAGAAGCTCATAATTCATGTACAGTAGGATCTGAAGAGACTGAAATCATACAGGAGGGAAGTCAGTCAGTTGAGTTAGTGGCAAAACCTTTTACATTACTTGAGTATTGTTGTCTTTTACTGCATATGATAATTCAGTCTCAGAAAGTAGAACTGAAATGACATTCATTACAAAATGATTAGTTAAAACATTTCAAATACACCTGCAGAATATTTTTTCTAGTCATGTATTTCGCCATCTTGTCTCGTCTCGTGAACTCAATCTCGAGTCTCGTCTCGTCTCGTGAGATACTGGTCTCGTCACACCCCTAGAAAATTATGTTGGCATTAGTGGAATTGCATTGGCATGGTTCAAATCATACTTATCTGACCGTTATCAGTTTGTAGTAGTAAACGATGAGATGTCATATCAATCACAAGTTAAATATGGAGTACCGCAAGGCTCAGTACTAGGACCGTTGCTTTTTACTCTGTACATGCTACCCTTGGGAGATATCATTAGGAAGCATGGCATTAGTTTTCATTGTTACGCTGATGATACTCAGCTCTATATTTCTTCGCGCCCTGACGAAAATCACCAATTTGCTAAATTAACAGAATGTATAGCTGATATAAAAAACTGGATGACCAGTAATTTCCTACTACTAAATTCAGGAAAAACAGAGATTCAAATTTTTGGACCGAAAACTTCTTCACGCAATAATCTAGAATACTGTCTAACACTTGATGGCTGCTCTGTTAAGTCTTCGTCGTCAGCTAGGAACCTGGGTGTGCTCTTTGATACCAATCTTTCATTTGAAGGCCATGTTACTAGCATCTGTAAAACTGCATTCTTCCATCTGAAAAATATATCTAAACTACGACATATGCTCTCAATGGAAAATGCAGAACAGTTAGTTCATGCGTTTATGACCTCAAGGCTAGACTACTGTAATGCTCTACTGGGTGGTTGTTCTGCTCGCTTGATAAATAAACTACAGCTCGTACAAAATGCAGCAGCTAGAGTTCTTACTAGAACTAGGAAGTATGACCATATTAGCCCAGTTCTGTCATCACTGCATTGGCTTCCTGTTAAACATCGTATAGATTTTAAAATCTTGCTAATTACTTACAAAGCACTAAATGGTTTAGCTCCCCAGTACCTAAGTGAGCTCTTAATACATTATAGTCCTTCACGTTTATTGCGATCTCAGAATTCAGGCCAGCTGATAATACCTAGAATATCAAAATCAACTGCAGGCGGTAGATCCTTCTCCTATTTGGCACCTAAACTCTGGAACAATCTTCCTAGCATTGTTCGGGAAGCAGACACACTCTGTCAGTTTAAATCTAGACTAAAAACACATCTCTTTAACCTGGCATACACATAACACATTATCAATTTATATTTTCAAATCCGTTAAAGGATTATTAGGCTGCATAAATTAGGTCAGCCGGAACCGGAAACACTTCCTATAACACCAGATGTACTCGTTACATCAGAAAAAGAATGGCATCTACGCTAATATTAGTCTTTCTGTTTATCCCAAGGTTTATTGTAGTCAACCAGATCTGGGCCGTATCCAGCTGAGACCAAGGACCTGCGCCTTGACACGACCACAACGCAGCCCTGAAGTATCAGCAGAGATCGAGTCAACTAGATCATCCTTTGTGAAGACATCATCAACACGACAGCCAGTGCCACAGTTCCTCAACAGACCATCCATACCGGCGTGATGAATACGATCCTCAACTGGACACGACCACAACGCAGCCCTGAAGTATCAGCAGAGATCGAGTCAACTGGATCATCCATTGTGAAGGCCTCATCGACACGACAGCCAGTAGCACAGTTCCTCAACAGACCTTCCATACCAGCGTGATGAATACGATCCTCAACTGGATGGAACTGAAATAAATACTTTGATTGTTGCAATCCTGTCAGACTTGATAGCAACCTGATTGTAACAAAGCACTGTTCGCCAGAGGAGAACTGGCCCCCCGACTAAGCCTGGTTTCTCCCAAGGTTTTTTTTTTTTTTTTTTTCTCCATTTTAACACCTATTTGCCACTTTTTTTGCCACCTGATGTCACCTGATGGAGTTTGGGTTCCTTGCCGCTGTCGCCTTTGGCTTGCTTAGTTGGGGACACTTGACATTTGATATTCAATAGTATTCTTGACATTTATTCAACAGTGCTTCTGATCTGCCTGCATTGACACTATTATTTAAGAGCTGCTGTGCAGCCAAATTATGTACCAGTTATCAATGTAAAGCTGCTTTGACACAATCTGCATTGTAAAAAGCACTATATAAATAAAGGTGACTTGACTTGACATGTAGCACTGTAGACATGTTTGGCAAGAATTTATGATAATTCACAAGTCCAAGAAATGAATGGAGCTGGTTCACGTTATCTGGTCTTGGTGCCCTTAAAACAGCGTTGATTTTGTCTGGAGATTTGTGAAGGCCATCCTTGTCAATTTGGTGTCTACAGTACTCAACTGAGTCTTTGAAAAATTCACATTTGCTTTTGTTTGCCCTCAGTCCATACTCTGCAAACCTTTCAAGAACAGCCTTTAGGTTTGCTAGGTGGGCGTCGTCATCGTGGCCAGTGACTATAATATCATCTAAATAGCACTGTGTGCCTGGAATCCCTTGCAAAACTTGATCCATGGCTCTTTGCCACAGCGCTGGTGCTGATGACACCCCAAAAATGAGTCTGTTGTAGCGTACTTTTTTGAAGATTCTTCTACCTCCATTTGTAAGTATGCCTGGGCCAGATCGATTTTTGAAAAACGCTGTCCACCCGATAGTGACGCAAAGATGTCCTCAATGCGAGGCAATGGGTACTGGTCCACCTGCAAGACTGGATTAATTGTGACCTTGAAGTCACCACAAATTCGTACTTCACCACTTTTCTTAACAATTGGAACTATAGGTGTGGCCCAGTCAGTCAAGCTTACTTTAGACAGGATTCCTTGGTCTTCTAGTCGCTTTAGCTCAGTCTCCACTTTTGGGCGTACCGAATATGGCACAGGGCCATGTGCTTCAATTTTCCAATGCCATCTTGGAAGATTTGTTCAGATTGCTCAAGCACATGTTCTAATTTGTCTTGCACAGAGCACGTGGTTACCTTGGGGGTAACTTGCATGGCTTTTATGGACTGCCAATTGAGCCGAATGCTTTTGAGCCATTCACGTCCAAATAAGGGTACTCCACCCTTTTTCAGAACATAAAGGTCCAAAGTGCGCTTTTTGTTTTCACATTTAACTCTGACCTTAAGTTTTCCCATTGGAGCAATTTTCTCTCCTGTGTAGGTCTTAAGCATTATGGAAGTGCGCCTCAATTTCAGTTTGTCGAAATGGCCTTTGTAATCCTTGTATGAAATTATTGACAGCGCTGATCCTGTGTCAAGTTCCATCAATTTTGCGATCTGTCTCTTTAAGAGAATGCAGCTCAATATATGAGAAGCCTGCCATATCAGAGTTGTCTGAGTCAGCCTCATCCAGGTCATTTATCTTTGCATTTCTTTTTGCAAATGTCCTTCTCTTTTTTTCATTTGGTTTTGTTTTACACATTTTCTGTATGTGTCCCTTTCTGTTACATTGTCTGCACTCCTTGTCTTTAAACCAGCATTCAGCAGGATCATGTGACTTTTTACCACATCTGAAACATACTGACATTTTGTCACTTCGCTTTGTTACAAATTTGTTTACGTGACATTCAGCTGAAGCCTTTCTTTGCAATTCCAGCGCGTCTTTTGCGGCTGTTTCCATAGAGACGGCGATCTCTAATGCTCGCGTCAGAGTGAGTTCTCTCTCTGTAAGCAGCCTCTTTTGCATACTCTCACTGTGCAGACCGCAAACAAGCCTATCTCTGAGCGCGTCAGACAACCCATCGCAGAATTGGCAGTGTTCTGCGAGCTTCCGGAGCTCGGCCATGTACTCCGAAACAGATTCTGTCTTTTGTTGATTACGCTTATGAAAGCGAAAACATTCCGCGATTATCAAGGGCTTTTGATTCAAATGCATTTGCAGCACGTCAACAATTTCTTTAAATTTTTTCTCAGCTGGTTTTACTGGTGCAGTTAAACTGAGCAAGAGGTTATATGTTTTCGCCCCCATTACACTCAAGAGAACGGCAACTTTTCTCTCATCCCCGATGTCATTGGCTAAACAATACTGTTCAACTCTCTCCACATACGTCGCCCAGTCTTCCACTGTACTGTCAAAAAAATCTATTTGTCCGACACACCCAGACATTTTCGTTTCTTCTTTTGTTTTAGTTGATTAATGTATATCTCCTTTTAACAGCTCTGATGCAGTTTACTCACGATTCGTTAGGCCTACGGGTGCCCTTCACCATCCGTAGCAGACATATTCGGCATCTCTTTCACGGTAGGCAAGACATAAATGCTTCCAGCCTTAGTAATTTGCTGCACGACAGGTTCCTTTCAATTATCGTCACCAGTTTTTGTTATGTTTGTGCGCTTACATAACATGAGACAGACACTCAGATCGGAGCTTAGCTTGAACAACACTTTATTGCGCAATTGCAATTATTACATTCGACACTAGAGAGCGCAAATGCAAAATGCCTTTTTTAGTTAAAGACTCAATACACAACACTTACACGATTTAAAACCTGACATTTCAACGTTTTTTTAGACATAAGTGTAATTTTTTTTGTTATTAGTATTCACTAAGTTACAGTTCATTTTCTGAGAACTATCAGATTGGACTTCGTTCATAGGGAAACGAGAGATCACGCATCCTGTTAGATTTCTTTATTTTGCAAAAAGCACCACATTTTTTTTTTTTACTCTGAGTGTACACAAATAAAAGAAGATATTCAACAGATTAAAATGGTGTATGACTCTTAATTGTATGTGCAACATTGACAGAGTATTTTGAGTCTCTTTCACACTGGTAAGAAAAAAAACTGCGGTGGTATCGCCGGCGATACCTCAGACCTCAAAGTGTTAACAACATGGCCCTTTGCCTCTCCATGGCAATCAAGTACGCACTCACCCTGGGCCTGGCCTCCGCCCTAGTCAAAAGGATCAAAGGGATGCAAGAGTCCATGGACAAGTGCCTAGCTTCCCTTCCTCAAAGCTTCAAAAGAAGACAGAGGAGAGGAGGCGTCAAGTCCGAGAATCTGCCCAGACTCATCGAGATGAACAGGGGATCCATAGGAACCACCTGCTGCTTGACCATCCTGATCCATGTGCCATCCGACTTCGTGACCGTCCAACGAGGTCCACACAGGAACTTTGTTGGCCGAAGGGGGGGTCTGTAGCATATGCACACTTATCAGGACAGTCAATAAAATCTGGAATTTTCAGAATGCTGTTAGCCTGTTGAACTGTGTTGTAAATCTCACACCGGCTCCGGCCGGGCTGCAAAGGACGAGCACCTTTGGCACATTCATGGATCCTCTGAGGTAAAACAGAGGGCCCCATTTCCTAGCTCTTGGGACATCAAAGGGCCCCTCATGTGGACTAAGTGCCAGATCACATTCCAACACACACCACACACACACAAGACACACACAAAAACGCATTGAAGACTGTATGTGTAAAATATAATTATGCCAAAAATGTACCCATCATATATGTCAAGTGCATGTATGTTTCCTAGTGTTTAGGCTTAGTTTAAATGATTGTAGGTGTGTTAGTGTCATTTCTAATGATAAATTTGTCTGTAAACCATAACTTCTTTTATATGCTTTTCTTACATAACAAGCTTGGTGTCTATGTAACGCTCCCCTCACGCCTTATTCGATAATGCATCTCACATCCCTGTAAAATGCATTGTGCTATTTTTAATGGTACTTGTACTCTGGTACTTGTAATGGTACTTGTAAAAATGTACTCTGATCCAACCTCCATAAATTATGCAAATCCAGTCACAAGACAAGACAAGACAAAGGAAAGTTTGGCCCGCCAACTTTGCACTTATGTCATTGGTTGCTCCAAAGAAGGTGTGTTCGTTTGAATTTCCATAAAAGCATCAACAAGCAACTTTTCCTTTGTCTCCTGTTTGTCTCTCAATTGCCCCTGAACTGCCTCAGGCGACAGCGCTGTCATCACGCGCTCAGCTTCTCCCGGGACGGCCATTTCCTTGGACTCTCTCTCTCTCTCTCTTCTTTCTTCTCGGTAATTTTACTCGTAAGTTAAGCCTCGTTTGAAAACCCCGCCGGAGAAACCCTCTCGGAAAGGACCAACCAAGCCAAGCGCACTGAAACTCTTCTGCACATCGACTTGAACCAATATGCAAGTATTAATTTCTTTGAAATTCGTTTAAACTGATTTCTGTGCTGGCTTTCAAAGGGTTAACTGTTGTAATTTGCCATTCTTTGATCATCTCTCTTTTCCTGTCTTTACTTCCACTCTTGTATATATATGTGTATATTCTTGTATATATATTTAGACGCATAACCTCTGTATTAGTAGTTTTCATATATTAAACACATTATTCATGCTCGATTGTTTCTGTTGCTCATTCAACAAAAACCAGGTCACTTTAAAGTTTTGATCTTGCACAATCGCTTTATGTTTGATGCTATCATAGGAATTTATCCTCATGGCCAGAGGATAACATTTCCTTCATAATAGTCTGTGGAAAACTTAACAGTTTGCTGGACAAACTGGGGTATAGTTTCTCTAAATCTATTAAACTACAACTGACCATATATGTAATTATTTATGATTCATTGTAATTGATTCACATATATGTACCTAATTCCCTTTTGGGTCCACATATGTATCATAATTAATCATAAAGCTTTATGATTTATTATATTCATATTTCACCCATAAATTGATTAATAACTGTACGAATCGCTACACACACCTCCAGGTGAAGAAAGCCTAGAACATTGGCTTGCCCAAGCACATTTAATGGTTGAAGAGTGTAGCTGTTCCAACAGAGAAAAACGCACAGGGATAGCTGAAAGCTTAAAGGGTCCTGCTTTGGATATTATTCAAGCAGTGAGGCTAAACGATCCTGATGCAACCCCTTCTGATTATCTAAAGGCATTGGAGAATGCTTTCGGTACTCCTGAGTCAGGGGAGGACTTGTATTTTGCCTTCAGATCTATGCACCAGCAGTCTGGTGAAAAGCTGTCTGATTTCTTGCAAAGATTGGAGAGATCTCTTAGAAGAGTTTTGCACAGAGAGGGAATATCTCCTCTATGCATGGACCAAGTTAGGCTAGAACAGCTTATTAGAGGTTCTGCACAATCAGACATGATATTGGTGCATCTGAGGCTAAGGGAGAGAAAAGAGAGGCCTCCTACCTTTTTGCAGTTGCTGAATGAGATTCGAGAGGAAGAAGAATATGAAGCCTCATATCGTAAGCTGAATCCTACAGGCTACCAAAGAGATGAAATCAAATTCTTCTGAAATTCAAGAGCTGAAAGCCGAAATCAAAGTATTGACTTCTAAGTATAAAAAAAGAGAGAGTGAGCCAGAAACAAAACCAAAAAACATTCAAAAGCCAACTGAAATGGAACCAGAGAGTGATGTTCAAATTTTACAGAAACAAGTGAAACAGCTCCAGGAACAGCTTAGTGTAATGACAGTGTCACCAGGTACATCAGTGTCTAGAGATTTCCCAAGGAGGGATGGCAGAAGCAAATCTAATAGTAACAGGAAACCTCAGTCACCTCCTGAAACGTCAGATTTTTTCTCCTATAGATATGGCGAGGATGGCCATATTGCCACTCATTGCAATTCTTCTGAAAACACTGCAAAAGTCATTCAGAAGCTGATCCGTGCTCTTTGGAAGAGTAGGGCTGGAAAGGAAACAGTGTCAGCAGGAACAGAGAACTTCTCTGTTAGACAGGGAAAAGTAGAATCTCTCAAGCCAAGTCACTTACCTGAGGGTTTAGTGGGTCCATCTCCTCTTGCTAGTGTCACGCTTAAAGAAATGCACACAATTGAACGCAGAAACAAATATACACAGAGAGACACGATCCGTATCCACTGCTGTATATATTTACAACATTACCATGATCGCATACCATGATAATACCATGGTAAACATAACTGTACATAACTGTACAAGCGCACCAAACACCACAGAAGTTAGCAGGAACACATCGTACAGTCATCACACAGTAAAATATGTTTTATAACATAATAAAACACTTACTTGAGTGACGTCGCTCATATCCATAACATCTCCGTCCAGTCAATGGACAAAACACTGCGCTGTTTTTCAGAAATGCCTCAAGCACGAGTCTTCCCACTAAAGCCGCATATTGTTTTTTTCAGAATTTCATTGGCTATCAGATAAGACCATCATTTTCAAGCTCTGACATTACTGGTTTGCTGTGCTGTCAGTCAAAGAGAAGGAGGCACCTTTCATCATACTGGGTCCTCTATGGCTATTTCTGCCTAGTAACAATGACCAGAGGTTCCAATTGGTCCAAAAGAGGTGTCAATCAAAAGGATAGAGTTCAGCGGCCATTTTGAGATAGAGAAACGGGGTTTGTTGTGAAATGAAAATGAAACTAAACATCTGAAAGTGTAATAGCTATAATAGCATTGCCAGCTAACTTGAAATGATACTGCTCTGCTCCATGGATGTTTATTGACATATACACATGTGTTATGGACTAAATATTACACTGAATTGGATAGACTGGACCCTTTACAGAGTAGCTAAACCATTTTTGTTGAAATGTTATGGATCAGTGCACTTTGAGGAAGCTTCATAGGGTGAGTTCGTTCAGTTTTGCGTTATTTTTTGTTGGTTGGTGGTCTGACAAAGACACCGATTGTATCTGCTGTGTTGACTGTATCTTAACCCTCTGGAGTCTGAGGCTGATTTGGGGCTTGGAGAAGTTTTGATATGCTCTGACATTTGTGCTTTTTTCAGTTGTTCATAAAAATATTAATGGAGAAAGTGTCATTACACTGTATTCAGCACAAACTAGGCTACAATAATATGTGAGGAACATGTATGTACATGTTTGTGTTTTTGAAGGAATAACATTTATGCGTGGTTATTGAAAAAACAAAAAACTTAAGTCACTGAAATAAGGCCAAAAAAAGTATAGTAAATCTGTGTTCACAAGACTTTAGGGTATTGGAGGTTGTAAACTAGAGTTTTTGCTTCAAAATTATGTAAAAATTATGCTGCTTACTCCTTCATATAAAACAATATATTGATTTAGTTTTTGTAAGACACTTTTTGCCAAGAAACACAGTATGTGAGGAGGCGTGAATCACCACTGAAAATGGGCCATTCTCACCTGAGAAGACAAAAGAATTGGATAGTAATGAGCTGAAATGACTTGCATATTAATGAGGCATTTCAGTCAGGTAGGCTGTGAAAAAACCTTCTGTGATGTCTCAAGCTCATCATGATATATGAAACATACAGAAAAATATTATTACAATATAAAGTAATGGTTTTATATTATACTTTAAAATATAACGTATTTCTGTGATGCAAAGAGTCTGAATATAGGCTTTTAGTTTAAAAGCATGCACATTTGGAGAAATATTGGATTCTCATATGCATATGTCAATTTTCTATACAGAGGAGTTATATTAATTTGATATTCATTGTCATTACTATGAGCGCTGGTGTTTTCAATTCATCCTTGAAGTCGGAGGGCGCTCTCTGTGCATTTTTAGTCCACAAATTCATCTAAAAGAAGAAGAGGCTATTCCATGAATGGAGTTTCCAATTCATACTGCAGCCGGAGGGCGCTAAAGAAACAAAAACTCATCTAAACTTCATCTATAGAAGAAAAGAAAACAGGAACTGAATGCATGTCTTCTAGAGATCGCTAACCATTGCTTTAACATCCAAATAAACACTTTTCAAGACAATAAATACACGATTGAGACGATGAATGCATGTATTGCCTCAGAATTTGCGTCTGAATAGCGCTGGCTCCGTGGGCGTGGCCGCATTAGCGGATAATGAGCTGAATCACGGATTTCTGACATGGCTCTCTTTTCATACAGATTACATAAACACAGAAGTTTTGTTTTCGATTTGACTTACATGATTTAAAACCTGACATCTTAACGTTTTTTTAGACATAAGTGTAATTTTTTTGTCATTAGTATTCACTAAGTTACAGTTCATTTTCTGAGAACTATCAGATTGGAGTTCGTTCAGAGGGAGACGAGAGATCACGCATCATGTTAGTTTTCTTTATTTTACAAAAAGCACAACATTCTGTTTTTACTCTGAGTGTACACAAATGAAAGAAGATATTCCACAGATTAAAATGGTGTATAACTCTTAATTGTATGTGCAACATTGACAGAGTATTTTGAGTCTCTTTCACACTGATAAGAAAAAAACCACGGTGGTATCGCCGGCGATACAGTCAGACCTCAGAGTGTTAAAATGGTTTACATCATTCGAATCACAAGAATCTCAGCTTTCTGTAGATATGTGACATGTTCAGTTGTTTTAATTTGTGTTTTTATCATTCTCGTCTTTAACCACTTGGGGACTTAATGGGACGCCGGCGGGACGCCGAATCTGCAACGGGATATTACCAGATTGCAATGGCGGAAGAAGATAAGGAGAAAACAGCGTTCATTTGTCCGTTGGGTTTCTACCAATTTGAGAGGATGCGGCAGGGGATTACAGGAGCTCCAGCGACATTCCAACGATTGATGGAGGCTGCAGTTGGAGACATGAATCTGTTACAGGTACTGGTCTGCCTGGATGATTTGATAGTGTTCGGGAGAACCCTCGAGGAGCATGAAGAACGCCTGTTGAAGGTACTGGATAGACTAGAGGAGTATGGCCTTAAAATTTCACTTGATAAGTGTCAATTTTGCCAACCCCAGGTGAAATACCTGGGCCATATCGTTTCCGCAGCTGGTATCGCAACAGACCCTGAAAAAGTGAAGGCAGTTCTTGACTGGAAGAAACCTGTAGATTTAAAGTCGCTATGATCATTCCTTGGGTTCTGTGGATATTATCGGCGTTTCATTGCCAATTATTCATCTATTGTCAGACCCTTGACTGAACTAACTAAGGGTTATCCACCAACTCAGAAAAGGAAGAAGTCTGGTAGTACTGAAGAAAAACAGTACTTCAAAGAGTCAGAACCCTTTGCTGATAGATGGGACAAAGCATGCGATGATTCCTTTGAAAAAATCATAAATTGCCTCACTGATGCCCCAGTGTTAGCTTTTGCCGACCCAAGCAAACCTTACATCTTGCACATGGATGGGAGCTTGGATGGGCTGGGTGCAGTGCTTAATCAGGAACATCCTGAAGGTCTCCGTCCTGTTGCTTTTTCCAGATGAAAGCTGAGTCAGTCGGAACGTAATTACACCAGCTAGAATTCCTTCCTGTGAAATGGGCCATTTCGGATAAGTTCCATGATTACCTTTACGGTGCTAAGTTTACAGTGAGGACAGATAACAACCCTCTCACATACGTACTTACAACTGCCAAACTTAATGCCACAGGCCATAGGTGGTTGGCTGCGTTAACTACATACGACTTTGATGTAGAGTACAAACCTGGAAGAAGCAATGTGGACACTGACCTCTTGTCGAGGAATTCTCAGGATTCTCAAGTTGAATGGAAGAAGATACCCCATTCTGGAGTGAAATCTCTTTGTTGCCAGGTTTGTGTCAGTAGGAATGATGACACCTCCAGATTTATAGATCACCTTGGGGCTTCCCCTGAAGCCATCCCAGATGTCTTTGCTTTTCCAACACACATTGGTGTTGGTCCACTTCAACCTTTAAGAAGAGAAAAATTGATAAAAGCTCAAAGATGTGATCCAGCCATTGGGGTTGTGATGAAACAGATGGAGGCTAGAAAGTCCATGTCTGATCTGAAAACAAAAGATCCTGTCCTTATGATATTTCAGCGAGAGAATCATAAGATCCAGATGAAAAAAGGACTTCTATACCAAATCATCCAAAGATCTGGAAAAGAAGTGTGTCAGCTAATTCTTCCAGACCAGTATAGGCCTATAGTTCTAAAAGCTATGCAGGATGACATATTCATTTTGGAGTCAAGAGAACAATGAATCCATAAATGACCGATTTATTGGCCCACAATGGCCTTTGAAATTACACAGTACATCAAGAATTGTGGTAGATGTTTTGCTCGTAAAACAGTGCCACAAAGAGCTGTGCCCTTACAGCAGATCACGAGCACTTGTGTACTCAAAGCAGCCACCTCGGTGACCTGAAGCATACTGGCAGGAAACAACCGATCTGACTGCTTTTCGACCCTCCTCAGAGGGTGTGAGCCTGATGCACGGTTGTGTGAATGCTGAGTCATGAGCTTGCTGGAAACCACTGCGCCCCAAGGGTGGAGGGGTTGGCAGAGCGCCAATACCACTCAACCCCGCCGGGGGCTGCCCTCTGACACAACAGGCGTCAGAAACTCTTTTATCCTGAAGCCTTCTTCAACTGAAGAACAGTCCTCAGATCCAGCATCTACTTAGAAGGCTTCAACTGAGAGTGTCGTCCCAGCCCCAAGATTTCTGTGGTGGAGCACGAGATGTGACACTCTCCTTCTGTTGCTTTCTATATGAGGAGCTTGACGGCTGGGGCTGCTTATGCCCAGCAGCTCCAGAGGGTTGGGGATGGTAAGGGAGGGATCATTTAAACGCCTCCACTTGCTTTTTAGCCTCCTGAAACCTTTTGACAACCGCATCAGCGTCGCCGAAGAGGGCTGCTGCCCGGGCTGCCATAGACTGGCCAATTGCTCTGGCGGTCTCCTTGGTGGACCTGAGAGACAAGTAGACTGACGTAGTTCAAGGCCCAACCCCCTAGCCACCATCCAGGTGCCTCAGCAGATCAGCCTGATATGCCTGCAGTATTGACATCGTGTGAAGATATGCACCAGCCTGACCTGCTGCCATGTATGCTTTTTCCCACTAGTGCTGATGTGGTTTTTAATGGCTTAGTGGAAAGCGTAGGGGCCATCAGGGAGACAGATAGACAGA
Organism: Megalobrama amblycephala; assembly: GCF_018812025.1. NCBI lineage: Eukaryota > Metazoa > Chordata > Actinopteri > Cypriniformes > Xenocyprididae > Megalobrama > Megalobrama amblycephala. The sequence continues at coordinate 36,128,629 of NC_063056.1, forward strand.
CAGTGGCATCAGCGGGTCCAGAGCCATGAAGTACACGAGCTTCACACACGTGCTTCAGACGCAATCATGAGTTCCCTCAAAAGGGAATGCTCTTTTTTTCGTTCTACTGTTCTCTTTTTACAGCCCATTGTTGCTCAAGTAACAAAATACAATACATCTGATAGATGGATAAATCATGCAATCTTAATTCACTGTTGTTGCCAATGTGAAGGTTATTTCAGCTTCATACAAAGTTTGCTTTTTATATTTTGTTTAACTGCATTGTTAAAGAGGACAAGCTTTAGCATTCAACTAAACTGTGCTCATGCATTTTAGACACTTACATTGTTCTTGCTCCGTCCATGCAGTAAGTTTGTCCTTCTATGAGCTGAGTTTTCTATTTACTTAAACTGCTCAGTGCTCTGGTAATCAGTGGTATGATGCGTTTCAGGAGCTGCCAAAATTACAATTTAAAATCAGAATATGAGCATTGCTCACTTACATTCATTAAATTATTGAAACAGTGATACTGATTCAAAATTTGAGCGCCAGTTATTGAATGTCAAAGCATGGTTTGAACGCCCCACCCCACAGCTGAGGTGGAAGTTTTGATTGGTTTTGCACCAGTCAGGGTCAGACCTGTCTGTTATTGCCTGAAGCACAGGGTTCCACTGCAGTAGTTTGAAAAGTGCCAGCTCAGCGCCTTTGTCAAAGTACTTCGCTACATTTATTTTTCACCAAAAGTACAAAGTTAAATACTTTATTTTTATTCAACTCAAGTAAAAGTACCACAATTTAATTATACTCAAGAAAGTAGATAATTGAAAAAATGTACTCATGTACTGTAACTAAAGTATTTGTAATTAGTTACTTTCCACCTCTGACACCCATCTGTTAACCTTCAGTCTCTGTGTTTTTAGCGAGACAATAAAACATTTGAGGGGTGTGGATGAAAATGCAGAATGAGTGTTTCTGTAATCTGTTAATAGGAAATGTAAAATCCCAAAGGTCAGTATATGATCCTCAGACTGAAAAGCGACTTAAGTAAACCAATACACTTTTCCCTCCCCACGGCCTGATAGTTTGACTTAAATCAGGGTGGATGGATGAGGGCAAGGACTCTGAGTCTGTTTGCCTTGTGCCATGAGTGACAATGCAGTACATTGGAGGAGGATTTGGAATGGAGATAGGTGGAACAGAATAGCAGTCACATCATTTCTGGTTTTTGCAACCTGTTCAAAGATTGCAACTAAATGCTTGTCTTCTGTGGAGCTGACAGGGAGAAGTGGGCGCTCAGTGAACCATGGCTTGGCTGCCATGAAATGACAGGAATCATTGGCATACATTTCAAACAGCTTGCACGATCCCATTAAAGTGCCACATACTCCACTTTAAAATAGACAAGAAGGAATCCACTTTGATAGATAGAGACTAGAATGGATTATTGATTTTCTCCCAACGTTAAGAACTTTGAAAAATTACAACAAAATCTAAGGTGAATTATAAAAGCCAACTAAAATGGAAAACTAAAAAACAATGATCCAATGCATACTTAAAAATATATATAAAAATATTTCTAAAATATATATAAACATATATGAAATAGAAAGCTTTTGTAACCTTATAAATGTATTTACTGTCTTTTTTGATCAATTTAAGGTATACTCACTGATTAAAAGTATTAATTTCTCTCCAAAAAAAAAAAAAAAAAAAAAAAAAAAAAAAAATATATATATATATATATATATATATATATCAAAGAATCCTGAAAAAAAATTACACAACTGTTTTCAACATTGATAATAATAATAAATGTTTCTTGAGCAGAAAATCAGCATATTAGAATTATTTCTGAAGGAACATGTGACTCTGAAGACTTGAGTAATGATGCTGAAAAATCAGCTTTACCAACACAGGAATTAATTACATTTTAAAATATATTCAAATAGAAAATGGTTATTTTAAATTGTAATAATATTTCACAGTATTACTGTTTCTACTTTATTTTGGATCAAATAAATGCAGCCTTGGTGAGCAAGAGACTACTTTTAAAAACATAAAAAAATCATACCAATCCCAAACTTTTGAATGGTAGTGTATATCAAATCAAAATTGAATTTCCTTCATTAGGAAACCTCATTGTTTTCATCTGATGTATAAAATGTTTCTCAGCCTCGTATATTTTTGCCTACTATTTAAAATGTTTCCATTATGTCAAGTCAATTCAAGTAAAGACATCTTTATTTATATAGCTCTATACAATACATCCATTTGAGGTCCTGGAGTGGGCTCTAACTTTCAAAAGGCTGAAGCCCAATACATTAAAACTTACCACACATTGATGTTCTTTAAAACACAAAGATGCTTCCCTGGGCACTCTTATCTATGATTCAGTCCCTTCTAATTAATGTCTGGGAGCTCTGTGAGAGAAGTGTATATCACCTACTTACAGTGAATGCTGCAAAAGTGATCATCTCATTTCCATCTGACAAAATGATGAAAATTGAATGTGAGCCTTAAGAAGATAAATGTGTATTTGAAGCAGGAAAACCCATGCTCTCACACAGTGTGTTAAACATGGGATTACACCAATGTAATCTTTCTTTCTTTTTCTTTGCCAGCTTGTTTTTATTTATTACAGCATTCTTCATATTGCTTTCTAAGAAACTCAACTGATAAACAATTTCATCAGATTTTTTTTTTTTTTTTTTTTTTTTTAAGTTTTCAATTTTGCTAAGACATACTAAGGTGGTCTCTCTCTCTCCAGTTGGGTCTAGTGACAGGGTTCTATCTCAGCTACACTTGACTGAATTCCACTGACACTCAACTGTCAGACCAGCAGCCCTCAAACCACAACCCTCACATGCTCTACAGACTCACCCAATTAACTTGCTTTCACTTCACACCGTGGCAAAGAGCTTCATAATAGGTGGTCAAGGTGCAGCGTGTCTGCTTCGCCTATCAGACAGCTCACACAGAGCGAGGCAGACTCACTCTCACCTCACAAAATTCATGGTCTACTTATGGTGACAGGGAGAATGCATGGACTGAGTTAAAACCTGTGGTTATTTCTATGAAACTGGTGCCTTTCCCCTTTTTTATAAGGTGATTTATTAAAATAAATAAATAATAGATTTGAAACAATCCATCAGGCAAACCATGTTTTTAAGTGATATTTATGTAATTATTAAATTCTCATTGTAACGATCGGCCCAATAGGTCGATTTTACACGGATTAAAATGGGGTCAGATTAAACTGTGTGAGAGGTTATGAGCATTTTAAAAGATGAGACAGACAACAGAAATGAATAAATAAAGTGTATTTACAATATTCACAAGGAACTTAAAACACAAAACTAGAATAACTTAGGCTGTTTAAAAGCGTGGAGTCCACTTACACCATACCCTAGAACAGTCCTTAAGAGTCCTAGTAGAGTGCTGATAAAGTCCCAATGTGAAAGTGTCCACCGGTGTATATACAAAGTCCACGGAATGTGATGTGATGCCCTCCCACAGAGGCACTAGTCTGCCGTAGGAATCTATTGGAACACTAGAGAGAGGTGGGATCAGATACCAGCCTGGATGTCCTTGGGTCAGTGATGCCATTGCTCCCAAGGTCCTGAAGCATTCAGCCTTCCTGGCACGCCACTCCCCCCATCATTTCCTCCTATCCGGCTTGTGGGTCTCTTTGGTGGATGATGTTGATGATGAACAGTGATGAGGTGGATGATGAGGTGGTTTACAGCTAGGGTTGATGACAGCACATTCCTGGGTCTCCACACCACATGACTTGCAGTCACTGATGAATTTCCAAACGTCACGTGCAGATTGTGGGCCACCAGGCAACTTCCAGGATCCTCAGGAGGGTCTTGAGCCGTCTATGGGGTCTCTCTGGGGTCTTTTGATGGAAGTGCTGTATCGTCTGTGTCGTCCCCCTTCTGGATCTGACGATACAGCACGCCTTGGTGGTCCCGCACTTCGATCCTGTCGGTCAGTGGAGTGAAGGGAGAGATGGAAAGTCTCTGGAGAGTGTTGTCATCACCCTGTGTGCTGGTGAGCTGCTCTCTGGAGAAGGGGAGGATGGAGAAGATGGTGTCGAAGTCTGGCCCAGTTGGAGTGGTGGCACAGAATTGTCCATCGGTTGCTCTGTTGCTAGTCAGTGAAGTGGTTGAGGCAGTGGGATCGTTGGCTGGAGGAACACCAGGGGTCGATGTGGGGGGCACTGGGCTGGTCGTCGCAGCGGGAGGGGAGATGGCAGTTTCTGAATCCTTTGTTTGTTCCAGCTGTTTTGCCCATTTTTTGTCTCTCCTCTTAAAACAATCGATGACCTCTCTCTCTAGTGTCGCCACAGCATCCTTTATAGATTCCTCCATTTTGTCAAATTTAAAATCCACAGCTTCTCTAAAATACAGTTCACGGTTAAGATTACTTTCAACAGAGTCTTTCAAATCCTTCTCCAGTTTTAAAACAGTGTTTTTAAGAGTAGCCACCTCAGCACGAAGCTGTACACATTCACAATGATGTAAAACCAGTTCATCATTAAAACCAAAAGAAACAGCATTAATTGGATTATGGATTAATTGGGTTATGAGCGTTTTAAAAGATGAGACAGGCAACAGAAATTAATAAATAAAGTGTATTTACAATATTCACAAGGAACTTAAAACAACACAATAAAACTAGAATAACTAAGGCTGTTTAAAAGCGTGGACTCCACTTACACCATACCCTAAAACAGTCATTAAGAGTCCTAATAGAGTGCTGACAAAGTCCCAATGTGAAAGTGTCCACCGGTGTATATACAAAGTCCACGGAAAGCGATGTGATTGGCTGGAAAGGCAAGTCCATAAAACTCCACAGTCCAGCTATTGTGTTTGCATTGAGGGGTTGATTGTTTGTCATGCTGCCTCCTTTATACTGGCTTACATCCTGGTTCCTGTCATGTGATCAGTCACATGACAGGCAGACCCAGACTCATTTAAAGACATGCACACATTAAAATAAGTAAGAGGAATAAAATGGCTAAGACAACATGTAACCCAATTAAAACTCAAATATACATAAAACCATCATATTATATATATTGAGAGAATAAAACATGTGTCTTATGTGACAGTGTCACATCATAACTGTTGTGATAAAATAATGCCTCCAGAAAAGTAACAGTAAAAGAGGTGATGTATTTTTAAATTTAGTTTGACATTACTGTAACGTGTTGTTGTTCAGAAATGATGGAGAGACGTAGTAGAAGATATATATTAACAAACACAACAAAAGTAAATGCAGATACAATGAGAAGACAGGGTAAATCAAGACAAGGGCAAAACAGGTAAAACTGAACTGAGCATCACACACATAACGCTACCATAACGGACAACACTGGGGTTTAAATACATGAGATAACTTGAAGCTAATAGGTGAAGGAAATCAATCACTAAGGCAACAAATAAGCCAAACAGGAACTGAACCAGGAAGTGAGAAAAGAGGAACAATGGGAACAAAACTATGCTTCAAAATAAGTGTCTTTGAAAAACAGACAGGGGAAACTAAATGGGAATCATGACAATTACAAAATTGTGCTCATGGGAGTGAAACTAAAGGACTTAGAAGGAATGCTGTAAAACATAACATCTTGGTTACTGATGAAACCCTCATTCCATGAGTAAGACATTATGTCGACTGACAAATGGGGTCTCACTTGGGAGCCCCAATTACCTCTGAGTTTTAGAAAAACGGCCAATGAAATTGGCAAGTGAAATTTGCATGCCGAGCCATTCCCCTGTACATATGAGTATATAAGATGGTGGCACGTATCCACAAATTCAGGTTTATGCTGAGGAGCTGAGAAGGTGTTCCAGCGGGTGGTTTAGGGTTGTGGCAGGGGGGACATAACATCTCTGTTCCCTCCATCAGGGAACAAGGGTTATATCAGTAACCAAGACGGTCCCTATCTCTCACTAATGCCGGGGAAGCAAACCTAGTCCAATGGAGAGGGACACTTCGGAGACCATATTCTACCTGTAGGAATGAATGTGGAAATTCATTTTGACTGACCCGTGGGCAGTGCTACATATGGGAAGATCTATGTGGTAGGTCCTGCCTAGACAGGGATGGAACTACAACAGACATAGATAAACATCCCATTTCCAATTTATTTAGAGGATGCCAAATATTGGGTCTGTGGACACTGTATTTATAGATGATGTTTCATATTTAATATCCATTTTTTATTGATTAAACCACCTTTACTGTACGAATCACACTCGACTGAACACATTCCACTAACTTTCAATTCATTTTCATACATAATTTGTAGGGGTGTGACGAGACTGGTATCTCACGAGACGAGACGAGACTCGAGACTGAGTTCACGAGACAAGACAAGATTTTTACACACTATTTTTAAGAAATCCTCAATGGTGAAATACATGACTAGAAAAATATTCTGCAGGTGTATTTGAAATGTTTTAACTAATCATCTTGTAATGAATGTCATTTCAGTTCTACTTTCTGAGTATGAATTATCATGTGCAGTAAAAGACAACAATACTCAAGTACTGTAAAAGGTTTTGCCACTAACTCAACTGACTGACTTCTCTTCTGTATGATTTCAGTCTCTTCAGACCTTACTGTACATGATTTATGAGCTTCTACAACTTTTGACCTCCTAACTGAACTCCTTTCCACAAACTGATCATAGAAATAAAACAGTATAAATGAAAATGGTAACACTTTACAATAAGGTCTCATTTATTAACATTAATGTATTAACCAACATCAACTAATAATGAGCAATATATTTGCTACAGTATTTATTAATCTTTGTTTATGTTAGTTAATAAAAATAGTCATTCATTGTTAGTTCATTATAGTTCACAGTGCATTAACTAATGTTAACAAATGAAATATTGTTTGCTCTTAATAAGATTAAGAGAAAACTGTTTTTCATTTTTATGGTAACACTTTACAATAAATGCAACCACAATTGCACTCTCTCAATATTCAAAGTGCAAATAAGACCAAATTTTTCTTTGATACAGAGCTAAGAGATGGTTTCAACTACACTGCCCAGCCTAAAATAGCTTTCATATTGAGAGATATCTGTATTCATCAGGGAGCCGCTTTCAAAATGCGGGGTATTGAAATCGCGTTTGAATGCGCGCTCGCGTTTACTTTCAGTGATCGCGCGTAACTCTGTAAATATGGAGCGTCAGCGACCGTTATCCAACTGAATTTAATGTTTTTTATTTAAATATAAAGAAAAACGACAGTGGAGGCGTGATGTAAACGTAGCGGTGGCATATTCTTTCCTAATCATCCTTACCACTCTGTCATGGAAACATCACGAGACTACTTTTCGCCTCGACGAGAAATCTCGTCACATTTTAGTCTCGCGAGATCTCGTGACACGAGATCTCGTCACACCCCTAATAATTTGCATAAAAAATTAGTGTCCACAAAGGTATTATTTGACGACCACTGAATAATTTGGAAGTGGGACCTTCCTATATGAGTGCAAAAAATACTCAAACATCCCAGATGTCATTTATTTAATGGCCGCCAAATAGAGGGTCCACGGACACTGTATTTATAGATGATATTTAATAATTAATATAATTGTTTAATGATTAAACTACCTTTACTGTACTAAGCACACTCAACTGAACACAAATTTTAGTGCTTCATTTGCATTAAAAAAAGTAGGTAGGTACTATTGGAAGGTACTATTTGGTGCCCACTGAATAAATTGGAAGTGGGACCTTCCTGTATGACTTAGTTAAAAAAAAAAAAACAGTCTAAAGGACCCACTTCCAATATGTTTAATGGCCACCAAGTAGTGGGTCCACAGACATTGTATTTATAGATGATATTTCATATTTAATATAATTTTTTATTGTACTAATTACACTCAACTGAACACATTCCACTAACTTTCAAGTCATTTTAGTCCTTAATTTGCATAAAAAAATGAGTGTCAAGGAAAGTACTATTTGGCGGCCACTGAATTAATTGGAAGTAGTATGTCATTGTAATGCTTGTTCATGTTGCTGTCAGAAACAACATATTAAAGAGCTAAATTCCTTAGTGTTTGGGAAGGGCTTAAAAAAAAATCTGAATAAATATTCAACAACAACAAAAAAAAAAACATGTGCTTGTCGCTTTTTTGACCTTTTGACCCCTGAACGAGTTCGTAGGGCCATTAAACTTTTCCACCCACTCCAGGGGCCCCTGACGAGACTCAAATGGCACCCTCTAGTGGATTGGCCCTTTTGACCCCATTTTTCTAGACATCTCTCTTACCCTTTAACACTCTGGAGTCGGAGGTATTGGAGAATCCATCAATATTTCTCCAAATGTGCATGCTTTTAACAATATTAAAAAATTACGGTCAATATAAGATTTTAAGAGTAAAACAGAGGTCAAAATGTGAAGCTTGAGTCTTAGATCTTTATAATGATGTATAGTTTGTCAACTGCACATTAACATTTAGGCTACATAATATAACAAATATAGTAGCCTATATGAAATGCCATAGAGGTAGGAATGTTCAGACGCTTTGCATCACAGAAATACATTATATTTTAAAGTATATTAAAATAGAGAACCATTATTTGGTTAGAGACTTGAGACTTCTTTTAAAAACATTAGTAATGCGTTCAATCTTTTGACTGGTACTGTAATATAACATAGGCCTATACAAACTTTTCTCCACATGATGTGCAATAATATGTGCATGAGATCACAAAAATCATGTTTTTTTTTTTGTCAAGAGTGGACATTAATTCTGTTATCAGCATGATCACAGAGGGTTTTTTTCCGCCTTGGCTCATCGCACCCTCAGCTCCACTGTGGCGCATCATCCCACCTGCTCCACCAGGCTTCCTTGTCTCACCGGCTGCGCTTTGGTCAGGCATCACCCTGGTTCCACCTCGGGATTTCTGGCTGCCGGTTGCACCACTGCCTTCCATCCCTCCGGCTCCACCGGGCTCCGCCTTCCCTCCAGCTCCTCCGTTATCCTCGGTCGCACTGGCTCCACAGCGGCCTTCTGTAGCCCCATCTCTGCCTCAGTCCCATGAGCCGTCAGCTCCACCACGTCCCTCCGGACCTTCGGTGTCACCCAGGCTCCGTGTCTCTTCGGCTCCATCTGGTTCTCCACCGTGGCTGGCAGCGTCGCAGGAAAAAGCACCCCTGGCTCCTTCCACCAAGTCTCCTCCATGGCTCCTTCCTCTTGCGCCACCACCAAGTGACATCATGCTGACTGTGGCCTGGGTCATCATCTGGCTCCCTCTGCTCCTGGCTGTCCCCTGGTTCCTCCCACACTCCACTCCCCCTTGGACTTTTGTTTTTGTTCCTCCGCCCTTCACCCTCCTTGTTTCCCCTGTGACCTGCCCTGCATCTCAATGTGCATACTATCCACCCTATCCGCCCTAAATAGTATTGAATATTACTAGTGTCACATACTATTTAGGATGGATAGTATGCACATTGAGACGCAGGCCTAGTTTCTGTCTGTCAGTTAATTATGTAATTAGTTTCCACCTGTGTTCGTTATCACCCTCATTAGTTCCTTTGTTTGAGTTGTGTATATATACCCTGTGTCTTCCTGCCATTCCTTGTCCGTTCTCGTTGATGTCAGATGTTTATATTGTGTTTCCATGATTAAACTCTACTCGTTATATACTCCGTCGTCACTGTGCCTTTTGATATACACTGATTGTAACAATACCCTTCATAGGACTTGATATGAGAGGAAAGAAGCTGACTCACTAATAAAAAGAGATATGGAGAGATCATTCCTAATTCCTCTTGTAATATTGAATCTAGGAAAAGTACCGTTTGATAACTTAATTGAACAGTTGCCATTTTTATAGAGAGTTTTACTAGCTGCAGAAAAGAAAAAAACAAAATCAAATTTCTTTAGCGTGTCAAAGAGGAACTGATGCTCTACTGAGTCGAATGCTTTATAAAAATCTAAGAATATTATAAATCCATTGTCACTAATAAGTTCTAAATAATCCAAGATGTCCAAGACAAATCTTATATTATTTGTTATATGCCGATTTTTCATGAATCCTGATTGTGATTTATCAATTATGAAATCCAATACTGTTTTTAATCTTTTAGCTAAGATTAAGGCCAGCAATTTATAATCATTGTTTAATAAACAAATAGGGCACCAATTATCAATATACAGTACAGTCCAAACGTTTGGAACCACTAAGATTTTTAATGTTTTTAATAGAAGTTTCGTCTGCTCACCAAGGCTACATTTATTTAATTAAAAATACAGTAAAAAAAAACAGTAATATTGTGAAATATTATTACAATTTAAAATAACTGTGTACTATTTAAATATATTTGACAAAGTAATTTATTCCTGTGATGCAAAGCTGAATTTTCAGCATCATTACTCCAGTCATCAGTGTCACATGATCCTTCAGAAATCATTCTAATATGCTGATTTGCTGCTCAATAAACATTTAATGTGTACAATTGTACAAAATATTTGTGTACAATATTTTTTTTCAGGATTATTTGATGAATAGAAAGTTCAAAAGAACAGTGTTTATCTGAAATTTAATCTTTTGTAACATTTTGAATGTCTTTACTGCCACTTTTGATTGATTTAATGCATCCTTGCTGAATAAAAGTATTAATTTCTTTAATTTCTTTTCAAAAAAATAAAAATAAAAATTCTTACTGACCCCAAACTTTTGAACGGTAGTGTATAATGCTACAGAAGCTTTGTATTTCAGATAAATGCTGTTCTTTTGAACTTTCTATTCATCAAGGAATCCTGAAAAAAAAAAGTACACAACTGTTTTCAACATTTAAAATAATCATAAATGTTTATTGAGCAGCAAATCAGCATATTAGAATGATTTCTGAAGGATCATGTGACACTGAAGACTGGAGTAACGATGCTGAAAATTCAGCTTTGCATCACAGGAATAAATTACTTTGTCAAATATATTTAAATAGTACACAGTTATTTTAAATTGTAATAATATTTCACAATATTACTGTTTTTTACTGTATTTTTAATTAAATAAATGTAGCCTTGGTGAGCAGACGAAACTTCTTTTAAAAACATTAAAAATTCCAAACTTTTGGACTGTACTGTATAGTTTGTCTTTTTTTGGTTTGGGGAGCAATGTAATTAGACCTTGTGTTAGAGTGGATGGAAGATACTGTCTTTCAATGCTTTCAACAAAAACAGACAATTCTTTAGAAAATAATTTATAGAATTCTGATGTCAAACCATCAGTACCTGGTGATTTGGAATTTTTCAAATGATTAATTGCATCTGTCAATTCAGAACGTAATAGGCTTATCACAAATATCCTTTTTATATTTATCAGTGGGTTTAATCTGCAACGAATTTAAAAAGGCATCAACTGTCACCCCAGAGTAGCTAGAGGTATATAAATTCTTATAGAAATCACTACAATACTGAAATGATTGTATGATCATCCGTCGTAACCCCATTAATATTTAGTTTATTAATAGTATTATTAAGAAAATTCCACCTTTTTAGGATGAAATCATGTGAGTTTTGTTCCCCTTCTTCAAGCCATTTTCTTCTTGAGCAGATAAAAGCACCTTCAACTTTTTTCTTGTATATGTCATCTAATTTACTCTTTAACTCAACCAATTCTAGTTTTTCATCCTCCAGGAGAGAATCTGGATGTCTCTGAGACAAATTTGTTATTCTTGTTATTTTAGTTTCTTCTGCTCGCTTACTTTTGTCCATAAAGGAAACATGTTTTCTCAAATATTTGCCAAGTTTAAACTTAACAGTTCCCAATTTGCGCCAAAGGCATTTTCCATCTTGGCGTTATTCCAATAAATAGAAATCAAATCTTTTACATTCTTTTGGACTTCCTTATGCAGCAGAAGAGAATTATTGAGTTTCCAATATGAAGATTTCACAATGTGGTTGTGGGGGAGTAGCTTTACATTTATATAAATAGCTCTGTGATCTGTTAAGGGAGTAAGTAAAATATCTACATCCACACCATCTTTGTCAAGAAGACTTTGTAACGGTGGCAGCAAAAACAAAAACAAGCACACAAAAAAAATATTTAAAGCACGTTCACAAATAGTATTTTTACCAAAAACAAGATAAGAAAAAAAAAACAAGAAAGAATACAAAAATAAAAAAAACAAAAATTGGTGCTAATGAGGTAGAAGTATCTTAGATGTTTGAAAAACCTCGGCAGATTCAACACTTCATTTCAGCGAGAGAAATAAGAGAAATAACAGGAAGCCAAAGGAATTGTTACGGGCTGGTGTTGTAAGGATGAAGCATTCACGGACTTCCACAGCAAATGGGTATTTAATGACACAACGTAGAGATACAACATCAAACACATCAAATAACATAAGAACAGACAAGGAGTGAAGGGAGTGAGTCCATATATATAGGGAGTGCTAACAAGGAAGTCCAGGTAATGATTATGAGTGATGATGGGGAGAAGACGAAGGAAGTGAATGCAGGTGTGGAGAACAGGAGGATCATGGGAATTGGAGTTCTGGAGACAAGGGATCTGTGACAGTACCTCCCCCTCCCGGTAGGTGTGACCTCACGCCGTAGATGGAACACCGGGGAGGGGGGGTGGGCGCCCTAGAGACCTCATGCCGGTGCAGGGAGAGGCATGGGTAGGAGTGGAGGTCTCCAGGGCGGGTCCATGAGCCACGGCGGGTCAGGTGCAGCGGGCAGCCACGGCGGGTCAGGTGCAGCGGGCTGCCACGGCGGGTCTGGAGCCACGGGCTCTGGTGCTCCCGAAACCCCGCCCAGGAGTTCCCCACCCACAGGCACAGGAACGGGTACTAGGCCCCCCCCCAAAAAAATACTTTTTTCAAGTAACTTCAATTCTTTGGCAAATACAAGTGTATCTCTAAATTTTTTGTTATCAATACATTGGAGAGACTCAACATACAAATAAAAATCAATCATAAAGACCTTCAAACAGGGTTTAGAATTATTTTGTTTACTTTTATGAATATGAAATTTACCCAATAAAATCATAAAGTTCATCATAAAACTAACAGATGGATTTTTTGATTCAAAATATAAGATAACATCTTTGGATGTTAATTCACAATTATAACCAGACTTCTGTCGAATATGTATCGACAAATCTTCCCAGGATTTTTTGGAATGGTAACATTTTTCATTAATATTCATAAATTTTGATACAGTATAGTTACTAACATAAATATTATGAAGTATTTTCAAATGTATTCCCGAAGTTTGTTAGATATACAAAACCGAAAGGGAAGCAACCAAGCTTTTTTCCAAATAATTTCTGGAAAACAACTATACCAGAAAAATTTCCCTCTAGGCTTAATAGATCTCTTTTCATAAAATATATTCCTAATACATTTATTTGTGCATTTTTTTACTGTTAATGTCCCCATTTAAATGAAGAGTGGGAAAGCATATGGCTTCTCATTAACATCAATAAACCTTGGGGAATTGCATTTATTACAGAATAATATTCTCTATATTTAATAGGAAATGCCCATTTTTTCATAAAATTTTCATAAGAAAGTAACTGAGCTGACTGATCAAAAAGGTCAGATACAAAATAAATTCCCTTATCCATCCAATTCTGTAAATAAAGAGATTTTTGGTTAACTGTAATATAAGCATTATTCCACAAAATTGCTTTATGTGGAGAAAAGTTATGCACATAACATAACTTCCAGGCCTTGAGAGCTTGTTGATAGAAATTGGATGCCACAGACAATTTGTTAGTAGAGTAATCACACATTAACAAAAAGCATAAACCTCCAGGGCCCTATTTTAACGATCTAAACGCAAAGTGTAAAGCGCACGGCGCAGGTGCACTCAGGGCGTGTCCAAATCCACTTTTGCTATTTTAACGACGGAAAAACGGTCCGTGCGCGGGAGCGCATTTTTAAAATGGGTTGTCCCTATTCTCTTAATGAGTAATGGGCGTAACGTTCAATAAACCAATCAGAGTGTCATCTCCCATTCCCTTTAAGAGCGAGATGCGCTCGCGCCATGGTGTATTGCTATTTACATGGCGTACACGCGATGAGTCAGTTAATATATATGTGTGTGTATTGGCACGATTGTTCAATTAATTAGCCATCATTATAAGTAGTAATAGGCTGAATTGAAAATAGGTAGCCTAATTCTAATACACGCAATGACTATTCATCATTACATTTTTATATTTATGTAGCCTACACAATAATATTCTTTTACACTGTAATCCTTTTGTTTTTAATATTAGGCATGTTTGTGTAATGCGCATCCCTGTGTGTAATAAACAAAGTCAACACGCACTGTGGACGCGCCCAGAGGCGCAGTTTTTACCAACGCGCTCTAACAAAAAAATATTGCGCCATTGACTTTAGACTTTAGACCAGGTTTGAGTTGGTCTATGGCGCAGTCTATTTTCAGCTCCTTAAAATAGCAATGCGCCGGCAATGCGCCTGAACACACCTCTTTTTTAGACCAGCACGCCCATGGGCGCACTAACTGACGCAAATGCATTTACTAATTTAAGGACGTGGTGCTGAACGGGAAAACGCGAACGGCGCCGGACGCAAACTAGCAAACACACTTACGCTGCGCCTTGCGTCGCATTGCGCCGGGTGTATTATAGGGCCCCCAACCTTTTTAAAAACATTGTATGGTATAAAAAAACATATTGAGTCTGATTTAAGTAGACAATTTCTGAGCCATTTTACTTTGAAAGTATAATTTAAATCGAAAAAGTCCAAAAGCTCAAAACCACCTTCATTCCTTGGACCCTGAAGAACTTCCTTTCTTAAATGATGATGTTTATTCCTCCAAACAAATTTAGTAAATAAATCGTTAATGTTCTTACAGATTGAGTCTTGAACAAAAAGGGATAATGCCGGATAAACAAATCTAGATACCCCTTCTACTTTGGTTAAAAGGACTCTACCTATAATGGTCAAGTCTCTTTGAAGCCAATCATTAAAATTTTTAGTTTTTTTAAGTTTAGGGGAAAAATTTAATTCTTGTCTTACACAGAATTTTTTCATTTGATTCATAGAGGCACATTATTTCACATTTCATGACCTTTAACATTAAACCAGACGCAACAGAAAAGGTGTTTACTAACTACAAAGGGCAACTGTTCTTTATCTTTCAAGAAAAGCACAGTATCATCTGCAAGCTGAGTCAGTCTAATCTGTTTGTTGAAGATGGTAATTCCTTGAATAATTGAAGAATTCAAAACTTTTATGGAAAGAAACTCTACTACAATGAGAAATAAAAAAGGGGATATAGGACAACCTTGACGCACTCCTCTACAAATGGGGAATCTTTTAGAAGTGTTTGGATATAAATGAATAGAGCTATTAATACCACTATGAAACATTTCAATTATAGAGACAAATCTTTCCCCAGAACCAAAAGATTTTAGTGCCCTATACATAAACTGATGCTCAATAGTGTCAAAAGCTTTGTGGAAATCGAGAAAAACAATTAAAGCCTCCGATTCCACCAAATTTGAATAGTCTAATAAATCCAAAATCAGTCTAATGTTCCAACTTATGTGTCGGCCAGCCATAAACCCGGTTTGACACTCATTTATAATTTCGTTTAGACCTTCTTTCAAACGAGCTGCATAAATATGAGATAACAATTTATAATCTACGTTTAATAAAGTTATAAGACGCCAATTATCCAAAATCAAATGATCTTTATCTGATTTTGGGAGTAGGGTTATTAGCCCCTGTTTCATAGAAGTTGATAATTCAGTGGATTCAATACATTCTTTATACATTTCAAATAAAGGATTTTCAATAATATCCCAAAAGCAGAGATAAAATTCAACAGAAAGACCATCTGTGCCTGCCGATTTATTTTTTTTCATTGAACGGATAGCTGTAACCATCTCCTGCTTCCTAAGTTTTTCATCACAAAGGTCACGAAATTGAATAGAAATAGAAGGGACCGATTGCTTAACTGACTCAAAAAAGTCGGAACATTTATCCAATTCAAATACCGATTCATATAATTTAGAATAAAAGGATTCCACATAATTTGTAATCAATTTTAAGAGAGGAGATCATTTGTCTTTTATAATTTCGTTTCTCTAGTGAAAAAAAATAGCTTGTGTTCTTTTCCCCCTTTTCTAACCACTTAGCTCTAGAACGTATTAATATATATCTGATCAATTTGAGTTTTTAATGTCTCCAATCTTGGTTTTTCATCTTCTGTAAGGTTATCATTTTTCAAAAGTAAGTCTAATTCTGTCATAAGCACCTTTTCCTTTTCCAGCTGATTCTTTTTAACTTGTTTACTAAAGTATACAGCAGACTGCCTAACTTTAAATTTAAATAACTCCCATTTCTTAACATGTGAAATTTGTTTACTCCCAAAAATATGTTGAGCTTCTTCGCGAACCTGGGTAATAAAGTCCTCGTTACTAAGCAACTTGTTATTTAATTTCCAGTAGCCTCGCAAACTATTATTTTTAATATCACAACCAGAGAGTACCAAAATAACCATTTTATGATCCGAAAGAGGTGCATGGCAATAAGTAACTTCAGTAACATATTGGACACATCCTGGGTCAATTAACCATAAATCAATCCTGGACTGCAAGGATCTAGAGGAATTACTCCAAGAATAACTCTTTTCATTAAAATTCAAAAATCTCCAGATATCCACTATAGAAAGATTGGTACATAGAAAGGAAGTACATTTAAATTTGGAAGAAGGTGTCATATGAGGAGGGAAGCGATCCAAGAAATCATCTGGGGTGTCATTAAAATCACCTCCCATTACCAAAAAGGCACCTTGATATTTCCCCAGCAATACTGATATAGATTGTGTGACTTCTTCAGACATATTTTTAGCTTGGACTGAAGAATTGTGACCATAAACATTTCCTAAAACAAATACACAGTTATCCAGTTTAACAACTATAAGTAACCATCTACCTTCTTTTGAGGTAACCAAATCCAATACGTCACCTTTAAACTTATTCAGAAGAATAGCGACACCTGCCGAATGATTAGAAGCATGACAACAAAAGATTTGATCTCCCCAATGGGAACGCCACCATTTAACATCAGATTCGCATGAATGAGTCTCTTGTAAAAAAAATATATTTGCATTTGTACGCCTCCTTTTAGTGCAGTCTCGTAAACCCCTAACGTTAAGAGAAATAATCTTTAAACAACTAAAAACAAAATCAGACATAAATAATCTTATTTGGATGTTAGAACAATGTTATATAAAGAACCCTGAAACAACGAAATTGACAAACCAGTGTTGATCCACTCCAAACTTTGAAGAGTTACACCAGCACAGTCAATAATACTTCCCAATCAATTAATATTCATCTTGATATTCATCAACAGACAGTTTTTCTCCATCAATAAAAGCATCTGCTCCACGAAAGTAAGCTCTCTTCCCCTCTTCTCTCGCCGCTTTTACCCTTGGCCATAGCAACTTCCTCTGTTGTCTTTCAGCAAATGTCAGGTCTTCTGCCAGGCGAACACCTCTTTCCTTGAGTGCAGGATGATCCCGCGCAGCTTTCCAGACTTTCTCTCTGTAGGTCCGGAGCGCGAACTGGATGATGACCGGCCTAGGATGGTTACCACCCGTCCCAGGACGTCCAATCCTGTTGATTGTGTCAACGGAAAATCGGATGTCATCTACCTCGTCCGGAGTCAAAATTTTTAGGATTTCGAGCACTTTGGTTCTGATATTTTCTCCTTCTGTTTCTCTGAGGTTATTTAGCCTCAAATTCCTCCTCCTACTGTAGATCTCGGCTTGATCACTCTTGCCTTGAACCATTCGGACGACCTGCTCAATTTGTGACACCTTGTTCTCGTTGGTTTTGACCCTTGCAGATAGCGACTTCATTTCCTCGGCCACAAAATCAGCCGTCTTTGAAAGATTTACAATGGCGACCAAAGTATTTCGGCATTAGAGACTTTGGGTTCTTCCTGACAGGGTTTTTTTGAAAGAGGACTGCTTGTTGGAGTATGTGGGGATGAATCAAAGTCTCCAGGTGAAGCCTTGTGAAGCGAAGAAAGTAACTTTCTGTCTTTATTCTTTGGCATTTTGAAATTTCACACATGGGCTGGCAGAGTGGTTTATCATATGCGTCACAGTCAGCTGTTGAGGTTTTTATTCATAAAATAATTATTACATACTTCTTTTAAAGATAATTCTCACTGCCCACCTTGTATATACAATATTCGCCCAGAAAATGTAAACTCCTCAAAAATGCCTCAGAGCTTGTACCAACACAACCGTTCAGGTCACCATCTTGCGCGCCCCCCGTTTAAGGGCTGTAGTAAAACAGGAATTCACCTGGACAGCTCACTCGCACTCGTCAGCCCAAAAAACAAATTTGATCTGCAGCCAGCATCCAAAGGTGCGACAAGCGGCACTCCGGTAATCGCCCCGGCAACTCATGTCCACTGTCCGTGACCCAAACACAGCAGCGATATCAGTCTCACCAACTAGGCGGTTGTCTCAGGTAACCTGCTTCTCTCTTTTTCTTTTACCCCTCCTATTTTCCTTCTTACAACTCCTCCTTAAATACGAATTTCCTTACGCATTTCCTACTTCGGGATAATTTCATTTCCTCCTCCATCCGGCCACACAGCATAAAAAAACATCTGTTTTCCCGTACTGCCACAGGTTTCAGAAACTAGCCAGTAGTTTGTTCTAGACAGACAAGAGCCTGATTTGTTATCCCATGTACAGGTTATGCTATTAGGACATTTAGTTCTCCAAATGTCTACCAGGTTAAACTTATCCATAAAGTTTTTGATATTAGTGTTTGTCGAATTTGGTCGACCTGGTGGCCATTTATCTACAGCATAGTCCTGAACAATATTAAAATCCCCTCCCATTATTATGTATACATTTGAATATTTGTCTAACCATCCTTTAAATGTATTCTCTATGATCCCCTCTATGATCCCCAAAAGATTGTCATTTTCTAACTTCCGAATGTACCTGTAAACATTAGCTGTTTGACAGCTTGATTAGCTTGTTGACAGATATGAATCACCTCCTTGCAAACTTTCTCGTTCGCTGCTTCTGGGATGCCTTGCAGTTTCAAGTTCCATCTTTTGCCGTATCGCTCCATATCTGTCACGCGATTCATGCAGCTCAAAGTAGATTGTTCACTCTTCTCCACACGTCTTTCAATACAGCCCATCTTTTCTTTAAGAGCGTTGACCATCTCTTCTAGTGCGTCGCTTCTGGTGTTAATGAAATTAGCCAATTTAGTAACAATCTCGTCAGATTTATCCATACTGGTTTGGGAAAGCGATGTTTTTTTTGGCTAATGGAGGCTTGCTGGGCGTTGTGGGTACTATGGGAAGTGAATGAAATTCTTCTTCGTTGCCCAGGTCGTGTATCATTCCATCTTCATAGTCATGACTGGTGTCAACCAGCATGCTCTTGTGAGGCTGTTGAAAAGATTATGTGTGCAGTAGAGAGAGAGATTGCTGGGCTGGAGGCAAGGATGGTACTATGTCTGTTTGTTATCGGCCTGCTAAGCTTAAACAAAAACCAATGAGATTAAAACTAAAACAACCCAGCTGACTTTTCTAAAAACAAATAATAATGACCCGGTCTGTGTAACGCTTCACAATTCAGTTTTAAGACCATACAATGCAAATGCAAAAATGAAAAATTGAAACCAGGCGTTCATTTTTCTTGTTTTTCGGTTACATCATCAGTGGATATTTGCCAATTTTTCCCCTTTTTTCAATTTTACTTTTGCTAAATTATGACTTTAGAAACAATCATTTAAATAAATGAAATCTAACCGATTTTCTATTTTTCCATTTTTGTCTTGTAATTTGCGCCGTTGGCTGTACCATTAGCACGGGGGTGTGGCCGCGGACTAGGCCCTACTATCATTTCATTGATCTAACTGCTTTATTTACATTATATACACGTTAAGGAGTAGTTTAAAAGCACAGAGGATGACCTTTTCACCCGAAGTGCTATCATGTGCTATCATTTTTATTATTAATATAATATGGCAGACCATCGCGAGCAGCCAGGAAAAAGAAATCCCGGTGGCCTGGCTGATTTGCCACATCTATCTATCTATCTTTTTTCTGTCTAATATATAATACATTTCTTTCTTTCTTTCTTTCTTTCTTTCTTTCTTTCTTTCTTTCTTTCTTTCTTTTTTAGATCTACCTTTTTCTTTAGATTATATACCCATCTCTTTCCTTTTTCTTTCTTATGTTTCTTTCTTTCTCTTACTATATGATTCTTTTTTCTTTCTAATATTTCTTTCTATCACTCTGTTATTATTTGCCTATAATTGTTAGAGATTATATAAGATATATATATATGTGTGTGTGTGTTACTGTCTTACTGCATAAGGATTACTGTCTGATTAGGCCTATAAAGACCTCATTTCAAATAAGTAGAAAATACCAATGGTCTGCTATAGGGGACATCCCATACAGTATGCATACCTCATAAATATCCCTTTTACTGCAGCATATTGGAGATATGCTACATTATTCGACTTCACAGGTCTATAAACCCCTCATTTCAAATAAGTAGAAAAAATAATGGTCTGTTTCTATAGGGGACATCCCATACAGTATGCATACCTCATAAATATCCCTTTTACTGCAGCATTTTGGAGATATGCCACATTATTCGACTTCACAGGTCTATAAACACCTCATTTCAAATAAGTAGAAAAAACGAATGGTCTGTTTCAATAGGGGATGTCCCATAGACTATGCATACCTCATATGAGTACATTTAACTGCAGAATTTTGGAGATATGTCACATTATTTGACTTTGGAGGCCTATAAAGACTTCATTTCAAATAAGTAGAAAAAACGAATGGTCAGTTTCCATAGGAGACATCCTATACAGTATGTATACCTCACATGAGTACATTTTACTGCAGCATTTTGAAGATATACCATATTATTTGAATTCAGAGGCCTATAACCAGCGCATTTCAAATAAGTAGAAAAAAATAATGGTCTGTTTCTATAGGGGACATCCCATAGAGTATGCATACCTCATATGAGTACATTTTACTGCAGCATTTTGGAGATATGACACATTATTTGACTTTGGAGGCCTATAAAAGACTTCATTTCAAATAAGTAGAAAAAAACAATGGTCTGTTTCTATAGGAGACATCCTATACAGTATGCATACCTCATATGAGTACATTTTACTGCAGCATTTTGGAGATATGTCACATTATTTGACTTTGAAGGCCTATAAAGACTTCATTTCAAATAAGTAGAAAAAACGAATGGTCAGTTTCCATAGGAGACATCCTATACAGTATGCATACCTCACATGAGTACATTTTACTGCAGCATTTTGAAGATATACCATACCATTGAATTCAGAGGCCTATAAACACCTCATTTCAAATAAGTAGAACAAACTAATGGTCATTTTCTATAGGAGACATACTATACAGTATGCATACCTCATTAGAGTTTATTTTACTGCAGCATTTTGTAGATATGCCACATTATTCAACTTCAAAGGCCTATAAACACCTCATTTCAAATAAGTAGAAAAGAAGAAAGGTATGTTTCTAAAGGGGGCGTCACATAGAGTATGCATACCTCATATGAGTACATTTTACTGCAGCATTTTCAAGATATACCACATTATTCGACTTCAAAGGCCTATAAACCCCTCATTTCAAATAAGTAGAAAAAACGAATGGTCTGTTACTATAGCAGACATCCTATACAGTATGCATGCCTCATATGAGTACATTTTACTGCAGCATTTTGGAGATATGTTACATTATTTGACTTTGGAGGTCTATAAAGACCTCATTTCAAATAAGTAGAAAAACACAATGGATTGTTTCTATAGGGGACGTCCCATAGAGTATGCATACTTCATATGAGTACATTTTACTGCAGAATTTTGGAGATATACCACATTATTTGAAATTGGAGGCCTATAAAGACCTCGTTTCAAATAAGTAGAAAAACACAATGGATTGTTTCTATAGGGGACATCCCATAGAGTATGCATACCTCATATGAGTACATTTTACTGCAGCATTTTGGAGATATGCCACATTATTTGACTGCATAGGCCTATGAAGACCTCATTTCAAATAAGTAGAAAAAACGAATGGTCTGTTTCCATAGGGGACGTCCCAAAGAGTATGCAAACCTCATATGAGTACATTTTACTGCAGCATTTTGAAGATATGCCACATTATTCAACTTCAAAGGCCTATGAAGACCTCATTTCAAATAAGTAGATATAAAGAAAGGTAAGTTTATATAGGGGACATCCCATAGAGTATGCATACCTCCTATGAGTACATTTTACTGCAGCATTTTCAAGATATACCACATTATTTGACTTCAAAGGCCTATAAACCCCTCATTTCAAATAAGTAGAAAAAAAGAATGGTCTGTTACTATAGCAGACATCCTATACAGTATGCATGCCTCATATGAGTACATTTTACTGCAGCATTTTGGAGATATGTTACATTATTTGACTTTGGAGGTCTATAAAGACCTCATTTCAAATAAGTAGAAAAACACAATGGATTGTTTCTATAGGGGACGTCCCATAGAGTATGCATACTTCATATGAGTACATTTTACTGCAGAATTTTGGAGATATACCACATTATTTGAAATTGGAGGCCTATAAAGACCTCGTTTCAAATAAGTAGAAAAACACAATGGATTGTTTCTATAGGGGACATCCCATAGAGTATACATACCTCATATGAGTACATTTTACTGCAGCATTTTGGATATATGCCACATTATTTGACTGCATAGGCCTATGAAGACCTCATTTCAAATAAGTAGAAAAAACGAATGGTCTGTTTCCATAGGGGACATCCCAAAGAGTATGCAAACCTCATATGAGTACATTTTACTGCAGCATTTTGAAGATATGCCACATTATTCAACTTCAAAGGCCTATGAAGACCTCATTTCAAATAAGTAGATATAAAGAAAGGTAAGTTTCTATAGGGGACATCCCATAGAGTATGCATACCTCATATGAGTACATTTTACTGCAGCATTTTGGAGATATGCTGCATTATTTGACTGCAAAGGCCTATAAACACCTCATTTCAAATAAATAGAAAAAAACAAATGGCCTGTTTCCATAGGGGACGTCCCATAGAGTATGCAAACCTCATATGAGCACATTTTACTGCAGCATTTTGGAGATATGCCACATTATCTGACTTCAGAGGCCTATAAACACCACATTTCAAATAAGTAGAAAAAACGAATGGTCTGTTTCTATAGGGGACATCCTATAGAGTATGCATACCTCATATGAGTACATTTTACTGCAGCATTTTGGAGATATGACACATTATTCGACTTCAAAGGCCTATAAAGACTACATTTCAAATAAGTAGAAAAAACTAATGGTCTGTTACTATAGGAGACATCCTATACAGTATGCATGCCTCATATGAGTACATTTTACTGCAGCATTTTGGAGATATGTCACATTATTTGATTTTGGAGGTCTATAAAGACCTAATTTCAAATAAGTAGAAATAAAGAAAGGTAAATTTCTATAGGGGACGTCACATAGAGTATGCATACCTCATATGAGTACATTTTACTGCAGCATTTTGAAGATATACCATATTATTTGAATTCAGAGGCCTATAACCAGCGCATTTCAAATAAGTAGAAAAAAATAATGGTCTGTTTCTATAGGGGACATCCCATAGAGTATGCATACCTCATATGAGTACATTTTACTGCAGCATTTTGGAGATATGACACATTATTTGACTTTGGAGGCCTATAAAAGACTTCATTTCAAATAAGTAGAAAAAAACAATGGTCTGTTTCTATAGGAGACATCCTATACAGTATGCATACCTCATATGAGTACATTTTACTGCAGCATTTTGGAGATATGTCACATTATTTGACTTTGAAGGCCTATAAAGACTTCATTTCAAATAAGTAGAAAAAACGAATGGTCAGTTTCCATAGGAGACATCCTATACAGTATGCATACCTCACATGAGTACATTTTACTGCAGCATTTTGAAGATATACCATACCATTGAATTCAGAGGCCTATAAACACCTCATTTCAAATAAGTAGAACAAACTAATGGTCATTTTCTATAGGAGACATACTATACAGTACGCATACCTCATTAGAGTTTATTTTACTGCAGCATTTTGTAGATATGCCACATTATTCAACTTCAAAGGCCTATAAACACCTCATTTCAAATAAGTAGAAAAGAAGAAAGGTATGTTTCTAAAGGGGGCGTCACATAGAGTATGCATACCTCATATGAGTACATTTTACTGCAGCATTTTCAAGATATACCACATTATTTGACTTCAAAGGCCTATAAACCCCTCATTTCAAATAAGTAGAAAAAACGAATGGTCTGTTACTATAGCAGACATCCTATACAGTATGCATGCCTCATATGAGTACATTTTACTGCAGCATTTTGGAGATATGTTACATTATTTGACTTTGGAGGTCTATAAAGACCTCATTTCAAATAAGTAGAAAAACACAATGGATTGTTTCTATAGGGGACGTCCCATAGAGTATGCATACTTCATATGAGTACATTTTACTGCAGAATTTTGGAGATATACCACATTATTTGAAATTGGAGGCCTATAAAGACCTCGTTTCAAATAAGTAGAAAAACACAATGGATTGTTTCTATAGGGGACATCCCATAGAGTATGCATACCTCATATGAGTACATTTTACTGCAGCATTTTGGAGATATGACACATTATTCGACTTCAAAGGCCTATAAAGACTACATTTCAAATAAGTAGAAAAAACTAATGGTCTGTTACTATGGGAGACATCCTATACAGTATGCATGCCTCACATGAGTACATTTTACTGCAGCATTTTGGAGATATGTCACATTATTTGATTTTGGAGGTCTATAAAGACCTCATTTCAAATAAGTAGAAATAAAGAAAGGTAAATATCTATAGGGGACGTCACATAGAGTATGCATACCTCATATGAGTACATTTTACTGCAGCATTTTGAAGATATACCATATTATTTGAATTCAGAGGCCTATAACCAGCGCATTTCAAATAAGTAGAAAAAAATAATGGTCTGTTTCTATAGGGGACATCCCATAGAGTAGGCATACCTCATATGAGTACATTTTACTGCAGCATTTTGGAGATATGACACATTATTTGACTTTGGAGGCCTATAAAAGACTTCATTTCAAATAAGTAGAAAAAAAACAATGGTCTGTTTCTATAGGAGACATCCTATACAGTATGCATACCTCATATGAGTACATTTTACTGCAGCATTTTGGAGATATGTCACATTATTTGACTTTGAAGGCCTATAAAGACTTCATTTCAAATAAGTAGAAAAAACAAATGGTCAGTTTCCATAGGAGACATCCTATACAGTATGCATACCTCACATGAGTACATTTTACTGCAGCATTTTGAAGATATACCATACCATTGAATTCAGAGGCCTATGAAGACCTCATTTCAAATAAGTAGAAAAAACGAATGGTCTGTTTCCATAGGGGACGTCCCAAAGAGTATGCAAACCTCATATGAGTACATTTTACTGCAGCATTTTGAAGATATGCCACATTATTCAACTTCAAAGGCCTATGAAGACCTCATTTCAAATAAGTAGATATAAAGAAAGGTAAGTTTATATAGGGGACATCCCATAGAGTATGCATACCTCATATGAGTACATTTTACTGCAGCATTTTCAAGATATACCACATTATTTGACTTCAAAGGCCTATAAACCCCTCATTTCAAATAAGTAGAAAAAAAGAATGGTCTGTTACTATAGCAGACATCCTATACAGTATGCATGCCTCATATGAGTACATTTTACTGCAGCATTTTGGAGATATGTTACATTATTTGACTTTGGAGGTCTATAAAGACCTAATTTCAAATAAGTAGAAAAACACAATGGATTGTTTCTATAGGGGAAGTCCCATAGAGTATGCATACTTCATATGAGTACATTTTACTGCAGAATTTTGGCGATATACCACATTATTTGAAATTGGAGGCCTATAAAGACCTCGTTTCAAATAAGTAGAAAAACACAATGGATTGTTTCTATAGGGGACATCCCATAGAGTATACATACCTCATATGAGTACATTTTACTGCAGCATTTTGGAGATATGCCACATTATTTGACTGCATAGGCCTATGAAGACCTCATTTCAAATAAGTAGAAAAAACGAATGGTCTGTTTCCATAGGGGACGTCCCAAAGAGTATGCAAACCTCATATGAGTACATTTTACTGCAGCATTTTGAAGATATGCCACATTATTCAACTTCAAAGGCCTATGAAGACCTCATTTCAAATAAGTAGATATAAAGAAAGGTAAGTTTCTATAGGGGACATCCCATAGAGTATGCATACCTCATATGAGTACATTTTACTGCAGCATTTTGGAGATATGCCGCATTATTTGACTGCAAAGGCCTATAAACACCTCATTTCAAATAAATAGAAAAAAACAAATGGTCTGTTTCCATAGGGGACGTCCCATAGAGTATGCAAACCTCATATGAGCACATTTTACTGCAGCAATTTGGAGATATGCCACATTATCTGACTTCAGAGGCCTATAAACACCACATTTCAAATAAGTAGAAAAAACGAATGGTCTGTTTCTATAGGGGACATCCTATAGAGTATGCATACCTCATATGAGTACATTTTACTGCAGCATTTTGGAGATATGACACATTATTCGACTTCAAAGGCCTATAAAGACTACATTTCAAATAAGTAGAAAAAACTAATGGTCTGTTACTATAGGAGACATCCTATACAGTATGCATGCCTCATATGAGTACATTTTACTGCAGCATTTTGGAGATATGTCACATTATTTGATTTTGGAGGTCTATAAAGACCTAATTTCAAATAAGTAGAAATAAAGAAAGGTAAATTTCTATAGGGGACGTCACATAGAGTATGCATACCTCATATGAGTACATTTTACTGCAGAATTTTGGAGATATACCACATTATTTGAAATTGGAGGCCTATAAAGACCTCATTTCAAAATATAGCTGCGAGCAGCGATGACGGGCCAAAGCCCGGTGGCACCGCCACCCCTGTGGCTTCAGGGCAACTGTGCATGGTGGGCAATGGGCATTTAAAACAGTTAAGCATAAAAGGACTGTCAAATTCACTCCACATTTACTGCACTACAAGGTAGCGCTATAGAGCCCCTCCTCCCTGCCCGTTTCTAAGGCTTTGCCCATGTCTACTGGCTAACAATCTTGATGTGTGTGTGGAGTTTCAAACAATTTGAAGCATGCTAAGAGTCTCAAAAGCATTCAAAACCAATATAAAAGTTTGATGCGAAAATGCCAAATGCCAAACCATTTGATATATCCAAAATCTGTTTGCAATTAAACAACTTCAATGTATTAGCACCAAGTAAAAAAAGTTGGTGTAAATTGTATAAACCCTGTTGGAGTAGTAGTATTAAATTCAAAGGCTGTTTTTTCAAAAAATTAACATTCAAACCAAAATAGCTGACTTCCTGTTGGTTGGAGCTAATGAATGTAAATTAGAAAATTGTCCAGCTAGATGAGAACAATATGTGTACCGAGTTTGGTGACTGTAGGAAAAACGAACCCCCCCACTTTTGTCAAAAGGTGGCGCTACTGAGCCCCTCCACCACGCCCATTTCTATGGCTTTGTCCATGTCTACTGGTTGACAATATTGATGTGTGTATCGAGTTTCATGCAATTTGAAGGATGTTAAGAGCCTCAAAAACACTCAAGAATATTATTAAAGTTTGATGTGTTGCCATGGCAACAATATTTAAAATATCAAGAATCCTGTCACAGGTCTACATCTGCTGTGTATTGACATTACACTGATGAAGTTTGAAGCAAATCAGGTAAACATAACAGAGTGAACTCAATGCATTTTGAAAGTGACACACTTTTTGCTGCCAGTTGGTGGCGCTATAACTTTGACTCACAATAGTCACATCCATGTGATCAGACTCCTATAACGAACACACCGCTGAAGTTTCATAAACATCAATCAATGTATGCAGAAGTTATAACACACTTCCTGTTTCCCTTTTCTCGCCATAAATTCATTGCCACGGCCAAACCGTTCGAGATATCAAGAATCCGCTGGCAATTTTTCATCATCAATGTCTTGACTTCATGCTGACCGAGTTTGGTGGTGATCGGATTAATCGCCTAGGAGGAGTATATCAAATTCCAGAGCATGTGTTTTTCAAACAACCCGTAATAGCTTACTTCCTGTTGAGGTGACGTATAACCTAGAGTACGAAAGTTGTTTGGCCCGATGATGTCTATATGTGTACTGAGTTTTATACTTATATGTGCAAGCGTGCTTGATATATAGACCAAAATTTCGGACCCTGTTCAAGGGGGCGCTGTCGAGCCCTCCTGCCACGCCCGGGTACCAGCTTCTGCCCAGCCCTGATGGCCGCGGGTTCCAATGTATGTGCAAAGTTTCATGAGTTTTCGAGCATGGTAAGGGCCCCAAAAATGCCTGAATAGTCGAAAAAAAAAAAAAAGAATAATAAATATAGCTGCGAGCAGCGATGGCGGGCCCAAGCCGGTGGCACCTGTGTACAGCGGGCAATAGGCAGTTAAAATGGTTAAACATCAAAGGACTATGTCAAATTCACTCTACATTTACTGCAATATAAGGTGGCGCTATTGAGCCCCTCCTCCCTGCCTGTTTCTAAGGCTTTGTCCATGTCTACTGGCTAACAATCCTGACATGTGTGTGGAGTTTCAAACAATTTGAAGTAGGGGTGGGACAAAATATCGATATGGCGATATATCGTCATCCTTCTCTGTGCGATACGAGAATCGTATCGCTGCGCCAAATATCGATATTTTAATTTAAAAAAAAAAATAAAGCGCTATATATAGATTTCTTTGCTCAAAGCGACCTACTTCAAGGCGGCGCTCGACACATGAATGAGGGAAACGTGAACTTAAGTTAACCAGCCTAAGAAAAAGAGGTTATTAACAGGATGGTGGACAGCAGTGTGAGTAAAATAGATGCCCCAGCCACGTTTAAGTTCAAAGTCTTGACGCACTTTTATACCATTGATGTGACAGTCGTAGACATCTTTGACGTTGTTCACCGAGCGCTTAGATATGTATGCATTTAAAAGCATATATTAGGGATCCTCTGATAGACGCCTGCTTTCGAACGCTCCCGTGTATATCTAAGCGCTTGAAGAACGTCAAAGGGTCTGTTTGCACCTGGTGACTTCATGCATTTTCTCTGATCGGATAGCTATCCGATCGTGAAAAGACCAGGTCTAAATGCCTAAATACGCATTTGAGACAGATTTAAATCTGATCGCTCAAACCACTTTAGGAGATAGTCTGGGACGCATTCCAGTCAAAACTGTCTATGCTCAGTCTAAATGCATCTGGTTGTTGAAACTACATATGTAAATTTTACTTCTCCCAAAAATACTAAAACTGAAACATGTGAGAGTCAGATATGACAACGCTACTGCATCACACATCGCCGCAGATCTCTTCAGCAAGCTGACGCGCAAACGGCCGCATATGAAAGTGAAAGTAAGTCGCAGACGCATAACACACAATTATCTTCATTAAAAGTAATGAGACCTTATACCAGTGCTGTTGCCGCTCTCTCCTATTGCAGTCTTTGATTTTGAAATTAACTGATGGTCAATAAAATGCACCTCATATTTCTTGCTTTCGGTGATGTGAACTCTATTAAATGTACATATAAGATCGGATTTATCCGTTAACCTGCACTTAACCTTTTCACGTGCATTTTGTTTTCATATTAAGACCAATATCGCGATGTATCATTATAGGATTGTCTAGCGATATATCGATTATCGCAGAATCGCTGACTCGCGATATTATCGTTATCGTGAGCCATTTATCGTGATCGTATCGTATCGTGAGGTACCCTCCGATTCCCTCCCCTAATTTGAAGCATGCTAAGAGTCTCAAAAGCATATAAAATGAATATTAAATTTGAATGCTTTGCCAGGACAACTGTGTTTGAGATATCACGATTCTTTTCAAAGATCTACATGTGCCATGTTTTGACATTATTCAAATGAAGTTTGAAGCAAATCGGGTAAAAATAAGATGGTGATCTCAAAGCATGCTGAAAGTAACAAATTTCCTGCTGCCAGTTGGTGGCGCTATAACTTTGACTCACAATAGACACATCCATGTGATCAGCATTGTACAACGAACACACAGCCAAAGATTGATCAAAATCAATTCATCTTTGCAGAAGTTATAACACTTTGTTTCCCTTTTCTCGCCATAAATTTGTTGCCTCGCCACGGCCAAATGGTTTGAGACATCCAAAATCTGTTTGCAATTAAACAACTTCAATGTATTAGCACCAAGATAAAAAACTCTGGTGTAAATTGTATAAACCCTGTAGGAGTAGTAGTATAAAATTCATAGCTTGTTTTTTCAAAAAATTAACATTCAAACCAAAATAGCTGACTTCCTGTTGGTCGGAGCTAATAAGTGTAAATTAGAAAATTGTCCGGCTTGATGAGAACAATATGTGTACCAAGCTTGGTGACTGTAGGAAAAAGTAACCCCCCCACTTTTGTCAAAAGGTAGCGCTACTGAGCCCCTCCACCACGCCCATTTCTATGGCTTTGTCCATGTCTACTGATTGACAATATTGATGTGTGTGTCAAGTTTCATGCAATTTGAAGCATGTTAAAAGCCACAAAAATACTCAAGAATATTATTAAAGTTTGACGTGTTGCCATGGCAACAATATTTAAAATATCAAAAGTCCTGTCACAGGTCTACATCTGCTGTGTATTGACATTACACTGATGAAGTTTGAAGAAAATCAGGTAAAATTAACCCTCTGGAGTCTGAGGCTGATTTGGGGCCTGGAGAAGTTTTGACATGCTCTGACATTTGTGCTTTTTTCAGTTGTTCATAAACATATTAATGGAAAAAGTGTCATTACACTGTATTCAGCACAAACTAGGCTACAATAATATGTGGGGAACATGTATGTACATGTTTGTGTTTTTGAAGGAATAATGTTTATGCGTGGTTACTGAAAAAACAAAAAACTTAAGTCACTGAAATAAGGCCAAAATAAGTATATTAAATCTGTGTTCACAAAACTTTAGGGTATTGGAGGTTGTAAACTAGAGTTTTTGCTTCAAAATTATGTAAAAATTATGCTGCCTACTCCTTCATATAAAACAATATATTGATTTAGTTTTTGTAAGACACTTTTTGCCAAGTAACACAGTATGCATGGAGGCGTGAATCACCACTGAAAAATGGGCCATTCTCACCTGAGAAGACAAAAGAATTGGATAGTAATGAGCTGAAATGACTTGCATATTAATGAGGCATTTCAGTCAGGTAGGCTGTGAAAAAAACCTTCTGTGATGTCTCAAGCTCATCATGATATATGAAACATACAGAAAAATATTATTACAATATAAAGTAATGGTTTTATATTATACTTTAAAATATAATGTATTTCTGTGATGCAAAGAGTCTGAATATAGGTTTTTAGTTTAAAAGCATGCACATTTGGAGAAATATTGGATTCTCATATGCTTATGTCAATTTTCTATACAGAGAAGTTATATTTATTTAATATTCATTGTCATTACTATGAGCGCTGGTGTTTTCAATTCATCCTTGAAGTCGGAGGGCGCTCTCTGTGCATTTTTAGTCCACGAATTCATCTAAAAGAAGAAGAGGCTATTCCATGAATGGAGTTTCCAATTCATACTGCAGCCAGAGGGCGCTAAAGAAACAAAAACTCATCTAAAATTCATCTATAGAAGAAAACAAAACGGGAACTAACTGCATGTCTTCTAGAGCTCCCTAACCATGACTTTTACTTCCAGATAAACACTTTTCAAGACAATAAATACACGATTGAGACGATGAATGCATGTATTGCCTCTGAATTTGCGTCTGAATAGCGCTCGCTCCGTGGGCGTGGCCGCATTAGCAGATAATGAGCTGAATCACGGACTTCTGACATGGCTCTCTTTTCATACAGATTACATAAACACAGAAGGTTTGTTTTCGATTTGACTTACATGATTTAAAACCTGACATCTTAACGTTTTTTTAGACATAAGTTTAACTTTTCTGTGATTAGTATTCACTAAGTTACAGTTCATTTTCTGAGAACTATCAGATTGGACTTCGTTCAGTGGGAGAGGAGAAATCACGCATCATGTTAGTTTTCTTTATTTTACAAAAAGCACAACATTGTGTTTTTACTGTGAGTGTATACAAATAAAAGAAGATATTTTATAGTTTCAATTGATATATTACTTATGTCTCTATGACAAAAAAATGACGGAGTATTTTAAGTCTGTCTTGCTGCAATGTGAAAAAAAACCTGCAAAACGCGCCGGCGCGTTTTCAGACCTCAGAGTGTTAAAAGAGTGAACTCAATGCATTTTGAAAGTGAAACACTTCTTGCTGCCAGTTGGTGGCGCTATAACTTTGACTCACAAGTCACATCCATGTGATCAGACTCCTATAATGAACACACAGCTGAAGTTTCTTAAACATCAATCAATGTATGCAGACATTATAACACATTTCCTGTTTCTCTTTTCTCGCCATAAATTTGTTGCCTCACCACGGCCAAACCGTTCGAGATATCAAAAATCCGCTGGCAATTTTTCATCATCAGTGTCTTGACTTCATGCTGACCAAGTTTGGTGGTGATCAGATTAATCGCCTAGGAGGAGTATATCAAATTCCAGAGCATGCGTTTTTCAAACAACCCATAATAGCTGACTTCCTGTTGGGGGTGGCGTTTAACTTAGAGCATGAAAGTTGTTCGGCCTGATGAGGTCTATATGTGTACCGAGTTTCATACTAATACGTGCAAGCGTGTTTAATATATGGACCAAGTTTTCGGACATTTTTCAAGGGGGCGCTGTCGAGCCCCCCTGCCACGCCTGGGTACCAGCTTCTGCCCAGCCCTGATGGCCGCAGATTCCAATGTGTGTGCCAATTTTCAAGAGTTTTTGAGCATGTTAAGGGCCCCAAAAAGCCCCGGAAGACGGAAAAAAAAAATAAAAATAATAATAAATATAGCTGCGAGCAGCGATGGCGGGCCCAAGCCCGGTGGCACCGCCACCCCGGTGGCTTCAGGGCAACTGTGCACAGCGGGCAATAGGCACTTAAAACGGTTAAACATCAAAGGACTATGTCAAATTCACTCCACATTTACTGCACTACAAGGTGCCACTATAGAGCCCCTCCTCCCTGCCCATTTTCAAAGGATTACATGTGCCAAGTTTTAACATTATTCTGATGAATTTTGAAGCAAATCAGGTAAAAATAAGAGGGTGATCTCAATGTATGCTGAAAGTGACACATTTTCTGCTTCCAGTTGGTGGCGCTATTACTTTGAATCACAATAGTCACATCCATGTGATCAGCCTTGTACAACGAAGACTAAGCCGAAGTTTCATCAAAATCAATTAATGTATGCAGAAGTTATAACACTTTGTTTCCCTTTTCTTGCCATAAATTCGTTGCCTCGCCACGGCCAAACCGTTTGAGATATCCAAAATCCGTTTGCAATTAAACAACTTCAATGTGTTAGCAACAAGTTAAAAAAAGTTTGGTGTAAATTGGATAAACCCTGTAGGAGCAGTAGTATAAAATTCATAGCCTGTTTTTTCAAAAAAATTAACATTCAAACCAAAATAGCTGACTTCCTGTTGGTCGGAGCTAATGAATGTAAATTAGAAAATTGTCCGGCTTGATGAGAACAATATGTGTACCGAGTTTGGTGATTGTAGGAAAAACTAACCCCCCCACTTTTGTCAAAAGGTGGCGCTACTGAGCCCCTCCACCACGCCCATTTCTATGGCTTTGTCCATGTCTACTGGTTGACAATATTGATGTGTGTGTCGAGTTTCATGCAATTTGAAGCATGTTAAGAGCCTCAAAAACACTCAAGAATATTATTACAGTTTGACCTGTTGCCATGGCAACAATATTTCAAATATCAAAAATCCTGTCATAGGTCTACATCTGCTGTGTATTGACATTACACTGATGAAGTTTGAAGCAAATCAGGTAAAAATAAGAGGGTGATCTCAAAACATTTCAAAAAGTGATACACTTCCTGCTGCCAGTTGTGGCGCTATAACTTTGACTCACAATAGTCACATCCATGTGATCAGACTCCTATAACGAACACACTCGTGAAGTTTCATAAGATCAATATATGTATGCAGACGTTATAACACATTTCCTGTTTCCTTTTTCTCGCCATAAATTCGTTGCCTCGCCACGGCCAAACCGTTCGAGATATCAAAAATCCCCTGGCAATTTTTAATCATCAGTGTCTTGACTTCATGCTGACCGAGTTTGGTGGCGATCGGATTAATCGTCTAGGAGGAGTATATCAAATTCCAGAGCATGCGTTTTTCAAACAACCCTTAATAGCTGACTTCCTGTTGGCGTGGTGTTTAACTTAGAGCACGAAAGTTGTTCGGCCCGATGAGGTCTATATGTGTACTGAGTTTCATACTAATACGTGCAAGCGTGTTTAATATATGGACCAAATTTTCAGACTTTTTTCAAGGGGCGCTGTCGAGCCCCCCTGCCACGCCCGGGTACCAGCCTCTCCGGCGTCCTAATGGCCGCGGATTCCAATGTGTGTGCCAATTTTCAAGAGTTTTTGAGCATGTTAAGGCCCCCAAAAAGCCCCGGAAGACGGAAAAAAAAAAAAAAAAAAAAAAAAAAAAAAAAAATAATAATATAGCTGCGAGCAGCGATGGCG
This sequence comes from Megalobrama amblycephala, assembly GCF_018812025.1. Lineage (NCBI taxonomy): Eukaryota > Metazoa > Chordata > Actinopteri > Cypriniformes > Xenocyprididae > Megalobrama > Megalobrama amblycephala. The sequence goes on from NC_063056.1 coordinate 36,163,479, forward strand.
GGCCCAAGCCCGGTGGCACCGCCACCCCGGTGGCTTCAGGGCAACTGTGCACAGCGGGCAATAGGCACTTAAAACGGTTAAACATCAAAGGACTATGTCAAATTCACTCCACATTTACTGCACTACAAGGTGCCACTATAGAGCCCCTCCTCCCTGCCCATTTTCAAAGGATTACATGTGCCAAGTTTTAACATTATTCTGATGAATTTTGAAGCAAATCAGGTAAAAATAAGAGGGTGATCTCAATGTATGCTGAAAGTGACACATTTTCTGCTTCCAGTTGGTGGCGCTATGACTTTGAATCACAATAGTCACATCCATGTGATCAGCCTTGTACAACGAAGACTAAGCCGAAGTTTCATCAAAATCAATTAATGTATGCAGAAGTTATAACACTTTGTTTCCCTTTTCTTGCCATAAATTCGTTGCCTCGCCACGGCCAAACCGTTTGAGATATCCAAAATCCGTTTGCAATTAAACAACTTCAATGTGTTAGCAACAAGTTAAAAAAAGNGTAGCATTAGCCGTTAGCCACGGAGCACTATCAAACTCATTCAAAATCAGAAGTAAACAATATAACAGTATACAATACTCACATAATCCGACGCATGCATGCCGCATGCATGACGAACACTTTGTAAAGATCCATTTTGAGGGTTATATTAGCTGTGTAAACTTTAAGGCACTGTTTAAGGCAAGCGCGAGCTCTGTGGGCGGAGATCACGGGATTTAAAGGGGCCGCAGCATAAAATCGGCGCGTTTATAATGATGCCCCAATATAGGCAGTTAAAAAAATGAATAAAAAAAAAATCTATGGGGTATTTTGAGCTGAAACTTCACAGACACATTCAGGGGACACCTTAGACTTATATTACATCTTTTAAAAACATAATCTAGGGCACCTTTAAAGTCAAAATTGACAATTCTCATTTATTTATGGAAAATTGCAGTATTTATTATAAATTATTTATCTGTGCACATCTTCTTCTTTTTTTAATTCATGTGGTCTTTTATCAAAATAACTTCCCCTCCCTCTCTCAGCGATATCTCTGATGACGTTCTTACTGGTGTGAGGGCGGGGCAACCTGTGGGTAACCTAAATGGGTTGTATAATGTACCTTTTTCCTCCGGCAGGCCCCTGTGTTCCTGCTGTTTCTGGACTGCGTTTGGCAGCTGTGGGCGCAGTATCCCGCACGCTTCCAGCTTACTGAAGACTACCTGCTGGCGCTGCATGACAGCGTGCACCTTCCACTCTTCAGCAGCTTCCTGGCCAACAGTCAGAGGGAGAGATGCCGTCGTTCACAGGTATTTGTGCAGATACTTTCACATCACATGTCAAAAAGCTGCAAATTACATTAGATCTATTAAAAGCAGCAATATCTTTGCTTGTTGTGCCTTGCATCACCCTTAATGGGTTAATTTTACAATAAAGCATCTTATGTTTGTACATTATCCTCATTTTGCATGGCTACTTGCCAAATACATACACTACCATTAAAAAGTGTGTATATTTGCAATAATTATCTAGTTATTATTTTAGAATTTGAGAGAAAGAAAGAAAACATTGAGTGATGCAAAGACTGAACTAACTATTAGAAAACAGTTGCCACTGTAAAGCCTAACTATTTTCTGTTTATTAGATGCTCTTTTGATCATTAAGTATTGCATATTTCTGTGCTGTATTACAAATTTCCTTGCAGCATCTTCCCCAGAGCTACACCCCAGTAAACGGCCTAAGGGAATTGCCCATGGGTGCCCCGGAGGAGCCGGTAGACCCACCTTTCCCCCCGGTGTGGGACTGGGCCCTGCAGTACAGCAGCCAGAGACGAGCCCGCTTCACCCAACCCGTGTCACAGCCCGCCTGTCCTCCACCCGTCCTCAACGGAAACCTCAACACCAACCTGGACCGCAGCTGGGTAAGATTTATCTGCCGTGAGGACAACGTTAGCAGTCACATTTCAGCAATGATACATTCCTCCTGTGTATGAATAGGGATGTTGTTGCACAGTGGTTAAAGGTCTGGGCTGTTAACCAAAAGGTTGTAGGTTTGAATCCTTCTAGAGGCAATCTTAACTTAATTAAAGGCAGTTAAAAGCATAGTTCACCCTAAAATGAAAATGTTGTCGTCATTTATTCACCCTCGTGCCATTTGGATCCTGTTTTATTTTCTGTGAAAAAAATAAGGTGATCTGTTTTCCATACAAAAAAAGTCAGTGATTATTTATGCCGCCAATCATCAAAAGGCTTATGAACTACAGTATATTCCATATCTTAAAGAAAATCACATGATAGCTGTGTGCAAGTAACAAGCTGGTTTAGCTCTCAAATCTCATTTGCAGTCACGTATAACCTAGTGCACAGCATATAAAGACACTTTAAAAAAACCAAAAAAAACAAATGAGATTTAAGTGCAATGTTAGAAGTGCAATATCATTCAAAAGTTTTATTTTTTGCTGAATAATGCTTTTATTCAGCAATTGATAAATTAATCAGATGTGACAGTAAATATATTTATAATGTTACCAAAAAAAAAAAAAAAAAAAAATAGCAATAAGTAATGTTTCTGGAGCAGCAAATCAGCATATTAGAATGATTTCTGAAGGATCATGTGACACTGAAGACTGGAGTAATGATGCTGAAAATTCAGCTTTGCATCAGAGGGATAAATTACATTTTAACATATATTCAAATAGAAGACAGCTATTTAAAATTGTAATAATATTTCACAATATTACTGTTTTTACTGTATTTTTGATCAAATAAAAATATGGAAGCCTTGGTGAGCATAAGAGACTTCTTTCTAATACATTAATAAATATTAAAGACCCCAAACATTTGAATGTGTTTCACAGAAGACAATAATACATAATAAAACAGGGTCAGAATCACATGATCACTGTAAAGCTGCTTTGAAATGATCTGCATTGTATAAATCGCTATAAAAATAAAGGTGACTTGACTTGACATGAAGATGAGAAAACGATGACAGACTTTTCATATTTAGAATTATTCCTTTTAATCTCAGGTTTTCCTAGAGGGATTGTCCCTGTAATAAGTGCACTGTAAAAGTATCTGTATGATTACTCTCTTCCACCTTCCTTTATATAGAGGAACAATATTGAATAGGGAATTGATAGTACAGGACAGAGAAATTAATTATCACATAATAGGCATTGCTTGTGTCAAGTTAATGATCATTGATTAATGTTTTCTGGGCTGCCCTAGATGGCTGGAAATCAAAAGGCAGGCTCTTTAAAAAGGAGGCCAACTAATAAACCTGTGCCAAAATTAGTTCATTTTTCTAATTGGGCTGTCAGCTGAGTGTACCGCTTCATTATCCCCTCTCTCTCTTTCTCTCTCAGCACAATGACGGAGTGCCAGGTTCTGTGTTCCTGCTGTCCCGTAGCACATTCTCCCATCCCTCCAATCTGCTCCCCTGGAGGAGCGGCAACTCCGGCTCTTACTGGAAGAGCCACCGCAGGGCTCCTTCCTCTGAGAGTCTGTCTGGACTCGAACGTCTCATCAGAGCCTGTTCGCTGTCTGAACCCTCGGAGAACAGCACAACCCTCCACGATCCATACGAGCCCCTGCTGCCCCTGCTCTTAGGGCCCTGTGTCAGAGTATGGAGGGGCTGTTATTTACGGGGCGCGCTACATGCTCAGGTACACTGTGAGGGTGTTCATTTTTAGGATGTGACCAGACAAAGTTTTTGGGTTGTGAATTTAATGAACACAAATAATGAAAATAAAGTGAAAAGAGATGGATGGATGGATGGATGGATGGATGGATGGATGGATGGATGGATGGATGGATGGATGGATGGATGGATGGATGGATGGATGGATGAATGGATGGACAGATATATGGATGGATGGATAGATAGATAGATAGATAGATAGACAGACAAACCGATAGATAGACGGATGGATAGATAGACAGACAGTTGGATAGATAGACGGACGGAGAGATAGATGAACAGATGGACTGACTGACGGACGGATGGACAGAATGATAGATAGATAGATAGATAGATAGATAGATAGATAGATAGATAGATAGATAGATAGATAGATGGATAGACAGATAGACGGATGGATGGATGGACAGATGGATGGACAGACAAACCGATAGATGGATGGATAGACAGACAGACAATTGGATAGATAGACGGACAGACAGAGACAGACAGACAGACAGTCAGATAGATAGATAGATAGATAGATAGATAGATAGATGGATGGATGGATGGATGGATGGAAGGACAGATAGACGGATGGATAGATGGACAGATATATGGATGGATGGACAGATAGATGGATAGACAGACAGAGAGACAAACTGATAGATGGATGGATAGACAGACAGACAATTGGATAGATAGACAGATAGATACAGACAGATGAATAGATGGATGGATGGATAGACAGATGGATAGATGGACAGATATATGGATGGATGGACAGATAGATGGATGGATAGACAGACAGACAATTGGATAGATAGACGGACAGACAGAGACAGACAGACAGACAGACGGATGAATAGATGGACAGACGGACGGGTGGATGGATGGATGGATAGACGGATGGATAGACGGATAGATGGACAGATATATGGATGGATGGACAGACAGACAGATAGATAGATGGACAGACAGACTGATAGATAGATAGATAGATAGATAGATAGATAGATAGATAGATAGATAGAGACTCAGGTTGTTAATGGCTTGTGATTATGAGTGATTTTTTGTAACATCCGTCTCTCTCTACTTCCTGTAGGCTTTCTCACATCCCATGTCTTCCTGCAGTCAGCATCCTTTAGAGCAGCTTTCCTGGGAAGTACAGCAGCTCCGAGAGAAACTGGCTCAGGCTTCTAACAGACGCCCCGAAAACCAGACTAAACGACAGGAGCCACGCCGACTGGAATCCAACCTCAACCAGAATGCCAACAATGGGACCTTCCTCTTCTCCTCTTCCTCTAGAACGTCTCAACAACAGCCGTCACCAAGCCGAGGTGCGGCCCACCCCTCCGTCCCCCCCAGAGCACAGCGGGCAGCATCCGATCCGCCCAGGCCTGCACAGAGGAATAACGGCAAGCACACGTTTCTATTCGGCCACCAGCAAGAGCCGCAATCAGGACAGCGTTACAATTCCTCCTCCAGTGCCAAACTTCCCAAACGCCCAGGAAACACACACTGATCTGTAGGGAGGAAGGAAACGGCACCCTCTGGTGTTTGTGTTCCTAAAGCGATATACTACGGTACAAACAGAAACTCCACTAGAAACATGAAATTTATTTACACTACCATTCAAAAGTCTGGAAGATTTATTCATGTTTTTGAAAGTCTCTTGTACTCACCAAGGCTGCATTTATTTGATTAAAAAGACAGTAATATTGTGAAATAATAATACAAAACTTTTATATATTTTAAAATGTAATTTATTCCTGTGATCAAAGCTGAATTTTCAGCATCATTACTCCAGTCTTCAGTGTCACATGATCCTTCAGAAAGCATTCTGATATGCTGATTTGCTGCTCAAGAAACATTTCTTATTATTATCAATATTGAAAACAGTTGTGCTGCTTCATATTTTTGTGGAAACTGTGACACATTTTTTCAGGATTCTTTGATGAATAAAAGAACAGTATTTATTTGAAACAGTCAAACAGAAGCCTTTTGTAATATAAATGTCTTTACTTTTGCTTTTAATCAATTTAATGCAACCTCGATGAATAAAAGTATTAATTTCTTTAAAAAAAAAAAAAAACTTTTGAATGGTAGTGTATGTGCATTTGAAAAATGACACTTTTTGTATGAGCAGCTATGTACGGAAGAGGATTAGGGCCAAGCAATAATAAAAAAATAAAACCATCTCGAGATTAAAGTTGTTAAATTTCGAGAAAAAACCCTCGGAGTATACTCATTAAATTACGAGAAAAAAAGTCTTTAAATTATGAGAACAAATTTGTAATTTAACAAATTTGTTCTCCTAATTTAACAACTTTTTTCTCATAATTTAATGACTTTATTCTCAACATTTTATCTCGACTTTTTTCTCGAAATTTAACGACATTTTTCTCATAATTTAACGAATTTGTTCTCGTAATTTAATGACTTTATTCTCAACATTTTACAATTCTCAACATTTTATCTCGACTTTTTTCTCGAAATTTAACAACTTTAATCTCGAGATAGTTTTAGTTTTTTTTATTATTGCTTGGCCCTAATCCTCTTCCGTAGCTATGTAAGATTTAGCAAAAAAACGCCTAGCAAAAAAGCGTCAACAATTTATGACGTGAAATTCTTCCTCTACTGTTTTTTTTTTTTTTTTTTTATGATTTAACTTAAAGGGATAGTACACCCAAAAATGAAATTTGATGTTTATCTGCTTACCCCCAGGGCATCCAAGATGTAGAATGATGATTTTTAACTCCAACCGTTTTGGTCTGTCAGTCGTATAATGCGTGTCAATGGGAACTCCATCTATAAGAGTCAAAAAAACACGCACAGACAATAAGCAGATAAACATCAAATTTTCATTTGTGGGTGAATTATCCCTTTAAGTTTTGGCCAGTGTTTTAAAAGAAAAGTTCACTAAAAATAAAGTCTTTCATTTACTCACATTCTGACCATATAGTGACAGAATTTTCTCTTTTATTATCTATTAACATTAACTATTCCTTTAGGGAAAACTGAAAAACAGAAGTAGATTGCGATAGTAAACATGTCTGCATGTTGTGTCTGAGGTTCTTGCCAAAATATTGATCTGATGACTGTGTGGGTCAAGAAGCAGTTGTAGCTTTAAGTAGTTTATGCGCTTCATGTAGCAGTAGTTCATGGTACCGTAGGCTAGTAAAATTGTGATTTGTGTTTCCTCTACCAAAAAAAGCGGGAAAATGGCTGCTATCACGCTAATAATACAACAAAGGAGGTTTGGCAGTTCCCTGAACGGCCACAAGATGGACACAAAATAATCTTCAGCCTCAGTGTTGAATGCAAATGAAGCATTTGGACAGAAACAAAATGCTGTATTGCCTCAATATTCACAAGCAAGGCACAGTGCTGTCCAGTGTGTTATGCATTTTTGTATTTTATTAAGTATTAATACAAAATAGGAAAGAAATGGATTAGATGCAACATTGTTGACATTTCAAACATTATTTATATGCTGCCTCTGCCGATTCAGTAGACGTGTACTGTGTGTTACTTCATCATGAATGTATGGTGATGTGTTTTTATAACCATTTTGTCATGAGAGTGAACTCACTTTGTGTAAAAAGGAAAGGCAAAAAAGTAGTTGAAGGACATTTTATATTCTCATTTTTATATTTTTATCTTCTGCACAATACACTCTCTCTCCATTTTGAGTCACTGTGGATTTCCAGCACTTCTTCAACATGGTTTTTCATTTCCTGTGGTTTATTTACATGACTTCTTTTGTAAGATTGATGGATATTCTACAAATTACAGTGTTCAGAACTGCTCTTAAAAGAATAGTTCACCCAAAAATGAAAACTCTGTCATTATTTACTTTGTGTTCTAAGGAAAAAGCAACATGAATGTGACCGTTTTCATTTTTAGGATAACTGTTCCTTTCAGTTTTAATGGAAAGAACTCGTACACCTCTGTGATGTGGGTTACAAGACAGACCGGTTCTTTGTGAGACTTTTTCCTGAAGAAGCGTTACGCCACAGTGACAACAGTGACGTTCCGAAATTGAGAGAGTAGCTCCAGAGGTTTGTGTCCTACTTTTATTTCCCCTACGGGGAAAAGGTGCTGGTAACATTAAAGGGATAGTTCACCCAAAAATGAATATTCTGTTATCATTTATGCACCCGTTGACTTGGAAAAAAGTCAATGGGGTCCATCAACTTGAGGGTGAGTTCATGATGACAGAATTTCCATTTTTGAACTAACCCTTTAACATACGGTACTGTGTCGAGGTTTCACCTTATTGTTTCACTCGCATATCAGTGATTCAAGAGTTTCAGCAGAAGTGGACTTGAAATATATTGCATCAACATATTTCACAAGACTGAATTTGAGCAAAAATTTATTTGATGGCACAAGAATTGCTTGCATTTAATGAAATGATCCAATGCTTGTGCCTTAAGACTGATTACTGTTGTTTTGTACTTTTCATCCTTGCATCTGTGACAGGGACGAATCATTACTTATTGTCATTTTTTCATTCCTCATTCTTTTGTAACAACCTTTATTGCCGCATTTTAGATAAATAAATGCATCTTATAGTTCTTAACTACAATTTGTTTATGTTTTTTCTTAATAATGCTTATTCTGGCTTATTAAAAATATATGACAAATGAGCCCAATAGTTCTGACATGCTCAGATCTTATCAAAATATAGATATTTACAACATGACCACTTTACAACAAGCATTACAACATTTAAAATTCATGAATTGACTTAATAAATAATTGTTTACATCAATGGCACTCATTACAAAAATACTTGTATAGGCCTACAGATAACACTAGAGCTGCACGATTAATCATTAAAGATCACGATCTCGAACACCCACGTGACCTTATCCCTAAACGACAATTTGCGTCTATTAAACCTTTGACAAAATTTCAACCACACAGTATCATTATTTCTGTGTTACAGATATTCAGATAATCACAGAAGTACTCAGATAAAAGTTTATATTTCAGATATAAACACTGATGTCATTGGTAGCGCTTCAAATAACGATTATATCATTGCATTTTTACGCCAGTAGGTGGCGACAAGTGACTTAAAAATTTATTTGTCACTTAATCATTCAAGAAATGTGCTTAAAAACACCGATTCATCATGAAACAAGTGAAATATTTATGAGTAAGTCATTGAATCATTCATTCAAACAGATTTAAAAAAAAAAAATTCATATTAATGAAACATTTTTTAATAGAGTGCAGTAATTATTTTGTCAGAACCTCTAGTAAATTACATGTTTGTTTGTTTAGTTTTCTGTTCAGAATCATGATCTCTATTTGAAACCAAAAAATCGTGATTCTCAATTTACCCAAAATCGTGTAGCTCTAATACACACTTAGGTAAGCTTCACTACTGTATATCATCTGGCATTAAAAACACAAAATAAAAACTGAATTTAATATATGAACAGCCAGTAGTTTGTGTAATAACTTCCACCAGTAATGGAATAAAACACTATTACTTTTCCTCAATTATGGCATTAGAGAGCATATGAAACCTATTAAATGATTCACTTACGACGCAGGTCTCACTTAACAAAGTATTCTCATGTTACAGATAATAGATTCAGAATATTGAACCACCGTATGAAGCCCAGTCCCTTTAAAGCAGTAGATCTCAACTGGCGCATTACGACCTGAAAATGAGTTATTGTGTGTACGGTTAGAAAAGCAAGCATATAAACTTTATAAGAGAGGAGAAAATGCTTCCAATATCTTTTGCTGTTGGCATCTTTTGGTACAGGTTTTGTTTCTCAACATGATGTCCAATGTAAAATCTGGGTCCTGTTGAGAACCACTGCATTAAAAGAAACAATCATTCCCACAGGCCTCCTTTCTCTTCAACTAGCTGCTGCTTTTGATTTTCGAAGGGCGAACAGTGGGTCATGCCATGATAGCTGTGGGCTGGAACGAAGCCTCCCAGGTGACGGAGGGTTTTGCACATTGGGCAGGGATATTCGGCCAGGCCTTCTATGTCCTCAAAAGCCAGGTTGACGATCTGATCGGAGCAGGGGTCGCAGTAGAGATGGCCGCAGGAGAGACGCTTCAGCCTGGCCTCGTAGGTGATGCAGCACTGGCAGTGAGGAACATCAGAGCCCAGAGACAGACTACCGGTCAGAGAACTGCTCTCCATGCTGGCGGCCTGACTCGAGCCGAGCTTTGTGGACGACCTGCAGGAACCCGGGAAAGAAAAACACAGATGAGATCTTTTAGTATTTGAATGGTTTCTCTGTAGCTAAAGCATGCACATGAGGCAAAATGTATAGCTTGAAACATACACAATTACCAAAATTTCTGTATATATACAAAGTTCTGTCATGAAACTCTAGATGGCGCAGTCCTTTATCTCAACCTGCTCGTAATCACATCATTATCTATAGAGCACAGCTGATTGGCTCCTGCAGCTCAACCTTCAAATACTTGGGTAGCACTGCTTTAGCTTCAGAAACCCTCCGCCTTCCCCAGCTCCACCTGTCTAGATCTGCTGCGGGTAATTCATGTACGCTATATTGTTCAGCAGCAGCATGTCTTACTTGCTCACAGTAGCGTGTCGTGTATGTATTGGTAGTAGCAAGTCCCGAACTTGCTCCGAGAGTTGTCATGACAGAAATTGTAATTATTATGATCACGACTTGTAACAATTGCTTTAATGAGCTCATTGTTTCTGCCTAAATGAATACATGTTTGCTAACTGCATGGTTTGTATTACCTTAGAACTGTACATTTCTGACAAATGGACGTTACTTGGACACAGTCTGATAACAGATTACTCTAAATTGTAATGTAGAAACATGCCTTTTCGTTGAAGCTGCTTTGAAACCGTATGTAATGTGAATAGCACTATACAAATAAATGTGAATTGTGAATTGAAGTGAATGTGAAAGCTTTTTAAAGGGTTAGTTCACCCAAAAATGAAATTTCTGTCATTAAGTACTCAAGCTCATGTCGTTCCAAACCCGTAAGACCTTCGTTCATCTTCGTTCAACACAAATGAAGATATTTTTGATGAAATCTAACCTTTTTTTAATCTCCCATAGAAAGCAAAGTAATTACCACATTCAAGGTCCAGAAAAGTAGTAAAGACATTGTTAAAATAGTCAACGTGACGACAGTGGTTCAACCTTAATGCTATGAAGTGATGAGAATACTTTTTGTGCGCAAAACCAAAACAAAAATAACAACTTAATTCAGAAGAAATTGTTGGATAAACATTATTTTTGTTTTGGTTTTGCGCACAAAAAGTATTCTTATCGCTTCATAACATTAAGGTTGAACCACTGTACTCACATGGACTATTTTTAACAATGTCTTTACTACTTTTCTGGACCTTGAATGAGGTAATTTCGTTGCTTTCTATGGGGGATGGAAAAAAAAACTCTCGGATTTCATCAAAAATATCTTGTGTTTTGAAGATGAACGAAAGTCTTACAGGTGTGGAACGACATGAGGGTGAGTAATTAATGACAGAATCTTCATTTTTGGGTGAACTAACCCTTTAAGATACTATATTTTTATCATTTAAATGCCAGAGCAATTGCTTGTTTGTTTGTTTGTTGTTGTTTTTGTTTTGTTTTTTTGTCCCCAGAGATTTTAACATAAAATCAGACCTTCAAAAACTGGGGTCCAAAAGTCTGAGACCACACTGAAAATATGCCATTTAAATTTCAATTTAAAGTGTATTTCAATAAAACAAATTTATTTCAAATTCTAAATAACATTCAACATTCTCTAATATTTTATTTTTCCATTTTAATTTTTAAATGACATTTTTAAATGGATTTTTCTTTCTTTTCTTTATTTTTTAAGTCAGTAATTTCAATATAATATCAAATACAGTGGGGCCAGTTTTTAAAAATGGCTTTCAAAATCCAATTTAAATCTGAAATAAATGTATTGATTGTGTATTAAGAAATTTTAAAATGTTCAATTCAGTTTTCCTTCAAATTATGCTGAATATAAATATAACTTTAGATCCCCATATTCCAGTATACAACAATTATTGTTATCTGAACTATGCTATTCACATTAATTGTGTAACTTTATACCCATATTGTATGTCTAATTTATATCTTTTTTATTTTAGGAGACACATCTGAGACAAAGCTGAAAGTCTCTTTCCCCTCCATTTAGGAGGAATATGACATGCTCACAATGGACGGTATTGTTGCGTAACCTGTAGCGTGACCCTGGCATATCTTACCTTTATCAAATACTTCATCATTTCAGTGTGTACTATCAGCTTAGACCAGCCTAACACGGTTTGCTGGTCTAGTTTAAGCCAGTCTAACAGCCTGATCAAGCTAAAAGTGCCCCAAAACAGCCAGACAACTAGATCATCAAAACATCTTAGTCTATGATTAAGGTAGATTATTATTGTTTTGTTTTAGCAGGGCATGTGTGTCGTGCATTGGGTTTTTGATAAATCATGCATCATGTACATGCATCCTACTGTGACAATGCACAATCTCTGTAAAGATGATGTTCGGAGCAGGTATTGCCATAGCAACCGATTTATAGTCTGCCATTGTTCAGTCCGCCAACACGAATCCTGCATATGCATGCAAACACATTCATACAAAAATAATGCGCAACACTGACACAGTTTTTGAGACATGACGTACCTGTGCGAAGAGGACGGAGAACCTTTAAAACAGTCCAAGCTCAATGTCGCAATAATCTTCCAACACATGTTCATTCCTCTCATGGTAAATGACTGGAGCGATGTGACATCTGTGCAACCGACTCATAGTTTTTAAACATGTTTACGCACGCGATCAGACACCCAGAGCTCCGCGCGCGGGCAGTAAATAGGTCATTAAAACGCAGTTCACGACGCGATAGGTGGTTTATCGTTCTCGAGGCGGGAAGCAGGTCGATAAATCAATAGGAGACGATTGCTCTCGATGGTCAGCGCGAATGAGATGCAGATAGAAACTGAGCGAGAGAAAGAAAGGGGGAAATCTGCTCATCGCGCGAGCGGTAGGCGCGCGACTCTCTAGCGAGCAGCGCTGCGCGAGGCGAGAGTCTCTACAGGATTCTGTTTTCAGAAAGTTTCAGTCAAAACACGCAAATGAAATCATAACTCGATCCCTGTGTACTTAGAGATGTTTAATGGAAGACGTTTTAACGCATCTTTTTATGTTACTACTTACTAGGCTCTTTATTAATTAATGCTATTATTAAGTAATCGAGTTGCTGCTGGTACCCAATATCAATGTTGTACACCTATTCTTTTCATTAATATTATCATAAACTGCACAGCAATATGCAAATATGCTCTCCTGGAAAATTAACACTTTGTAGTTGATGTTTAGATTACTGTTTACCCTACACTGTTAGGCCTACACCTTTTTAATATAGTCTGGATCATATTTTCGTTTACCTTGTTTAGTTTGGTTGTTGTTTTACAAACTGTCCATGTTTATCTTTTTTATTTGATTAGCTGACTTTTTTTTAATCCTATATATTATATATATATATGTATATGTATGTATAGTATCTCACAGAAGTGAGTACACCCCTCACATTTTTGTAAATATTTTATTATATCTTTTCATGTGACAACACTGAAGAAATGACACTTTGCTACAATGTAAAGTAGTGAGTGTACAGCTTGTATAACTGTGTAAATTTGCTGTCCCCTCAAAATAACTCAACACACAGCCATTAATGTCTAAACCGCTGGCCACAAAAGTGAGTATACCCCTAAGTGAAAATATCCAAATTGGGCCCAATTAACCATTTTCTCTCCCCGGTGTCATGTGACTCGTTAGTGTTACAAGGTCTCAGGTGTAAATGGGGAACAGGTGTGTTAAATTTGGTATTATCGCTCTCACTCTCTCATACTGGTCACTGGAAGTTCAACATGGCACCTCATGGCAAAGAACTCTCTTTTGAATTGTTGCTCTACATAAAGATGGCGTAGGCTATGAGAAGATTGCCAAGACCCTGAAACTGAGCTGCAGCACGGTGGCCAAGACCATACAGCGGTTTAAAGGGTTAGTTCACCCAAAAATGAAAATTCTGTCATTTATTACTCACCCTCATGCCGTTCCACACCCATAAGACCTGCGTTAATCTTCAGAACACAAATTAAGATATTTTAGTTGAAATTCGATGGCTCCGTGAGGCCTTCATAGGGAGCAATGACATTTCCTCTCTCAAGATCCATTAATGTACTAAAAACATATTTAAACCAGTTCATGTGAGTACAGTGGTTCAATATTAATATTAAAAAGAAATATACAAGAATATTTTTGGTGCGCCAAAAAAAAACCAAAATAACGACTTATTTTGTGATGGCCGATTTCAAAACACTGCTTCAGGAAGCATCGGAGCATAAATGAATCAGTGTATCGAATCATGATTCAGATCGCGTGTCAAACTGCCAACGACTGAAATCACGTGACTTTGGCGCTCCGAACAGCAGATTCGATACACTGATTCATTTATGCTCCGATGCTTCCTGAAGCAGTGTTTTGAAATCGGCCATCACTAAATAAGTTGTTTTTTGTTTTTTTTGGCGCACCAAAAATATTCTCGTTGCTTTATAATATTAATATTGAACCACTGTACTCACATGAACCGATTTAAATATGTTTTTAGTACCTTTATGGATCTTGAGAGAGGAAATGTCATTGCTCCCTATGAAGGCCTCACAGAGCCATCGGATTTCAACTAAAATATCTTAATTTGTGTTCTGAAGATGAACAAAGGTCTTACGGGTGTGGAACGACATGAGGGTGAGTAATAAATGACAGAATTTTCATTTTTGGGTGAACTAACGCTTTAACAGGACAGGTTCCACTCAGAACAGGCCTCGCCATGGTCGACCAAAGAAGTTGAGTGCATGTGCTCAGCGTCATATCCAGAGATTGTGTTTGGGAAATAGACAGATGAGTGATGCCAGCATTGCTGCAGAGGTTGAAGGGGTGGGGGGTCAGTCTGTCCGTGCTCAGACCATACGCCACACACTGCATGAAATTGGTCTGCATGACTGTCGTCCCAGAAGGAAGCCTCTTCTAAAGATGATGCACAAGAAAGCACGCAAACAGTTTGCTGAAGACAACCAGACTAAGGAACCTTGTTCTGTGGTCTGATGAGACCAAGATAAACTTATTTGGTTCAGATGGTGTCAAGCGTGTGTGGCGGCAACCAGGTGAAGAGTACAAAGACAAGTGTGTCTTGCCTACAGTCAAGCATGGTGGTGGGAGTGTCATGGTCTGGGGCTGCATGAGTGCTGCCGGCACTGGGGAGCTACAGTTCATTGAGGGAACCATGAATGAGCAGAGCATGATCCCCTCCCTTCGGAGACTGAGCCGCAGGGCAGTATTCCAACATGATAACGACCCCAAACACACCTCCAAGACGACCACTGCCTTGCTAAAGAAGCTGAGGGTAAAGATGATGGACTGGCCAAGCATGTCTCCAAACCTATTGAGCATCTGTGGGGCATCTTCAAATGAAAGATGGAGGAGCACAAGGTCTCTAACATCCACCAGCTCCGTAATGTCGTCATGGAGGAGTGGAAGAGGACTCCAGTGGCAACCAGTGAAGCTCTGGTGAACTCCATGCCCAAGAGGGTTAAGGCAGTGCTGGAAAATAATGGTGGCCACACAAAATATTGACACTTTGGGCCCAATTTGGACATTTTCACTTAGGGGTGTACTCACTTTTGTGGCCAGCGGTTTGGACATTAATGGCTGTGTGTTGAGTTATTTTGAGGGGACAGCAAGTTTACACCGTTATACAAGCTGTACACTCACTACTTTACATTGTAGCAAAGTGTCATTTCTTCAGTGTTGTCACATGAAAAGATATAATAAAATATTTACAAAAATGTGAGGAGTGTACTCAGGTACACCTGTTCAACTGCTTATTAATGCAAAATCTAAACAGCCAATCACAGACTGTCATCATGGATGTGCAGCCAACAAATCTGCAGCAACTGCATCATACTATCATGTCAATATGGACCAAAATCTCTGAGGAAAGTTTCCAGCATCTTGTTGAATCTTTATGACACGAAGAATTAAGACCGTTCTGAAGGCAAAATGGGGTTTGACATGGTACGTGCGTGTGTGTGTGTGTGTGTGTGTTTCTCAGTATATACTGAGAATTACTATTAAATGTGTAAATATTAAGTAGAAGCTTTAATAACAACATGCCATCACTATTTTAAAAGGATTTTCCATTTTGCTTAATTTTTAAGCTGAATAAGTATCAGTATAGGTGCTTAGATTCAGACTGCAGATTCTGCAAATTAGATGCAAGTCTAAACTGAAGACTTCCATCTGTTTAATTGTTTAGGGCTGTCCTGTGCAGCTGGAACAGCTCTGATATGGTCTGTTTGTTTTATAGCTGGTGTTCATTTAGACATGCAGCGTGTTTTGTTGTCTTTTGCTAATACTGTGGGTAGGTCTAAGTAAAGATAATAATATTAAAGATATGACGTGCCAACAGGCCCTTCGGCAGCTGGGAGCAGAGAAACTTAAATAGCTGTTTTCTTTGTGCTCATTGAGATTTCAGAGACGTTTTACTTCTTTTTACTGCGGTGTGGCACTTTTAGGGCACTAAAAAGCCAGTCTGCAGGGAGCAGTTAACAATAGTTAGTAGTACATCCTCTATCTTTATACATGGGTGGCATGAATGAAACCCAGAGCACAAATTAAGATGTTGAGTTAGAAGCATCTGCTGGAGCTTTCCTGCTTTAATAGCTGAAAGGTGCTGTATCCTCATGAGGCGCAGAGGGGTAATTTAACATTAATGAAGTAATCCATTGTTGTGACAAGGTTTCGAGGAATTAAATAGAACAAATAATTTTGTAGAACAAATAATTTACTCATCTAATGGCTTGTTACAGCTTGATGATGATTACCCTATAAGGATGTAGCAGCATATGGGTGATTTGGTTTCTTCATTTTCCTAACATTCGGGTGAGGCGGAATCACACGCTGTTGATTAAATTGTTTACTTATTCGCAAAATTTTAGGCACTTCTAAAGGACCACAACATAAGTTGTATGCTTTTAATCATAAAATGCAGTTTGCAACCCATTTTTAATTTGGAATAGTGTGCACCAATAAATCATGCACAATATGACCAGAAACATGCATTGAAAAGGGTTAGTTCACCCAAAAATGAAAATTGTGCGATCTCATGCGAACATATTTTCCATTTGTGCTGGTAGATTACAGCAAAACAATCCACATGCACACAAACCTCTGCTCTGGTCATGTCGCAGGAAAACACATTTTTGTGTTGTAGCACTGAGGAAACGAACACCAATGATATGTCTCTGAATGACAAGAGACCGAGGCGAGAGAAGTGATACTTCCTCATGCATAATACTGCAATTATAATCTTATGCATAGGTTCACTTTCACAGGTTACTAATATTTATAACTCATGAATAAATGTTTCACCCTTCATTAGGATTCACAGGTAACTACTAATGTAACCACATTTTTCATTATTAATATCTCATCAAGTTATGGTTGTGCTCGTATGTTTGTTTGTTTGTTTTTTAAAGTTTGATCATTTCATCTTGATAAATATGAAATCAGTTTTTATACACTGCTCTGAAAAGGCAGCATGATCATTTTGCAGAGTATCATGGGTAATGCACAGAGTAAAGTCTGATGAGCAACAGTGAGAAAGGTGACATACAGTCCAAAAGTTTGGAACCACTAAGATTTTTAATGTTTTTAAAAGAAGTTTCGTCTGCTCACCAAGGCTACATTTATTTAATTAAAAATACAGTAAAAAACAGTAATATTGTGAAATATTATTACAATTTAAAATAACTGTGTACTATTTAAATATATTTGACAAAGTAATTTATTCCTGTGATGCAAAGCTGAATTTTCAGCATCATTACTCCAGTCTTCAGTGTCACATGATCCTTCAGAAATCATTCTAATATGCTGATTTGCTGCTCAATAAACATTTATGATTATTTTCAATGTTGAAAACAGTTGTGTACTTTTTTTTTCAGGATTCCTTGATGAATAGAAAGTTCAAAAGAACAGCATTTATCTGAAATACAAAGCTTCTGTAGCATTATACACTACCGTTCAAAAGTTTGGGGTCAGTAAGAATTTTTATTTTTATTTTTTTGAAAAGAAATGAAAGAAATGAATACTTTTATTCAGCAAGGATGCATTAAATCAATCAAAAGTGGCAGTAAAGACATTTATAATGTTACAAAAGATTAGATTTCAGATAAACACTGTTCTTTTGAACTTTCTATTCATCAAATAATCCTGAAAAAAAATATCGTACGCAAATATTTTGTACAATTGTACACATTAAATGTTTCTTGAGCAGCAGATCAGCATATTAGAATGATTTATGAAGGATCATGTGACACTGAAGACTGGAGTAATGATGCTGAAAATTCAGCTTAGCATCACATGAATAAATTACTTTCTGAAATATATTCAAATAGAAAACAGTTATTTTAAATTGTAATAATATTTCACAATATTACTGTTTTTTACTGTATTTTTAATTAAATAAATGTAGCCTTGGTGAGCAGACGAAACTTCTTTTAAAAACATTAAAAATCTTAGTGGTTCCAAACTTTTGGACTGTACTGTAAGTCATGAGATATTATTGAGAAAACCATGAATAAATCATCCTTCAGTCTCACCATAGCAGTATATTTTTGCTGCATCATGAAATAACCAGAAATTTGGTTCTGAGTAAAATATGTGTGAATAAATACATTTATTAAGCATTTATAAGATGTGAATTAAAATGTCTCACTATTTGGCAGGTATTATGGTAAAGTCACCCTTTTTATTCATGCAGTTATAACTGCTTATCAACGACTTGTAATGCATATGTAAATGAGTAATTAGTCATTAACAAACACCTTTATAAACCCTTTACAAGTGTAACCAAAAAATTTCTGCGCAATCCAATATTGCTTGGCCCATAGCTGTTAGATGGACATTTTAGGAGTTTTGTTGCCAAAACGCAGATGGCTGAGCAGCATTACAGTTATTTCTGGAAAGCATCAAATTTGATATGCACATTTATAAGGCCTCTAAATGATCAACATGATCAAACATTTTCTGTTGCACACAATCTAACACATGCCTTCTGTCATCTGACTGATAGTTTATACTTTTTTAGCAAATAAGTCAATTTATATAATTCTAAAAACGTCCATCTTCGAGCCTATGTTCACGTCTTTTTGATGTAAAATCTTTACTGATTTTTATATTGTAAACATAAGAATTACTTTTATATTGAACACTTACAGAAGCATACATTTACTTTATTATCAATACATACTTTTTAAATCATGTTCAAATATAAGTATTAAATCTTGATTTTGAGGAATGTTTATTTGTTCAATCATCATTGTATTGCATTGCTTTATGTTTTGCCCCTACAATAAACTACAACAATCTACAGAACTTTGCTAATATTTACGCATTTAAATATCATCTTACTAAGACATTATTGGCAGATATAGAGTGACGACTGATATTTATATGCATTTATTGTAAGTAGTCTGTTATATTGAATCTCATTTACATTACAAGCCATCAGAATTTCAATTTTACTTTTGTCTATAAATATCAGCAACTGCACCAAATTGAATATTTTTGCTCATTTTGGACCTCTTGAGGTGTATTTTCTCTTTTATATGAGCTCCATATTCTCACTATAGCATATATGAGCCATAAAAGCCTCATTTATTAAATATGATACTCAACAAAAAACACACATGCAAACTTTTTTTTAGATTTTTGTCTAAAGGTACAATAAACTGTTCCATTTTTTTAAATTATTATTATTATTTTTATCTGCTATTATTTCATGTCAGGCTTTGTAAGATTAAGAAAAGTGAGCCGTTTTGTTTCATCTGGCCATAGAGATTTTAGAAAAGAAACTGTAGGTTTGCAAGAATGAATTAATTTCCTGTTGTTTTGATGTGGTACTGTGATGCATTAGCTGCTTGAGAATCCTGGACGCCAGCAGATGTTCCTGTTGTCAGCAGGAGAATGGTGACTTGCAGCCTTATTTGAAAACCAGTCACATCGTCATACTGCCTGTTGCTAAGCACTGCATTAGCCTATTATGTCCAATAATACTGGCACTTCTGAAACTACGTCTGACAGTCACAGGTTTTGCAGCACAGGCTTCATCGCAGATACCTAGTAATTCCACAACAGATTGCAACAAATAACCCAAAATGACGTGGAACCAGATTTTTCCAGTTTTGCGAAGCTCATGTTTCATCTTTACAGGCAGATGTTATGATTCATACGAGGTGTACCGCAAAACAACAGCTTTTAAAAATGCTGAAGGAATCAGCAGCTGTGTAGCTAATACAACCAAAGCACCTCATCATTTAAAACTGGGCATTAGGAATCTGCTGCTAATTATGTGCCAATTACAGATATGTTTGTTTTATAATAATTACACTAAAAAATAAACTGTTGTTCATAACAATATCCAGTTTTTAAACCAATACTTCCGACTCTAAGTTCTGATTGGATGAGATTGTTGTAAAATGCTTATTTTACATTAATATGACAAGCTGCTACATTGCTTTCATTCATATTCAGCCTACAGTTAGACTTATGAACTATATGATGTGGCAGAAGAAGCTTTGTCTCTGCAAAACACTGTCGGTGTACCATATACACCGATCAGGTATAACATTATGAGCACTGACAGGTGAAGTGAATAACACTGATTATGTCTTCATCACGGCACCTGTTAGTGGGTGGGATATTAGGCAGCAAGTGAACATTTTGTCCTCAAAGTTGATGTGTTAGAAGCAGGAAAAATGGGTAAGCGTAAGGATTTGAGCGAGTTTGACAAAGGCCAAATTGTGATGGCTAGATGACTGGGTCAGAGCATCTCCAAAACTGCAGCTCTTGTGGAGAGTTCCCGGTCTGCAGTGGTCAGTATCTATCAAAAGTGCTCCAAGGAAGGAACAGTGGTGAACCGGCGACAGGGTCATGGGCGGCCAAGGCTCTTGATGCACATGGGGAGTGAAGGCTGGCCCGTCTGATCCAACAGACGAGCTACTGTAGCTCAAATTGCTCAAGAAGTTAATGCTGGTTCTGATAGAAAGGTGTCAGAATACACAGTGCATCACAGTTTGTTGTGTATGGGGCTGCTTAGCTGCAGACCAGTCAGGGTGCCCATGCTGACCCCTGTCCAATGCCAAAAGAGCCAACAGTGGACTAGTGAGCATCAGAACTGGACCAAGGAGCAATGGAAGAAGGTGGCCTGGTCTAATGAATCATGCTTACCTCTGGGGAACACATGTACTATGGAAAGAAGACACACATATTACATACTTACAAACTTTTAAGATGTGATTAATTGCGATTAATCGATTCGACAGCACTAATTTAAATAACACTTGCGCTGTAAAATAGCCTACTAGTGAGTAGAAAAAGTAACATAATATAAACTAAATATTTTCCAAATATATTTTACACACATTTATAATATTCACACAGTATTAATTGAGTCTTTATACATGAACATACATTTTACCCTGAGTAGAAAACAAATGTAACCGCCTAATAGAATCTAAATATTTTCCAAATATATTTTACACACATAATACATAATTCTCACAGTATCGAGCCTTTATAGGGGTCATTGACAGATAAGGTTTTTAAAAGTGTAAAAAACATAATGGAGATATAATTTAATTTTGTATATATAATTAAGTTTTATTAAGTGTTAACAATGAGATTATGTGGTTTTTATAATCAATTAACACTGCTTTTGTCATTTTTTACAAGATGAACAAAATTTGTCACCAAAAAAAGTCATTCGGTTTAACCAAAATTTCGGTTTTACCGAATGACACTTTTGGTTAGACTGAATTACGATATTTTCAAACAGTGCTAACAGGCTGATATCTAGCTAGCTAACAAAAGGACAATCAAACATTTTATATTTAGTACAAGTTTTTAAAATATTACAACATTTTCCATGTTTTATAGCAGTTGTACAGAATGACCTGATGTTTCGGGACATGCGTAAGAGCAAGTGAAAACATGAATTTTTCAAATAGTTAAGAGAGAGTTGGTTACTTTGCTTCATGACCATGTGGTCCTTTGAAGGTGTTTCAATGATGTCACATCCTGTCACATGATATTTACCGCATGACTTGATCCAAAATGGTCCCAATATATTGGTTACTCCAAATTACATTAATGAAATTCATTTTTCTGACTTCTACACATAATTTTAATACCATGTCGCACTATGCGAATATATGATATTATAAATGCCAGAATAAAAAAATATATACATTTATTACATTTTAAAGATATTTTAATCACAAATGAAATGGCTGTATTGGCCTTTGGATGGTTAAACTGAATGACCTTTTGACACTTCAAATCTTTATAATACCTTTAGATGTAGCAAAATATAATTAAAACATTTTGGAGTCAATAAAAGAGATCTAGTTGTACTACCTACCATACGTTGGATGTCATATCTTGGTGTTTTATTATTATTAAGGCATTTGGACAAAAAAATGACCGGTCACGGCATTGACCCATACATGAAAATAGGTTAGCTTCATTTTATAGGATGTGGTGGTCCTTTGCACAAAGATGATCATATTTGGTGGTCAGTGGCATCTATGAGATTGCAAACTCCTGCACTTAACTCTAGCAGACATTTATTAATTGGCAAGAGTGTTTTAACCTTTGATGAAGGCAGGTTATGTCGAATTTACATTAATAACACTCGATGGAGATGGAGAAAAAAGCGCATCGCGGTTCCGTCCTTTTGGCCAATTATGTGCACGAGTTAGAGCACGTGCAATCATGCACAGACCAGTGATTTCAGACTCAGTGCATGTTCTTAAAAGGCATACATGTTAAACACACACAACATATGACATTCGTTTATAAAGTATCATGACTATTTCCACAATCAATTGCTCCACTGGCGTTTAGAAACAGCTTGGATTAAACGTTTGACATTTTTTTTTTAATAATAATAATAATAAAACACGTTTTAATTATAGCATTGTTGATGCTGATAGCAGATTAATTTTGGATGGCTCGCACATTGGAGAGTGCGGTGCTCGACACTAGGGATGTAGGGATCGCTCCAGGATGCGAATTAGCTAATCCTACTATGGCGATGGCTTGGTATATGAATATTAATTACGTAGAATCGCGTACGTCCAAATAAACCTAAATGATTGGCTGGATGGCAGAGAGTGCGAAGAGTCCAAGTCTTATGAATATTAATTACGTAACGTGACGTTCGCCCAACCGTTTGGCTGATTGACAGTTGAGCGAGCGATAGTAGGTTGGCCTAACAACGAATTTTACACACAGAAGGCTCGACTATGAATACTAACTAGATTACGTAACTGGACGCTCCAGGAAGGTTACCATGCAACGTCAGCGTGCCGATTAATATTAATAAGTCAAGCCTTCGCCATAGTAGGAATTGTAAATTTTGGCTGTGTGGAAGGGTTGCACCCCGTTACACGTCACACGCGCCTTCGTTACAGGGTGAAGAAGATACAGGCAATGTCACACAGCCCTCCTCATCATCACGACTAAAAATTCACCGTATCTCATATGCAGTTATTCTTGACAGCATTTGGAAAAAATAATAACCGAATCGCACTGGTAAGTGACGTTTATTGCTAATTAATATGTGTTTTGGAGATGATTTATAATTTGCGTGTCTATATAAATAGGCTATTATTTAATGTTTTAAATTACACATTCATATATGCATACGTGTTTTATGTTATATGTTGCAGTTTTAAGCATCTATATGCTATTTTAGGGAGGAGATGCATTAATTTGAAAAATAATGTGAGCTCATCAATGATGGATGCAAACGTAATCTTCATCAAAAATACATTTTTATGATTACAACACATTTTAAGGCAATGTTTTATCATTTTACACGGCTCATGCATCATCTCAAAACATTAAAATTCATTTTTTACCTCGAGGAGATTTTTTTTCCTGTGCTGCACTATGACATATTGTTACTTATTTACTGTATTTATGTTCAGATTTATTAAAGAATAGATTAAAAGAGCAATTGATAAAAACCATATTCCCATAGAGACATAAGGCACCTTAAGCCTCGCCCCTTCACCTAATATATCAATCCATCAGAATAACACTGAAAGGGCTTTCACTGGCTGATTTTAGGCTGGTATCGGGTTTCATAATTTCTGCAATTGATTAATCACGATAAATGTAGATTAAAATGAGATGTGTAGCTCGTGATATCTTGAAGCATCAAAATGACCTTGCAGCAGACATGAAGAATGGAAACCTGGTACATGTGTGTGTGTGCGCGTGTGTGAGTGTGAATCTCCTCGATGATTTATTCCATTGCTGATTGCATTCAGTCTTGTCACGACAGCATGTGCCATTTGGTTTGACTGAATTCACAGTGATCATGCTCTATGAATCTACATGTGTCCGTATTGCTGCTGCTCTTTCAGTGAAATTTGAGCTGGGAATAAACAACCATCACTGTTGAATGCATGCAAGTGATGATAAGTGCGCTGTTTACCGTCTCCTGTTTAAGAGTAGATTGTGTAGTGCTGATGGAATATGCAAAAATGGTAGTTTTGCTAGTGCATTAAGTGTTATAGCAATGCAGAGATTTAGGCTTGTCATTACTGCATTGTTAGTAGCCTATATATAGCCTATGTGTTGGTATTGATTGTACATATATGCAGATCTTTAGTATTGATATTATAGAGTTTTTTAGGTAGAGCCTTAAAGGGATGAACATTCTGTCATCGTTTACTTATCCTTTGTTGTTCCAAACCTGTAAGAGTTTCGTTCTTCTGTTGAACACAAAAGAAGATATTTTGAAGAATGTTGGTAACCAGACAGTTGATGGTAGCCATTGACATCCATAGTCCAACATTCTTCAAAATATCTTCTTTTGTGTTCAACAGACACTCATACAGGTTTGGAACAACATGAGGGTAAATGATGGCAGAATTTTCATTTTTTGGATGAATGATCCCTTTAATTAGTTAGTATTTAATTAGGTATTTGATTGTATTTCTAGCACGTAGAGCTTTGTGTTGGTATAATTGAGAGTACAAAAAAACAAAAACAAAAACAAAAAGCCAGTAATTAATTTGAATTTGGTATGGTAGCAGCATTTGTGATGTTTTCTCATTTGGAATAATCACTTCTGCTTTTTTTTTATAAATGTTTGTGAGGCGTTTTGGATAAAAGTGTCTGGTAAGTGTCTGCAACAAACCTTCCATCCCGGCGTGATGAATACGATCCTCAACTGGATGGAACTGAAATAAATACTTTGAATGTTGCGATCCTATCGGACTTATGATAGCAACCTGAATCGAAAAATCGTAACAATCGTAATCGCAACCTTTGGCTTGCTTAGTTGGGGACACTTGACATTTGATATTCAACAATGCTTTGATCTGCCTGCAATGACATTATTCTTTAAGAGCTGCTGTGCAGCCAAAAATATATACCAGTTATCAATGTAAAGCTGCTTTGACACAATCTACATTGTAAAAAGCGCTATATAAATAAAGGTGACTTGACTCGATTTGACTAAGTGAAGACTGTAAATGCAGATCCTTTTTTTTTACATTGCGACTATATTCATGAGCACACTATACAAAATACTTGACCACAGTAATTAAAATCTAATGCGAATTATCATTATCTTTAATGGACCAAAAAGCATCACAATGCAAATATATATATATATATATATATATATATAAAAGGATTATTTCACTTTTTCATTCCAATGTCATCCAAGATGTTTATGACTTCCTTTCTTCAGTTGAAAAGAAATGAAGGTTTTTGAGGAAAACATTCCATGATTTTTCTCCATGTAACGGCTACCACGAGTTGAAGGTCCACAATGCAGTGTCAATGCAGCTTCAAAGGGCTCTACACGATCCCAGATGAGGAATCTACCGAAATGATAAGCCATTTTCTAAAAAAATAAATAAAAATCATATACTTTTTAACCACAAATGCTTGTCTTGCACTGCTCTGCGATGCGCCACGCATTACATATTCACGTTGGAAAGGTCACACGTGACGTAGGCGGAAGTACCGCAGTAGGGCGAAAAACTCATTTTCTCCTCCAACTTAAAAATCGTCTGACATC
Organism: Megalobrama amblycephala; assembly: GCF_018812025.1. NCBI lineage: Eukaryota > Metazoa > Chordata > Actinopteri > Cypriniformes > Xenocyprididae > Megalobrama > Megalobrama amblycephala. Next base: position 36,189,361 of record NC_063056.1, read on the forward strand.
GCTGTTTTACCTTTTTTTACCTATTGTTTTTAAAGGCCGTTTGGCTTAGTTTTTGCACGTTCACTTTGTAGACACTGGATCGGTACTTCCACCTACATCACACGTGACCTTTCCAACGTGATTATGTAATGCGTGGCGCAGAGCAATGGAAGACGAGCATTTGTGGTTAAACAGTATATAATTTTTTTTTCTTTTTCAAAAATGGCCAATCGTTTCGCTAGGTAAGACCCTTATTCCTTGTCTGGGATTGTGTGGAGCTCTTTGAAGCTGCAGTGAAACTGCAATTTGGATCGTTGAACCCCAGTGAAGTCCACTATATGGAGAAAAATCCTGGAATGTCTTCCTTAAAAACCTTAATTTCTTTTTGGCTGAAGAAAGAAAGACATAAACATCTTGGATGACATGGGGGTGAGTAAATTATCAGGAAATTTTAATTCTGAAGTGAACTAATCCTACTGTGGCTTAGTGATACGCAAAAGTCTGAAAGTTTGATTTGCAACAACACAGGTTGCTGGTAGGATGAGCAAGTGTTATCATAACTTTGATCCGATCTGTTTGAGAGTGGCCAAAGCTCATGTCAAGGACTTTGTGAGAAGCTGTTTCTCCTAATGTGAATTGATTTGCAGGCTGTCTGTGGTACGCAGCTTCAGCTCCGCTCCTCCGGTGACTCCGTCGGTGGAGCTGCTGCTCAGGATTGCAGTTGTTCCTCAATCATTGTGTGCTCTCTGCGCTGCAGTGCTCTTTTCAGAGTAACCTTGAGAGGAATCCTCAGAGGAGTGATGTGGCAAAGGAGGAAGAGAGGGAACAGGGTCAGAAAAAGGGTTTAACGGCACAGCTGGAGCGTTAGTCTCTGATGTCTGCTGATGTCTTATCTGACTGGGCCATCATTCAGAACTCATTCAGGAATCAGGAATAGGATTATCACTTGAGTTTGGTGCAGCACATTTTCATGGTCATGTATTGGATAACATTTTATGTTAGTTAGTTGCCTTTAATTACAATATTGCAATTTTCACAATATTTCCATATCCCCTGGTGCTGCTCTGATTTTTAATATATATGCAATTCATTAAAGTCGGCATGAAATGGAATTTGCGATAGTATTTTCTTCCTAATTATTATGGATATCTGAGTCAAATGGATTTTTGAATTAGAAAAAAAATTGGGACAGGACTTGATTTTGTCCATTGGAAATTGATTGGATGGTTTTGGTATGCTATTGGTGGATCTTGTGTGAGTGACAGGTTGCCTTTTCTCTATTCAAAATGTTTCAAACAAAACATGTTTTCTTAGGATTGTTGTTGTAATCGGTGATCAGTTTATTGGTTTTTTGTCTTTGTGTCGAATATCACTTTCCATTTTATTAGTCTTCAAAATATACTTGCATAACAGCAATTACCTATGCGGTCAAAGTCTGAATAAATGTTGAAGGCATGTTAATTTTTATAGTGAAATCAAAAGCATCTAAATTGAAGCAGAACCTCATAAAATGTATCTTTATATGAATCCCATGCACTCGTGTTTGAACCAGAATCTATGCATTACTCTCCCTGCACGTGTTCGCAGAGAGAAGGGTAAAGGCCGCCAACCTCTTTGCAGTGTAACAAATACAGTGACATCACAGTTCTCTCCTCTATAGATATGTGATTTATTTAGAATGTTTTTCAAGGTTAGATATAAATGCCCTCAGTTTCACGATGATGCAGATGGAGGGTGAGGGGTTTCTTTGAAACTGCACTATGCTTAGGTTTGGTATACTGCATGAGTCTGCATATAGCTGAATCATACTGTAATCTCTCACCCAATAATCCCTGCAGTAAAATATGAGCTCTTACAGAGGGTATTCTCATTTCCGCCGGACTTCGCTATATACACCATGCAGAATGTGCCATGACTTCTTCTGCTATTTAAACCTGTTGAGTTGCGTTTACCACTTTAAAGGGATAGTTCACCCAAAAATGAACATTTTGTCATCATTTACTTACCCTCAAGTATTTCCTAACCTGTATGAGTTTCTTTCTTCTGTTGAACACAAAGGAAGATATTTTAAAAAATGATTGTAACCAGACAGTTGACTGTAGCCATAGACATATTTTTTCTCGCGATTGCGAGTTTATAGCACGCAATTCTGAGAATAAAAACCAGAATTGCGAGAAAAAAAATGCAATTACCTTTTTTATTTAGTGGTGGAAACAAGCTTCCATAGTTTTGTTTATCACAACAAGAAGTTATCGCATTCACGTCTGTCAACTCCAGTGCAATCCGAAGATATTGAACTCATTTCTATCTTTTGATATATTGCATGTTCAGATATTCATACAACAAAATATTCTGGGGTCCATGAAAATTTTGTGGAAAATGATCAAAAATGCTGGCCGGGAAAAAGTTAATTTTCATTTTTAAGTGAACTATCCCTTTAAAGCCATTTGCGACCCATTTTCCGTATATGTGACATATTTCCAAGTGCAACAGGATATTCATCAAGAAATGGCATGGAGCTTGGTTTTATCAATCTGGAATTAACTGGATTGTGAAAAAGTGAATATATCTAGACCGAAAGCTGTATGAATGGCTATTTGGGGGGAAGAGGAAGAGCAAATCATTAAATTTGAATGAAATTACGTTTCCCCCTCTGGAATTGCATGCATCAAAGAATTGTTCACAATGAGACAAGGAACATGCAATCAGAAAGTAAATAGGGTCAATTTTTAATTCATACTGACCTCATTATGCTCAGTGGTGAATGTGATTTCACCAAGTACAACATGTTCCAGGATCAACATCCTTCATTCATGATCCAACATTCAAATCAACCAATCAGATTTGAGGGACAATTTTACAGTTTATGTCAAGTTTAGGCTTACAACCATCATTTCCCTCTGATCTTAGAGATTACTTATGGGTAGGGTTAGGTTTAGGGGTAGGGATAGGGTTTGGACTAAATTTTAATACTAAATGTTATTCCAGAATCAACAAAATACAGTATGTTGATCCAGGAGCATGTCTTACTTGGCAAAATCACAGTGACATATGACTAGTAATGCCATGAAGACATTTCACTGATATTTACTTTCTAATACTTCGTTTTAAAATGTGAAAATAAAATAATGAATAATGAAATTTGGCATCTTTTTTCTTTAGAATAATGTGTGCTAATGAGTCATGCAAAATATGACCAGAAACATATTAAAGAGGTAGTTCACCCAAAAATGAAAATTCTGTCATCATTTACTCACCCTCATGTTATTCCAAACCCACAAGACTTCTGTTCATCTTCAGAACACAAATAAAGATATTTCTAAGTCTTATGGGAATGACACAAGGGTGAGAAATTAATCACAGAATTTTCATTTTTGGGTGAACTATCCTTTTAAGAAAGTAAATAAGGTCCATTTTAATTTCATGTTGATTTTAAGGATGACGATTTCTTTGCTTATTTCATTTTTCAGTGTTCATTCAAATGACAGTATGATAGCACTTCCTGTTTTGAACGAAATGTTGCATTGACAACACCCATCCAAATGTGGCTCAGTCCAGTTTGCGCTAGAATATTTTGGGCTAAAATGGAGGCAGGGCAGAGAGGATGCTGGTGGTGCTGATGTAGCAGAGGGCAGGAGTGACTGTGGCCATGGTGACAGCGCACACTGAGAGAACGTGACTCACAGCGCCTCTGTCCTTTCCTGAGAGACCGCTGTTGAGATGCTTCTAACCATTCGCTAGCATCCTCCTCTCCTCCGTCTATTCCGCCGCGCTCATTCCCAGATCCATTAACGCAAGGCTTCTGCTGTCACTCTCGCTCTTTGAAATACACCAGATGCTTTGAGCTTTGGCCTTGTTAGCGATACTTTATCTTGCAGAGTGTCAAAACTCAAAAACTCAAAACTTCAAAAACTCTTATGTGTCAAAGAAAGCTAGTTCAAATTGTGTTCAATTTATTACTCTTTGTAAGATTAGACTTCAAACTAATAAAAAAGAAGGACAGAAGGTGAAGCAAAAATGTAAGATGCTGGAGCGTAATAATGATAAAACTTATTTGTTTTATTTTAATATAATTATACAATGTATGCAATACAAAATACAGTGACGCAATACAATTTGTCCCCCCAGAGATTAAACATTAGTACAACTGCGCAAATTCTGTTGTGATATATAAATACTTTACCTACTTTGTGTTGTATATTATTCAAATGATATTTCATTTAATGCTAATACACTATCATTTAAAGGTTTGAGGTTGATAAGATTTTCTGCATTTATTTGATAAATACAGTAATATTTTGCAATATTATTACAATTAAAAAAATTCAAATGTTCTATTTTAATATATTTTAAAATTTTATTTATTCCTGATCAAAGCTGAATTTTCAGCATCATTACTCCAGCCTTCAGTGTCACATGATCCTTCAGAAAGCATTCTGATATGCTGATTTGCCACAAACATTTATTATCAATGTTGAAAATATTTGAGCTGCTTCATATTTTTGTAGAAACCATGATACAGTTTTTAGGATTCTTTGTTGAATAGAAAGTTCAAAGGAACAGCATTTATTTGAAATAGAAATCTTTTGTAAGAGTAAAAATGAAGACTTCAGATGCAAAAGCCTCTAAATGCCATCTGAAATTTTCTTCTAAAATTAGCATTTTTATCAAGTTTGTATGTTTATGTTCAGTTATTTCTCTTTAATGGCAATGAAAAGGCCCTATTAACTAACATTAAAGTGAAATTACTGAACCTAAACATATGAGCTTGTTAAAAATGCTAATTTTAGAAGAAAATTTCAAATGGCACTTAGAGGCTTTTGCATCTGAAGTCTTCAAATGTCTTTGCTGACACTTCTGATCAGTTTAATGCATCCTTGCATCATAAATTGAAAAGAAAAAAAAAATCTTACTGACTTTAAAATTTTGAACGGTGGTGTGTATTTTTAAATTCTTACTTATCACGAGTTCCTTAAAAGTGGTCCTTAAAGCTGAAATGTGTAATTTCTTTGCCAATACCATCTAATTAAATTTTTCAATTTCAAACAGGTTTCCCCCAAACACTCCCCCTGTTTTCCATTGGTTGAAACACATAGTCCCTCCCCAAACTCACTCCATTGGCACCCAAAAATGAAAATTGTCCCATGATTTTACTCACCCTCAAGCCATCCTAGGTGTATATGACTATCTTCTTTCAGATGAACACAAACATTGTTCATCTGAAAGTAAAATAACTAGCTTCCGGCAGATGATCATACACATACTACGCAAGTCGACTAACCCCTGATGCGATGTATGACGCAGGAAGTAGTAGCGTAAGCTTAGACTCCTCTCGCGGTTCAAACAAATAGGGCTGGGCAACAAACTCAAGCTCCTCTTCTCTTATATCGAAATCCTACAACATTTCTCTTTTAAATTTCTCCTTTTAGACATCTTCGTATTTTGTTTTGCTCTATCCTGCATCGGGTCAGGGGTTACTCTTCCGCCTCAAATCAATGCGTATGTCCGTCTGTCGGAAGCTAGTTATTTTACTTTATAAAGTTTTAAATGTATATTTTTTTCTTACAAAAACCCACTACCATTCACTACCATTATAAAGCTCGGAAGAGCCAGGATATTTTTAAATATATCTCCGATTGTGTTCGTCTGAAAGAACATAGTTATACATATATAGGATGAGGGTGAGTAGATCATTGGATAACTATCCCTTTACCCTGAGGGATAGTTCACCCAAAAATGAAAATTTGATGTTTATCTGCTTACCCCCAGTGCATCCAAGATGTAGGTGACTTTGTTCCTTCAGTAGAACACAAATGATGATTTTTAACTCCAACCGTTGCGGTCTGTCAGTCAAATAATGGGAGTGAATGGGAACTCGATCAATAAGAGTTGAAAAAACATGCACAGACAAATCCAAATTAAACCCTGTGGCTCGTGACGGCACATTGATGTCCTAAGACACGAAACGATCAGTTTGTGCGAGAAACCGAACTGTATTTATATCATTTTTTAACTCTAATACACCACTATGTCCAACTGCGTTCAGCATTCGCTTAGTGAGGTCTGATCACGCTCTGACAGCGGAAGTGATGTCTAGCTCTCATTGAAGTATATGCGCGAGACATCACCGCCGTTGTCAGAGTGCGATCAGACCTCACTAAGCGAATGCTGAATGCAGTTGGACATAGTGGTGTATTAGAGTTAAAAAATGATATAAATACTGTTATCGCACAAACCGATCGTTTCGTGTCTTAGGACATCAATGTGTCGTCACGAGCCGCAGGGTTTAATTTGGACTTGTCTGTGCATGTTTTTTTGACTCTTATAGTAGAAGTTCCCATCCACTCGCATTATTTGACTGACAGACGGCAACGGTTGGAGTTAAAAATCATCATTTGTGTTCTACTGAAGAAACAAAGTCACCTACATCTTGGATGCGCTGGGGGTAAGCAGATAAACATCAAATTTTCATTTTTGGGTGAACTATCCCTTTAAGAGGTTTGGTTGAGATTCACCCATTTACAGTTAAATTCACTTCTGTTTCTGTCAAGCTAACTGCTTCATCTCGTTATAGTCCTTGTTATGCCAAGGATGTTGGTATTCTCATGTTTGTCCTCTGGGAAGCCCCTGGGCTGTCTGTGTGTGTCCACCATACACATATTCCATCTGCCTGGTGGATAATGGATAGCTTAGTTTTAAATTTTGTACAAATCATTCACAATGTTGAAAATGGCTTCAATACCCTGATAAAACAAGTGACTGCTCAGCATGTATTGTTCCTGAAGGGTGCACAGTTAAGGCTTAAATTGCTTTTTACATGAATAATTAATTAGCCTGTTAGGTGTATTAATAGAGTTATTATGTGGGATGACATGTAAAGGATTTATAATGCCTTGTATGAAATGTTGTTAGTAATTTTAAGTCTTTAATTTAGTCACAAGTATAGGGTAATGGCATTGCTACTGTAGGAATAATGTATGCAATATTTCATTATTCAAATTAGTTTTAAGTGTTTCTTCTCTTCTCAAATCTACATGTTTCGTAATAGCAAATGCGTTTGCATAATGATAATTATTTACTCCCCTTCTTTTCCTCATTAGACATGCATCCAAGCATATAACTTTTATTTTTTGGTGAAATTCCAAAGTCTGTTTGTTTGTTTTTTGTCCATGCAATGAAATTCAATTGGGTCCAACATTATTTTGAACCCACCTTTCCTCAAAATATCTTCTTTTTTATTTCGCAGAAGGAAATGGTGAAAATGATCCATAGGTGGTAGTTGAACAGTCACAGTTCAAATGTTTGTTTTGGTTGTTTTTTGCCTCAGGTGCGTTTGCATGGCTGTCATTAGTCATGATGACGCTCTGGCACTGAGCACAGACTCCTCCTCTCTCTCGACATGTGCTGCAGCTCTGTTCGTCACTGTTGTTGAGCAGGTCTCTCTTCTCTTTGCCAACCTTTGACTGCTGACATTTAACTGGCTTGAGTCTTTAAAGAAATCATATTATGCCCTTTTACAAAGTCTTGATTTTGTTTTTGGGCTCTACTGGAATAGGTTTTCATGCTTGAATGTTCAAAAACATTATTTTTCACATATTTGACATTGTTGCAGCACCTCTCTTCCCAGTCTGTCAGTAACACTCTGTTTAGTTCCTGTTTCTATGAAGCTCCTCCTTCCGAAAAGCACAATGTTCTCTGATTGGTCAACTGGACCAGTGTCACACCCCTTACCATAACCATGAGTTTCACATGGCAGCAACATAGTAACACAACTCAACCAGACCCTGTCCCTCAACACTAAAAATCGAGGCGTTTCAGGGAATTCAGAAACAGTGCGCACTGATATAGAGAATAAGTTGAAGTGACTTTGTGCTTTGTAACTTTGCAGACCTTTTCCATGCTTAAACAGCAACATTACAAACTAAGTTGAAAATCTAAAAAAGCATAATAGATCCTCTTTAAAGCAGTAGTAACGTTTGTGAATGACATTCATGGATGTTACTTCATATTGTAGACAACGAATCCGTTTTATTGCCGCTACAAACAAACATGAGTACATAAAAGCTGCAGTGATGCAATGACTTTACCAATCAGCGATTGGCTCCTTTACTTAGAAGGTTGGACGTATTCCGCCATATTGCGTGTTGCAGTTTCTCCCTTTCATAAGTAATAGGAGTGAACCGTCTTTCTATATCTTTAGTCTTTGGCTGCATCCGAAAACTTAAAAATGCTGCCTTCGGAGGGCATATTTCAAGGTAGGAAGTCATCAAAGCACGTCCGAATCCAAAGTTAGCTACACTTCCTGTCTCCTAAAATACCTTCATCTGATTGTTTTTTGACGGCAACATAGATGTTTCCATTGCTGCCTTTGATATCCCACAATCCTGTGCTTTCCATTCTGTGACAGTTGAGATAAAAAATAAAGATGGCTTCTGAAGGTTGTAGTTGGTGGTCATTTTGTGTATAAATGTACATTTTTGACCATTGTTTTCCACGTTTGATGTTATTTCTAGCGAGAAATTACTATTGTAGTACTTAAGTATTCACTGAATCACCAAAGTTTGCGCTATTTTGCTGTAGATCATTAAACCGTTACGCTGCCTCAGAAGTCTGAGGTGCCGTTGTGTGCAAACCCTGCCTGCAAAGTCATTCCCTGATAGGGCAGCGAGGTAACAAGTCAGCTGCCTAAGTTTTCGGATACAGCCTTTGTCTCAACTTTGTCGTGTTGCTGGACATGCCTACATCTTATCGCCAATGGATACTGTCACTCGTATCGCCGGAAATCGACAACTCTCTATTGAAAGGAATGGGATTGTGTCGCTGGTAGTGTGAACGCAGCATATTAACAATTAAAATACACAGCAATTTTTTTAATTGATAATTTTAGTTATTGAATGAATCATATTTATAATTAACATTTCTCTCGCTTTGGATTTTTTACTAAGCTCTTCATAGGGTATTATGGGATTGCCTTCTCTGTGAAGGATGCATGAGATGCTGCTTTAGAATTTGCTCAGAATAAGGTATTTTAGAAAGCAGCATAATCATTTTCTTTAAATGCTAAATGGTCACCCGTGTGTGTATTTTGTTGAGAGGAACATGCCGTGGGTTGATGTTTTTTAGGAATGTAGTCATGGGTGCAGATGATCCTTAATGAGACTAAACATTTAGTTCTTTTTTTGTAAAGAAACAGGAAATTCAGCCTTCACATTGGGTTGACAAACCCTGTTTATCTCAATGAATGTCAACAGCCATTTGTTGTGACCCGGCAAACCATCAGCGCTCTGATCCTAAACATCTGCTTTAGGGATTTTCATTGGCATTAGCCGCTTGATGGAATTAGAGTAACATGATATCAGATCACCAGAATACACACCCAAACAAGATGACTTTATAATCCCTGATGGTGTTTCTCCATACAAACAGCTTAAAGGGATAGTTCACCCTGTCATCTTTTACTCACCCTCAAGTTGTTCCAAACCTCTTTATTCTGTTGAACATAAACCCTAACCGTAACGTGGGTAACCAAACAGTTTTCCATAGTATAGAAAAAATACCATGCAAGTCTATGGTGCCCATCAACTGTTTGGTTACCGATATTCTTTAAAATATATTTGTTTGTGTTCAGCAGAAGAAAGAAAGTCATACATGTTTGGAACGACATAAGGGTCAGTAAATGATGGCAGAATTTAAGATATACATTTGTACTCCAAAACAGAAATGAGCCCCTCAGGGCTGTCAGTGGTTTGTGTTTTCATTGGCAGTTTGTATTCACTAACACTGAGATTCTCCACTGTAGTCCCACGAGCCTCTTCTCACTCTAGCTGATGCGCTGTTTTCCTGTCGTCTCTGGTTGAAAATTATGATCTACACTCCCGCTGGCGTCGTCTCTGCTTCAAAAACCGAATTACATAATTGGGTCTTTCATCACTGGTGAACAAGAGGGGAGGCCATTGCCCACCCCTTATATCAGAGTTAATTCACAACTAGCTTGATCCTAAAGAGATGTTAAGAATAACAATACAAGATCTTTTACTGATATGTTGCAACTTCTGAGAAATGACAAATTAAGAGCTACAACATGAAACGTGTTTCACAGCCCATTTTACTTTGATTATCTGACATATTTCCAAGTGCAACAAGATTTTCAATGAGAAAAATTGTCAGATGGGACTCATTAGAATTTGTTTGGGATACTGTACACTACCGTTCAAAGGTTTGGGGTCAGTATGCTCACCAAGGCTGCATTTTTTTTTATTAAAAGGGGGGTATCACACACAGTTTCTGTCAATCTCATGTTAATCTTGAGTATCTATAGAGTAGTAGTGCATCCTTCATATCTCCAAAAAGTCTTTAGTTTTATCATATTTATAAAAGATACATACGCTGTACCGAGTATTTCCGAAAACAGCCGAGCGCCTGGATGCGTGCCGTGTGAGCAGAGCTAAAGAGTGATGAGCACGTGCAGCTTTTGCGTAGCTATCAATGGTCAGCTAAACAAATGTATTTAAACACACAATACACCATCGCATTATCCCTGGATAACTTTTGAATCACTATAATGAATATAGCGTATAGTGAATGTGAATAATTAAATTATGAATTCACTACGTTCGTGTTGTTTACATGCACTTAGGTGCCTATTGCCAACAAAATTGCCAACAAAAAGCAGTTTTACTCACCACCTGCAGTTCCGACTCATGACCAGGATCATTACCGCTGTGACCGCTCCACCTTTCAGTTTCAAACGATCTGTAAATCCAGCGTCGAAATGGGCCTTGTTTATGAAACCATAAGCACCGATCCTGAGGGCTCGAGCAGCCACGGAAAAACACGAGATATTCTTCATTCATTTTAACCAATAGAAAAGTGATTGCAACTATCAGTTTTTATGGTTATTTTAATAACAAATATCGAGAACGCATCAATGTAATGTGTGAGCACAAAACTCTCAGCTACACTTAAAGGGTTAGTTCACCCAGAATGAAAATAATGTCATTTATTACTCACCCTCATACTGTTCCACACCCGTAAGACCTTTGTTAATCTTTGGAACACAAATTAAGATATTTTTGTTGAAATCCGATGGCTCAGAGAGGCCTGCATAGCCAGCAATGACATTTCCTCTCTCAAGGTCCAGTAATGTACTAAAAACATATTTAAATCAGTTCATGTGAGTACAGTGGTTCAATATTAATATTATAAAGCGACGAGAATATTTGTGGTGCAGCAAAAAAACAAAATAACGACTTATATAGTGATGGTGGGTTTCAAAACACTGCTTCAGGAAGATTTGGAGCATTATGAATCAGTGTATCGAATCATGATTCGGATTGCGTGTCAAACTGTCAAACTGCTGAAATCACGTGACTTTGGCGATCCAAACCGCTGATTCGACACGCTGATTCATTCATTTATGCTCCGAATCTTCCTGAAGCAGTGTTTTAAAACCCACCATCACTATATAAGTCGTTATTTTGTTTTTTTGGCGCACCAAAAATATTCTCATCGCTTTATAATATTAATATTGAACCACTGAACTCACACAAACTAATTTAAATATGTTTTTAGTACATTACTGGACCTTGAGAGAGGAAATGTCATTGCTGGCTATGCAGGCCTCTCTGAGCCATCGGATTTCAACAAAAATATCTTAATTCGTGTTCCGAAGATTAACGAATGTCTTACGGGTGTGAAACGGCATGAGGGTGAGTAATAAATGACATTATTTTCATTTTTGGGTGAACTAACCCTTTAACGCTGGGTTCTTTGGGAAGCAAGTTTATCTTTCCCTCACAACCAAAATCACACTTCTTTTGTGACATTGTTTATTTCGTGAAGTTCCGTGACCTGTGCTGCGCTGCCAACGACTTCCATAAAGCCGAGCGTTGATGGGCGTGCTCTTGCTCTCTCGCTCTGGTTGACATGTGCGCACGCGCGCTCTTCCAGGAGAAGTGCCCGTACAAGGAATTCCGACCTATATGATGTCACACAGGCACATACTCGAAAAAAGACTGCGAAATTTATGAGGATTTGGAAGAGTATTTTTGGCACACAAATACTCCGTCATACGTCCAACTCGTGTTTTGAAACTTTGGTCATGTTTAGCATGTGAATCCAACTCTTTAACAGTGTAAATAAGTCAGAATACGTGAAATAGCATTATACCCGTATAAAAATGCAGTGAAATTGTATTATAAATTTAAATAATCTAGTTCTATTTGATTATATTTTAAAATGTAATTTTCTCCTGTGATGTCAAAGCTGAATTTTCAGCATCATTACTCTAGTCTGCAGTGTCACATGAATATATGAGTTTACATAATATATAAAGTGTGCCATCTCTCTTGATTCATAGCAGATCTAGAGTAAATCAAATTTTTATTACATTTAAGAAGGGCACTGTGTGTTTTACTCCATTTTTGATCTACTGCAGTACTAAATCATGTCTAAATGGCCTATAATCTCATATAGTTATTAGGGCAGTGTATCAGAGAGTAGATATGACAGCTCTGGGCTAGGCTTTGGTTCACAGAGCTTTTAGGCCCTGTTCTTTAGCGCTGACATATGTTCCTGTACGAGTCTAATTAAAATGCAAGTGTTCCACCAAGAGAAGGACTGTTGTTCCCAGCAGAGACATCTCACACATGCCGCCACTATTGCTATCCTGTCTGCAGACCTGAATAGAGATAAAATGTATTTGGGAACTGTGGGGGAGACGGTTACCATGGCACTGTTCTGCAACGGAGTCTGTGTGCTCTGCCTGCATAGGACTAGTTACACAGGTTGTTTACAGGTTTAATGGTTTGACATTGAATGTCACTGAGAGCTCTTAAAGGTGCCGTAGAACGTCTTTTTAAAAGATGTAATATAAGTCTAAGGTGTCCCCTGAATGTGTCTGTGAAGTTTCAGCTCAAAATACCTCATAGATTTTTTTTTATTCATTTTTTTAACCGCCTATTTTGGGGCATCATTAAATATGCACCGATTCAGGCTGCGGCCCCTTTAAATTCTTGTGCTCCCCGCCCCCGAGCTCGTGACTGCCTTAAACAGCATAAACAAAGTTCACACAACTAATATAACCCTCAAAATGGATCTTTACAAAGTGTTCGTCATGCAGCATGTCTAATCGCGTAAGTATGGTATTTATTTGGATGTTTACATTTGATTCTGAATGAGTTTGAGGCTGTGCTCTGTGGCTAACGGCTAATGCTACATTGTTGGAGAGATTTATAAAGAATGAAGATGTGTTTATGCATTATACAGACTGCAAGTGTTTAAAAAATGAAAATAACGACAGTCTTGTCTCCATGAATACAATAAGAAATGATGGTAACTTTAACCACATTTAACAGTACATTAGCAACATGCTAACGAAACATTTAGAAAGACAATTTACAAATATCACTAAAAATATCATGATATCATGGATCATGTCAGTTATTATTGCCCCATCTGCCATTTTTCGCTATTGTTCTTGCTTGCTTACCTAGTATGATGATTCAGCTGTGCACATCCAGACGTCCTGCCCTTGTGTAATGCCTTGAACATGGGCTGGCATATGCAAATATTGGGGGCGTACATATTAATGATCCCAACTGTTACGTAACAGTCGGTGTTATGTTGAGATTTGCCTGTTCTTCGGAGGTCTTTTAAACAAATGAGATTTATATAAGAAGGAGGAAACAATGGTGTTTGAGACTCACTGAATGTCATTTCCATGTACTGAACTCTTGTTTTTCAACTATGCCAAGGTAAATTCAATTTTTAATTCTAGGGCACCTTTAAAAGGGTTAGATTTGTGTAAGGATCGGACTGAAATTTAAAGTCTTATTTTCAATTATTACTCTCAAATCTCTTTGAAGGTGCTATGCCAGAATAGCAGAGCGAATTACAACTTAAATATTAGTTTGTTTCTCACTTAAAGCTATTGTATGGTTTCAGACAACTCGAAATGCAGCATGTAAGTTGTGTTGACTGTGTAGTGGTCTTTTTTCTTTTTTCTTTCTTTGTTTTGTAACCCCATTTGCAGTGTACTTTCATTGTGTGGAAGTTTCATTGTATGTAATGTTTGTGTTCCACTAAATTATAAATGAAGGTGAGTACATGACAGTGTTATTTTAGTATTATTTATGCTATTATAGTTAATATTAATATTCTGAATTAGGTTTTATTTATTTATTTATTTATTTTAATTTTAGTTACATTTTTAGCAATTTTGTTATGTGCCTATTAGGTTTAATTTATTTTTATTTCAGTTTTAGAGCAGTTTTTAGTTTATTTATTTCCATTTAATAAATGTAGTTCTTTAACTTAACCTTATTTCAGTTAGTTGCCAAGGCAGCATTTTTAATAAACATTTTCAAAACATCTTTTGTGTTCCATAAAAGCCATACAGGTTTGGAACAACATGAGGGAGAGTAAATGAAGACAGAATTTTCTTTTTTAGGTGAGCTATCCCTTTAAACTTTTATGCAGATCCTCCATCGAAATCGACTCTCTATCAACTCTCAGTTAATGATTATATTAATGTATACTTATGTATATAGCTTACTATATAGTTCATAATAGAACAAATTTAACTTCTTTCACTTGATAAACTGTTAATTAATTAAAAGTAATAATAGTAATAATATTAAATGAAGAATTGAACATCATCAAATTGCCCTTTTTTATAACTGAAATATTTGGACATTTAACACTTAATTTAACACATAATTATATTAAAGATTATTGTGAATACATGTAGGGTAAGTGCAAATGCGTAATGTCTAAACTAAGCTATCAGGGTAATTTGGTATCTCTATGCTATGCTTGTACATATAAGCTAACTAAAACAGATATTAATGGTCATTAAAATGCATATGTGTCTGACTGCTTACACTCCCTCACAGTGAAACATCCAATTAGCACCTCCCTCTAGAACCGCAGATGTCATCACTAGCACTGCTCTTCTTCTACACTAAATTTTAATTTCACTGAAGGGGTAGGATTATGGTGATTTTTAGGATTGGGGTAGGTTTTTAGCTGTAATTACCGTAGATCTGTGAACATATTTGAACCGCTACTATTCAGGAAATGAAAAAAAAAAAAAAAAAAGTGTCATTATATGAACATTTTAACAAAATCAAGCTCAAATGGAGTTGCAATGTTTTTTTCACCAGCGAATGAAATTTGTGTTTTATCAGTCAGAATGGCCGTGTCTGAGGCACTAAATGCATTACATTGTATTTTCATCAGCTTAAAGATTACAAAGTGTTAAAGGCACAATATGTAAGATTTTTGGATTAAAATATCAAAAACCACTAGAACAATGTTATATATTTTGTCGACTTGTGTACTTACATTATCCCAAATGTTTCCAAGAGTGTTTAAATCCAGAGAAATAAGCAATTTTAACCAGGACACGGACCGTGTCCGTGCGTCGCCTATCAATGACATCATACCCGCGTTACCATCAATTTCCGGTTTTATTTTGTAGAAACCATGGAAACACCAAAGACGCTTTAATATATCATGTGTTTTATTAGACAGGAGAACAACTGTTTGGATACATTCATCGACAGAAAACTAATCATGTTATATAGCTCAACACAGTAAGTCTTATTGTTTAAATCTTGTTTTCTTGATTTACCGCGAGTACCATGTTTTACCATGCCTAATATCGATCTAGCTTACTGCAGTGTGCAACAAGTGTCTCATAGTAGCACTAGAACAACTTTCAACACACAAATGTATCTAATATGATAAACAGTGCTGCTTTACCCCACATATGCATGACTGGAAGAAGCGGAAGTGGCGACTGCAGCATAATAAAAGTTCCGCTGCTCTCGAGATGTGTGTCGCACTCGTCTCTCATTATCAATCGCTCCAGTGGCCTCGTTTCTCCTCGCACAGCACTCAGCCCTGCTTTACTTCATACTACAGTAACGTTAATAATCACATCCATGAACATGATTTCTGCCCAAGTCCCATCCCGATTCTTTTCCGCCGGCTGTAGACATGAAGACAACACCTCCCATGATTCCTCAAAATCTATGCCTTTGAATAAGCGACCTCTAGCGGCAAAAAATTACATATTGTCCCTATACAATATTGCTTCTGCTCAGAGTGAATCGATTGATTTTTTCCTTTTTTAAGCCTTGGTTCAGTGAAAGCAACTTTGTTATTTGTGTTGTTTTGAATGAAATCTCACTTCCTTGAGCTTAGCCACAATGTTGGTGATGCATTTTCATCGTGTCTCAGCACTTTATCGATTAAATACTTGTCAGAACCCACTTATGCATAGCTTTTTCTATATCAAACACTATCTAACCAGCCCTGAAAGCAATCACTATTAGAAATGATTTCCCCAATGGCAGTGCGGGCCACTGTATATTGGCAGACATCCAGAGAACATGCTAGGATTGTATGAGTGAGAGTGAAACGACTACAGAGGACAGCATATTGCAGATCCCTGCCTGTTGCCGCCAACTGGGCCATTTCTCCCTTGGACCACTCGCAAGTGCTGATGAGCTCATAGCGCCCCAGGTTCACCTTTACAGACATTTATAGTTTACAACCGTCTCCTCTATTGCCCAGTGTTTACTTTGAGTAACAAGGGAAGCACGTCAATTTGTTTTATTGGCATTTATGGCTCTACAATCCACATGGCTGTTCTGTGTCTGTGTATTCACTTATCAGTGCCGCAATAACGTAATAGGACTTGTGCCGAGGTGTTTAGAGCAGCTGCTGACAGATATCCGAGATTGCCCTTTTTTTGTCTGTCACTCAGAAGGCCGAATGTCTGACCGGCTCATTATCTTCACAGACACAGGGTGATGTGGATGCTGAAAGATGGCCGCCTGGCTGATGAGTTCTATTCAGAGAGGAAAACACAGTAAGAGGGAAAGAAAAGAACAGGCAAATTAGATGAGAATGCTAAAGATGGAAAATGGATTATGGAAATGGATTAATAAACATACTAAATTATGTTTTTTTTTTTAAATGTAAAAATGCTGGAAGTTTTCAGTAGGTTTAGGGGTAGCGTTAGGGGAAAGAATATACAGTTTGTACAGTATAAAAACAGTTTAAAAACCATTACATCTATGGAGAGTCCCTACAAGGATAGTGAACCAGACGTGTGTGTGTGTGTGTGTGTGTTTGTGAGTGTGTATATGTACAGGATAGTGTTGTCAAATCGATTAATCGGATGTGATTAATCGCGATTAATCGCTTTGACAGTACATATATTCCTGAGTTGTACATAATAAAAGTAAATAAAAGTAATAACTTGTGGTTTAGTGAGTGAGTCAAGATCCACTCTGAATGATTCAGTGAGTCAAAAAACTCTTCTATTCTTATTGACTTAGTTCCAAAAATCATTCCGAAATCATACTACACTAGTCATGCTGTAGTGAGGACAACTTGAGATGAAAGAGGTGTTGTTATCATCAGTTCCAGTTCTTGATTCCAAACCTTAAATATGATTCTTTTCAGGTTTGCGCAGTGAAATATTTCTGTACAGATCAGTGGTGTAGAGCTCATAAGTACCCTCTGAGATATTATTAATGTGGCTCAATTACGTATATTAGATTATTAATGCAATAACTGGATCCAGACCAATTTCAACAGATTGTACGAAGCAACACAGACTGATGGTTTCATGAATTTCCCGCGGGAACATTTTAATCAGCCATTTTTCAGGGAGGCTCAATTGGTTTCTTAAAGTGTTTTCCCCTAGAATGTAAACTGGAGGAAACGAGGTCACTGTGAGAGTTGCTGCACCTATTTACATGCTGTCAGTGTTATTCATGTAGTCATTTGTAAGCTAACTTACAAATATTTGAATTATATTTATAATACTGTATAATATAATGTGTAATACAAAAGTTAATGATTAATGATTAATGATAATCAATATTATACAGGTAATGTTGCTGGAAAATCCTGCTGAAGCCAAGTTCAGTGTAGTAGCTGGTTTTACATGATCTCTAGTTGGTCCAAGCAGGTCATTAGCTGATCCAAGCTGGTTTAGATGGTTGATTAGCTAGAGTAGCAGCAGTCTGACCTGTTTTTTTTTTTTTTACCTGGGTTAAGCTGGTATGACCGGTTGCATAAACTGCTTAGACTATTCTTAAAAGATAGGCATCTAATTTTTTTCTTCAAGATATGACCTAACTTTTTTAAAGTCAATTATATAAAAAGGTAGATTGGTTTTATTTGAATTGGAAAAGCAAGATTACCTCTTGTCTAACTGCTAGCTGTTTAAACACAGTCTTAACATAGAGGTTAGGTTTACGCAACTGGCAGCTGTGTTTCTTCTAGCAGGTATATTATTTATTTGACATTATATATGCATTGTTTTAAGCAGATAACCCATATAGTTCAAGAGTACAAATGATGTCTTTTGCAAGTCAATATGAAAAAATAAGTCAGCCAATATTGGTATATTTTTTGCTTTCTTTGTATATCATCGAAATATACAGACTACCTGTAGGATTCAGCAAAAAGTAATTTTTAAAAGAGTAAATCTCATGAAAACATGTAACATTGTTACAAATAACACAAAATTTTATTTACAGAAGTTACATTTAGCAAGACAATAAAGCCTTTTTTGGAGTTTTTATTAAGTTTTGCATTTTCACAGTTTTTACACTGTAATATTTTTCATAATAATAATAATAAATGTAATACAATTGATGACAATTGATTCTTTTTATTTAAGTGAGCATAAATGCAGCACAGTGAAACCACTACAACCATTACGTAAAAATACTTCTAAATATTTAATACATTTTATAAATTAATTTTATAATTTTATGAATGAATTTGAAATAAAAAAAATATTTTATTTTATTTTATTTTATTTTATTTTATTTTATTTTATTTTATTTTATTTTATTTTATTTTATTTTATTTTATTTTATTTTATTTTATTTTATTTTATTTTATTATTTTATTTTATTTTGAACTGGACATGATCATGATGATTTTCCAATAATTTCACATTATTCACTTTAAAAAATGCTGGGTTAAAAACAACCCAAGTTGGGTTGAAAATGGACAAACTCAGCGATTGGGTTGTTTTAACCCAGCGGTTGGGTCAAATGTTTGCCCACTGTGCTGAGCTATTTTATTTAACCCAACTATTGTTTAAAAATTACTATATGGCTGACTTAAAATTAACCCAAAATAGGTTAGAAATTCAAAATCAGACACATAATTACTATTTTGTTCATTTATAAGCAATTTAATAAATGTTTATTGCTTAATTATTATTCATTAAACTTATTAATAAATTTTAATTTCCAACATACTTTGGGTTCATTTTAAGCAAGCAATAGAGTAATTTTAATCAATAGTTGAGTTAAATAAAACTACCTGGCAGGTTGGGCAAACATTTCACCCAACCACTGGGATAAAACAACCCAGTTGCTGAGTTTGTCCACTTTCAACCCAACTTGGGTTGTTTTAAACCCAGCATTTTTTTAGAGTGTTGACTATATAAATTATAACAATGCAGCTTGTGTTACATATAATGCATATATTTGTAAATTTCAGTATTGCTGGAATCCGTCAGTGTGTCGTCTTGAATAACAGCTTGTGTTCTTCTATATTTTCAGGCTGTCGTTTAGAGCTCTGTGCTTCAGTACTGTGCTCTGTGCTGTCCAAGGTCCTGAACTTCTCTAGCCCAGCTTCACTCTACTACATGCTAACAGGCAGCTCCTGACACCCGGTTCCAACACTCTTTACATCAACGCACAACTTTCAACCATGGATGAGGGTTACAGAGACCGTTCAGCCTTCATTAAAGGCGCTAAGGACATTGCCAAAGAAGTCAAAAGGCATGCAGGTAAAAAGGTGGGCCGCCACGTGGACAAGGTGGCTGATGAGTACACCAAACGCTCTTATACTCGCTTCGAAGAGGAAGACGATGATGACGACTACCCCGTACAGGCCCAGGACGGCAGTTACTACCGCAGCAATAGCAGGGCCAATGACGACGAAGGGGCTCACAGCGACTCTACAGAAGGCCACGATGAGGATGATGAGATCTATGAGGGCGAGTACCAGGGCATCCCCAGAAACGACTCCGTGGAAAAGGCTGACAGACAGGTGGGCGGAGTGGGACAATCTCAGTTCCAGGACAAGGCACAGTTAGAGGGCGAGAGGAGAAAGGACCAGGAGGAGCTGGCGCAGCAGTACGAGACCATCCTTCAGGAGTGTGGCCACGGCCGCTTCCAGTGGACCCTCTACTTTGTGCTGGGTCTGGCTCTCATGGCTGACGGCGTGGAGATCTTCGTGGTGGGTTTCGTCCTGCCCAGTGCTGAGAAGGACATGTGTTTGTCTGAGCCCAACAAAGGGATGCTGGGTAAGTCAAGAATAGCTTATTAGCTTTTATTAGTGGTTTCTGCTTTGGAGCGCAGCAGTACCCATCCACGTTTTCAGTGATCTTGGTTCTGGAAGTATTGTTCTCATTCATTTTTTCCAGTAGAGATTTTAAGAAAGTCTTGCTTAAAGAGTTGAACCAAACCAAACAGTTACGATGTGAATTAAAATACTACAAACTTAAAGGATTAGTTCACCCAAAAATGCAAATTATCCCATGATTTACTCACCCTCAAGCCATCCTAGGTGTATCTTCTTTCAGGCAAACACAATCGGAGATATGTTTAAAAATATCCTGACTCTTCCAAGCTTTAGTAGTGAACGGGGGCGTGTTTTGAAACCCAAAAAATGCATTCATCCATCATAAATATAATCCATATGGCTCCAGAGGGCTTAATAAAGGCCTTCTGAAGCGAAGCAATGTTTTTTTTTTTAAAAGAAAAATATCCATATTTAAAACTTTATAAAGTAAAATAACTAGCTTCCGCCAGATGATCGTACACATACTCCGCAAGTTGACTTGCACCAAATGAGTAACAAGATGTAGGATGTAGGAGTAGCATAGACGTCTTTCGCGGTTTAAACAAATAGAGCTGTGCAACAAACTCAAGCTCTTCTCTTCCAACATTTCTCTTTATAATTACTCATTTTAGACTTATAATTCATGACTGGTGTTTTGTTTTGCTCTATCCTCTGTGCTTCCGTGTTCGTCATTATGTCATGCATCGGGTCAGAGGTCACTCTTCCACCGCAAATCGATGCATACGGCCGTCTGCCGGAAGCTAGTTATTTTACTTTATAAAGTTTTAAATATGGATATTTCTCTTACAAAAATCTATTGTTTCGCTTCAGAAGGCCTTTATTAACCCCTGGAGCCGTATGGATTATATTTATGATGGATCGATGCATTTATTTTGTGCTTCAAAACACTCCCACCACTCCCCATTCACCACCATTCCATACCGTCCATACCGGCGTGATGAATACGATCCTCAACTGGATGGAACTGAAATAAATACTTTGAATGTTGCGATCCTATCAGACTTATGATAGCAACCTGAATCGTAACAAAGCACTGTTCGCCAGAGGAGAACTGGCCCCCCGACTAAGCCTGGTTTCTCCCAAAGTTTTTTTCTCCATTTTAACACCTATTTGCCACCTGTTTGCCACCTGATGTCATCTGTTGGAGTTTGGGTTCCTTGCCGCTGTCGCCTTTGGCTTGCTTAGTTGGGGACACTTGACATTTGACTTGACATTCGATATTCAACAGTATTCTTGACATTTATTCAACAGTGCTTTTGATCTGCCTGCATTGACACTATTATTTGAGAGCTGCTGTGCAGCCAAATTATATACCAGTTATCAATGTAAAGCTGCTTTGACACAATCTGCATTGTAAAAAGCGCTATATAAATAAAGGTGACTTGACTTGACTTGACCATTATAAAGCTTGGAAGAGCCATATTTCCGATTGTGTTTGTCTGAAGTTAGTCATATACACCTAGGATGGCTTGAGGGTAAGTAAATCATGGGATATTTTCATATTTGGGTGAACTAACTCCTTAAAAAGCTTAACTTAACAGCTTTAATGAGGAAAAGATTACAATTATTGTTGGCTCTTTGACAAACTGCTTTTGTCAAAGTCATTTTGGATTAAAAACTTTGGATAAAAACCACCAGCCAGCAGGCTTACCAGGCTGGGAGACCAACTAAGATCAGCAAAGATAAGATTGAAGATGTCTTTTTCAGTAGGGATGTATAAGACCATGTCCAATGGTCACTTTTGCTTACAAAAAAATGGTTTTCTGTGACATATAAATAATATTTATCTTAAGGCTAGTTTCCACTGTCATCTTGTGCAAAATTCACCATCTGTCAGTCCATCCAGCAAGGACACTCGACCATCCTGGTCGAACCCAAAGCAGCAATGACGCAGTTTGAGCTATAATTAACTGACAATAGACTGCTGAACAGCACAGTGTGCTTTCATTCCTGTGGTGTATGACATTCATGTTCCAGTAGTCCATTTGCATGGATAGAGTCCTTGAATACCATGTTACATCCCCCCCCCCCCCCCCCCAAAAAAAAACAAACAAACAAAAAAACAAAAACCCAGGTATTATCATTAGATCACGTCCACAGACACTTTTTGGTAGATTTAACTGCTGCACTCATCAATGCACGCAAGTGTTGCTGCTGTTAGACCATATTCATTATGTTGTCTCTTTGTTAAATGATCTTTTATATGATTATTATGACATCATTATTTATCTTAAAGTTCACGGTGTCATGCTATTGGGTTACAATGTGAGCTAGTATGGTCATGTCACTCATTGCTTGTTCATTGATATATTGTGCCTGGGTCCCAGCTTGAGCGTGTGTATATGCGGAGCGCCATTGGGGAGCAGGGCCCTTGGTCTCTCCCCTGTTACAAAACAGCCCTGACTCACGCAGGAGTGCTGTCTGCATCTCTGCTGGGTCCTAGTGCCGAAAGTTTCCATGCACACGCAGCTGCAGCTCTGCAGCAAAAATGCTTCAGTCTCTGTCACATGACATGCTCCAATCAAATCCAACAGCGTGGATGTGTGGGATGAAATGGCCCGCGGAGGGTTTTTTCTGCTCACTGCACCCAGCAGTCAACCTGCATGTTTCTCTGAGAAATGAGACCTTCTAGAGAAGAGACTTGTGTGATATGAAAATAAGATGAATAAAACACTGTTATTATTTATTATGGCGCTGAAAGTAAATCGCCTCATTAAATGTTAATTCAAATCAGCTGTCAGGGAGATTTTATGGTTTGATGGATTTGTGTTCATCATTTGGATGGATGGATGGATGGATGGATGGACAGAAAGACAGATAGATAGATAGATAGATAGATAGATAGATAGATAGATAGATAGATAGATAGATAGATAGATAGACATGAATGGATGGACAGACATGGATGGATGGATGGATGGATGGATGGATGGATGGATGGACAGAAAGACATAGATAGATAGATAGATAGATAGATAGATAGATAGATAGATAGATAGATAGATAGATAGATAGATAGACATGAATGGATGGACAGACATGGATGGATGGATGGATGGATGGATGGATGGACAGAAAGACATAGATAGATAGATAGATAGATAGATAGATAGATAGATAGATAGATAGATAGATAGATAGATAGATAGATAGATAGACATGAATGGATGGACAGACATGGATGGATGGATGGATGGACAGAAAGACATAGATAGATAGATAGATAGATAGATAGATAGATAGATAGATAGATAGATAGATATGAATGGATGGACAGACATGGATGGATGGATGGATGGATAGACAGACAGACAGACATAGATAGATATACAGATGGATGAAAGACAGACAGATAGATAGATGGATGGATGGATGGATGGATAGAGAGAGAGAGAGCTCTAGATGACAGCAGCTTTTATGTCAGAGTTTCTCTTTTGCCTTGTCTTTTGTGTGTTTCTGTGAGAATGGTGAGGGTGAAAGGTGACGCCGTTTTACCGTTGACAGAGAGCGTTTAGTCTGCTTCTCACCAGAACACCGGGTGCCAAACGGCACATTAGTCCGGGTGAAACTGAAGAACAGAATACACAAACCTGCCACAGTCCATTGCGCTCCCCTCATCTGTGACGCAGAGAGACACTCGCAGAAAGAAAAAAATTGCACTAAAAATAGTGTCCCGGCCCCTCCCCCGCTTTCTGTCTCTCTTTTTTCCTCACTTCCTCAACCCTGGAGCCTGTGTGCTTTCCTGTCAGTGTGCGGAAGAATCACAGCCTCCTCTCTCGCCCTTCCCCCTCTGCTCTTTCTCTCTATCTCTCTCTCTGAGGAGGCGGAGGTCAGATGTCTCCAGGCATTTGCCCCGCCCCTTTCCTCTTCTGCATCTCCGAGACCCCTCTGACATAATGCAGTTGGCCCCACCCACTCAACCATCACCGAGCCCTAATTGGCTGGGTCGTACTTTCCTGTCCATCCATGCAGCATCAGTGCAGCAGCAGTAGCGTAAAACACACACTTTCCCTTTCAGATGCAAGGTATGGTTAACCGCAAACACAGCTGTGTTTATTAATGTCAGCTGAGCAAGTTGTGTAAAATCGCACAACACGTGTTCAGTGTTGTCATCTCCGTTGTACAGGTCTCCCTAGCAAATGTGCTTTGCATCACTGGCTTTGAAGGTCATAAACAGGCCTGCGTGAGAGCGGAATTCAGCAGAAAGCAAACGCTCCACACATATAAATGTTTGTTTATAGAATATTATTGAGAAAATTATCATGCTTTTATCTAGACAATTAAAATAGCATTTAACACAACAGAACTCTTTTGTGCATTGCGAAAAATAAGTTTTTGGCATGTTTTCTAGAAAAATATATATATTTCTATAGTGTATAGTGTAAAGATAGATAGACAGACAGACAGATAGATTGATAGATGGCATTCACCCAAAAAGTTTAAGATTAAAAATGAATTTTCTTGACCTTTAAAGTATATTTTCTGATATATTTTGGCATTTTAAGGAATAGAAGTGTATTTTAAATTTGAAAAATATACTTTATTATGTATTTCAATGCAATTCTACATGTATATTGGCCAGAAAAATCATGGCACTGAAAATAATCGTTATGACATAAATTACACACATATTGTAGCCTGGGTGCCAGCCCGAACCCCGCCCACAACATTTTTTGGACGGGAAGTTCGGTCTGGTCTGGACTCGATCCATTGTGGAGTAAAGCTGCATTCACGTCACCTCGTACTTACCGGAATCTTGAAATGACAACACGTGACGTTATATTCGGAGCTGTTCACGTCCTTTTGGTCCTTGGACTGGGAATTATGCGTTTCCATGGCACCACTATCAACGCCTAATAAATCAATCTACAGCGGTCAGGTGGTACAGTGGCCACGTGGTACATCTGGGAGCTTTCAGAAAACTCCCAGCTTACAAGCTGTAACTACGATCTCTACGAGGACGTGAACGCTTTTTACAAGCTAGAATCTCGTAACTACAGGAATTACAAGGCCGCGTGAACGCACCTTAATTATGCTCGGCTCCCAGAAGGCCGAGCCAATCAAATTGCCAGGGCGGGCTTTAATCGATGATGGACAGGCTATCTGCGGTTACGTAACCACCCACGTCATCAAAGAGCGCTTGGGTTGAATTGGTTTTCACCAACGATGACTGCAGCTGGAGAAGTAAGATGTTTAGATTCCGCTATCACGTCTGTAATAAAAGAAATCGACAGCGCATTAATTTTAAAAGACGAACAAAGAACCGCAATCAAGGCATTTGTCGATGGGAAAGATGTGTTTGCCGTCCTTCCAACGGGATTCGGCAAAAGTTTAAGTACAAGTTCAACATACGTCACTTACTGCGTTGCTCTGATTGGTTGTAGGTCTATCCAATTGAGTGCAGAGTTTTTTTTTTTTTACTGGTTCGGTTAAGACACGCCCCATAATTCAAGTGCAATGGAGCAGTATCAGACTCACATTCTGCCTAGAATATGAGTATGACAAAGTCAGGCTACACATATTGGGTAAAAAGACAATTTTTAACTACTTTTATCAATACTGAACTTTTCTTTATTAAATGAATTGAGTTTATAAACACTTCTCTTGCTTCGTTTCACCATCAGAACCAACAGCTATACTCTGGTGACCATCTGTGCTGCTGTTTTCTGCAGGATCTGCAGGTGTTTGAGATGGTGGTGCAAATGTTTGACTTTGTGTGGCGAGGCAGCTGTCAGCACTACTTTTCCCTCACCTTGGCCTCATAATAGGCTGCTATGGCGGACAGCCGTGATGATGGGCCTTGATAGGCATCACTGCAATGCAGCACAGGGGTCTGTTATCTCAACCCCTCCTCTCCTGGGCCCATCGGCTTACACTGCACAAACCCTGCTCAGGACCACAGCTCTCAACACCTTCTCACTGTGCCAATGAAGCGCTGTGTCCGCTGGGCAATGCAGTGGCAGTCAGGAGTATGTAGTAAAATGGGACACTGGGATTTAAAAATGACAAGGCCATACTCTTACTAGCAGCTGAAAGTTTTGTATGCAGTCTGGATTGAATTTGAGGTCATAAAAGATACACAAAAACAGCTTGAACACCATAAAATAATAAAATAAATTGATGAAATGTTTTTTTCATATACTGTTTTGTGTATATATATATATATATATATATATATATTAGGGATTCAATACGTATCTCGGTATTGAAGTGTCACGGTTTGGTACGGGTTCGGTAGTGAACTAACATGCTGTGGACACTAATTGACTTGCCTGAGGTAAATGTAATGCTACATGAGATATTATTCTCAAGCTATTTTATTGATGTCTTTCCATGGTTGAAACACTGGTTGACAGATTACAAGTAAACATACACCGATCAGGTATAACATTATGAGCACTGACAGGTGAAGTGAATAACACTGATTATCTCTTCATCACAGCACCTGTTAGTGGGTGGGATATATTAGGCAGCAAGTGAACATTTTGTCCTCAAAGTTGATGTTAGAAGCAGGAAAAATGGGTAAGCGTAAGGATTTGAGCGAGTTTGACAAGGGCCAAATTGTGATGGTAGATGACTGGGTCAGAGCATCTCCAAAACTGCAGCGCTTGTGGAGTGTTCCCGGTCTGCAGTGGTCAGTATCTATCAAAAGTGGTCCAAGGAAGGAACGGTAGTGAACCGGTCATGGGTAGGGTTGGGTATCGTTTTAATTTTAGCAATTCCGATTCTTATTCCGTTTCTGCTTACCGAATCAGGTTCTTATCAATTCTCGATTCCGATTCCAATATTTTTTTATGGAGAGAAAAAAGAGCAAATACTTCAAGAATAATGTTTTTACCTTTTATTCTTGCCACATTTAGGCTGTAACTAGTAGGCTGTAACTGTTTTTGTACCTGAGTGTGAGATGCTGTTATTGCTGTATCTGATGCTTTGTAGCAGGACTCGCAGCTGGGAGAGTTAGGGGCCATTCACATATTGCGTCTTTTGCACGCGCAAGTTCGTTATTTCAAATGTAGGTGCGTTATTTCAAATGTTCGTTATTTCAAATGTTTCCAGGCACACCTATGATTTTTAGAATGCCTCAAGTGCACCGCAGGTCATGTGACAAGAACCAACCGATCAGCTTTGGCCTTTTTGTAACAACATCAAAAGCTCTGCCAGGATTTTCGATACCCAACCCTAGTCATGAGTGGCCAAGGCTCACTGATGCACGTGGGGAGCAAGGGTTGGCCCGTGTGGTCCGATCCAACAGACGAGCTACTGTAGCTCAAATTGCTCAAGAAGTTAATGCTGGTTCTGATAGAAAGGTGTCAGAATACACAGTGCATCACAGTTTGTTGCGTATGGAGCTGCATAGCTGCAGACCAGTCAGGGTGCCCATGCTGACCCCCGTCCACCGTCGAAAGCTCCAACAGTGGACACGTGAGTATCAGAACTGGACCACGGAGCAATGGAAGAAGGTGGCCTGGTCTAATGAATCACGTTTTCCTTTTCATCACGTGGAAGGCCGGGTGCGTGTGCGTCGCTTACCTGGGGAACACGTGGCACCAGGATGCACTATGGGAAGAAGGCAAGCCAGCGGAGGCAGTGTGATGCTTTGGGCAATGTTGTGCTGGGAAACTTTGGGTCCTGCCATCCATGTGGATGTTACTTTGACACGTACCACCTACCTAAGCATTGTTGCAGACCATGTACACCCTTTCATGGAAACAGTATTCCCTGGTGGCTGTGGCCTCCTTCAGCAGGATAATACGTCCTGCCACGAAGCAAAAATGGTTCAGGAATGGTTTGAGGAGCACAACAATGAGTTTGAGGTGTTGACTTGGCCTCCAAATTCTCCAGATCTCAATCTAATCGAGCATCTGTGGGATGTGCTGAACAAACAAGTCCAATCCATGGAGGCTCCACCTCGCAACATGCAGGACTTAAAGGATCTGCTGCTAACATCTTGGTGTCAGATACCACAGCACATCTTCAGGGGTCTAGAGGAGTCCATGCCTCGACGGGTCAGGGCTATTTTGGCCGCAAAAGGGGGACCAACACAATATTAGGAAGGTGATCATAATGTTATGCCTGATTGGTGTATGTATGCATAGATTGTCTGTTCATTGCATTACCAAACCCCCTTCTGGATTGGAGTGTGGATCGGCTGTGACTGACTGTATTCATTGTCTGACTACATGCGCCGAACTGCGATGTCCGTACAGTGGGCCGAATACATGTACCTTTACACCCCAAATATATATATAATATAAGAGACTCCTTTCAAAAACATAAAAAAATGTAAATTATTCCAAAAACTTTTGACTGGTAGTCTATATAGAGAGAGATATGAATAATATAAGGAGTGAAATTTGTATGACCCAGAGTAGTCGTCTATGTAGTGGTTTCCATTTCAGGTAGTATGCTGCCTACATAGTCTGCAAAACAGTAAGACAGCTCACTAGGTTTTGTAACAGAGCCATTGTGTTTTGGATGATGGTGCCCTGCTTAGCTTAGCCAACAAGACCCACGGTGTAAAAAAATATGAATCTATAGTTAAATGTAGTGTGAAAAACATAACTGAAATCTCAATTATGTGTCCTCAGATGTGAAGGAGCATCATCTGAGGAATATCAATTTCCATGGGTCATTTATATTGTATCCATGGACGATTCATGCACTGCTTTATCATTGGCGTGGCAGGACATCGATGCCAGCGGCGCGAGCAGTCTGCTGTGGTGCTGCCGGGTGCCGCCTGTCTGCGTTCACACTCTCAGTCACATGACCAGCTGCTGGTGGAGCTGTGAAAGAATCGTCATTCAGCAGTCTGTGTGAATTCTCTAAACCAAAGGAAACCTCTGAAACGAACAAAAGAACAAAATGAATTTGAGCTCTCAGACACAAAACAATGAAATCATTACACTGTACAAAAGAAGCAAAACTTTGACATTTTAATCGTATTTTAGCTCCTGTAGCTCTAGCAACATGAGCCAGTTCCAGAAATGTAATTTTACATACTGCTCTATTGGTCACTTTGATTTACTGTCTGTATGGAGTATCACCCGAGTCATCTTGATCTGATGCTGTATGATTTGGACAGGATGCTGGTATGGTTATTGATCCCCCTGTCTCTCTCTCTCTCTCTCTGTCTTTCTCTCACAGGTCTAATTGTGTATCTGGGTATGATGGTGGGTGCCTTTGTGTGGGGCGGTCTGGCTGACAGAATCGGGCGCAGACAGACCCTTCTTATATCTCTCTCCATCAACAGTGTCTTTGCTTTCTTTTCCTCCTTTGTCCAAGGATACAGCTCTTTCCTGTTCTGTCGTCTGCTCTCCGGTGTGGGGTAAATGCACATTTCCACTGTCTCTTTTATATTTATTATTAAAATGAGTGTTACATGTGAGGGTAGAACAAAATTCAGCTTTTTTTCTTTTAGATAACTTTATAAAAATAGTTAGATAACATCAAAATAGTTTAAATAAATTAGCGCATTTCAAAATATCTGTTCTTCCATAAAATAAATAAAAGTTTATGTATTTTTATTTATATTTATTTATATATTTTATTTATATTTTTTAGTGTAAGTTTGAGTGATTTTATGTGCTTTTGTCATTTTTATTAGTTTTTTAATATTTCTTTTTTGCTTTAATGTATTTTTAGGTTTTAGTAATATTAGTAGTATTTCTACTTTAAGTTGTTTTTATTTGAGTTAATTCCAAGGTGCAATATATATATATATATATATATATATATATATATATATATATATATATATATATATATATATATTTTAATAGTTTTTATTACCAATAGCAACTATACTTATATAACTTATGGACTACTTATTTAAAAAAAAAAAAAAAAAAAAAAAAAAAAATATATATATATATATATATATATATATATATATATATATATATATATATATATATATATATATAACTATATATTTATATAACTTATGGACTACTTATTTAAAAAAAAAAAAAAAAAATGATATACATATATATATATATATATATATATATATATATATATATATATATATATATATATATATATATTTTTTTTTTTAATAGTTTTTATTACCAATAGCAACTATACTTATATAACTTATGGACTACTTATTTAAAAAAAATAAAAAATAAAACATATATATATATATATATATATATATATATATATATATATAAATATATATAAATATATAAA
This sequence comes from Megalobrama amblycephala, assembly GCF_018812025.1. NCBI lineage: Eukaryota > Metazoa > Chordata > Actinopteri > Cypriniformes > Xenocyprididae > Megalobrama > Megalobrama amblycephala. The sequence goes on from NC_063056.1 coordinate 36,219,946, forward strand.
AAATATATATAGGTGTCATTTTAAACAAATGATTTATAGAAATATCTTCTAATAATTCTGGAAATCCCCCATATACTGTGTGTATGAGTATGTTTATATTGCAAAAGAAATAAAAAAAAAAAGTACTTAAAAACTATGCTAGCAGCATTTAAATAAACCAAAAATATTATCATTTCATTTAAAGTCTACTGAATTTTTTACTAGCTCAATTCAAATTTAGAAATGTATTTGATGTTTGAGTTTTTGATGTTTAATATTAAATGAGATATTTTAATTTTTAAAAAATGATGCACAATATCCTAATATTTGAGTGCGTCTCTGTTTCATGCTGTAGGATCGGTGGCTCTATTCCCATTGTGTTCTCATATTACTCTGAGTTTCTGGCTCAAGAGAAGCGTGGTGAGCACTTGAGCTGGCTCTGCATGTTCTGGATGATTGGAGGCATCTACGCTGCTGCCATGGCCTGGGCCATCATTCCTCACTACGGTAACCATCACTCTTACATCGTTGGGGTGGTATACTGTAGCTTAATGGATAATTGATCTCAGCTGGTAGCTGAAAGGTTGTAGATCCATTAACTCACCACTGTGCCCTTGAGTAAGTCACTTAACCTCAGGTTACTCCAGAGAGGACTGAACCGGTAACTTTAGACGGAGATGTCACAGAAAGTAAATCCACTAATTATCGTGTCATGTGGTGATCAATAAAGACTGTAGGGACGTAAGAACAATCCAAAAAGAGGTTATAAATCTCATCAACTTCTCTTCACAAGTAGAATGAGTTTGAATGCCTAGTTGCCATGAATAGGCAAAAACCAACAGTAGCAGCAGCGTTGTCATATCCACTACCATGCTAAACACTCCGAGAATTGTCATGACAGAAGTTAATTCACTAATACGTGGCCTTTTCTTTAAACTAGGCTGGAGCTTCCAGATGGGATCAGCCTACCAGTTTCATAGCTGGCGAGTGTTTGTGCTGGTGTGTGCGTTTCCCTCCGTCGCTGCTATTGCAGCGCTGACCACCATGCCAGAGAGCCCACGCTTTTTCTTGGAGGTTAGTGACGTCCCACATCCCTGTTTTGTCCAGTGATTTTTAGTTAATTCTGTATGTAAAAAGTGCAGAATAAGCTACTAATCAAAGATGACATTAATGCAATGTATGTTTTAACAGAACGGGAAACATGATGAAGCTTGGATGATTCTGAAGCAGGTCCATGACACCAACATGAGGGCTAAGGGCTACCCAGAGAGGGTTTTCTCTGTGAGTACACCCCTCATTCCTTCAGAAAGAACAATAACATTAGGACAGTGATTTGTGGGGATTTTAATTTCGCAATATGAATTAGAAATGAAGTATGCAGTCACGATAATAGGTTTCCATTTAAATTGCTTAACTGGGAGTCAAATTGGCTTTCATGCACATTTAATGAAGGTCAATAAAGTTATTATTTACATGTAAAGTATGCAAACATGTTTCATTTAAATATTTTGTGTATTATTATATTATATTGTGTATTAAAATATTTTATATATTCTATAACTATAATTAGCATTGTAAATTAGCATTGTATTACTTAATTAGATCCTGCTCTTGGGGGAAAAAAATGGGACAAGCCAAAAATGGCAAAATATTTAGTGGTCTTTTAATGGTCTTAATCATTTTAATCACAAATCACTAGTCAGGAAATTAGCAAGAATTGCACAAATACTGTAGATAAAGTAACTTAGCACAAACCAAAAATTAAAAATGTTAGTGTTTAGACATTTTGGGCTTGGCCCATTTTTTTGCCCAGGATTATATTGTATATTGTATTGATACATATATATCTCCTAAATATAGACTCTTCATGAGTAGATTCCTATCAATTACCAAAACAAAACTGAGAATATCAGTAAAGTATCAAGGCACTTTCTCAAGCATGCTGTGAAATCCCCAGGTCACCACCATAAAGACGGTGAAACAGATGGATGAGTTGGTTGATATGGGTGGAGAAGCCACAGCCTGGCACCAGCGCTGGAGGATCAAGCTCACCAACCTCTTCCACCAGGTAGAGTACAAAGTCATGAAAAAGACTACCACCATAAAAAAACTTTAGTTTGAAATGGTCTACAGGGGACATATTCTACCATTTTATTTTATATCAGTCAAGGTTTTTTGCACCCAAAATTCATCATTTAATTGTACATAACCATTTTTAAGCCTTTCTCTGACCCTAACCTTAAACAGGCTGTACACTATGGTTCAAAAGGTTTTTTGAATGAAATTAATATTTTTATTCGGCAAGGATGAATTAAATTGACCAAAAGTGAACTAAAGTTCCTAAATAAATAATAAATTAAAATAAGTGTAACGTAAATTGTAATATTTGAAAAGAACTATAAAAATAAACTTATAAAAAGCACAAAACAAAATGGCAAAAAAATTCAAATGAAGGATCATGTGACACTGATACTGAAAATTCAGCGTTGCATTATAGCAATGCATTTCGTTTCATGAAATTTTGAAGTAGAAAGGCTGAAATAGTATTTTCTTGTAAAACAGACTCCATTAATCTTTGTTTTAAATCATTGTATTTACAGTGTCATACATCAAACTCCATTTTTTATGTTGTGTTTCCAGGTGTGGGGCAACTTCCTGACAGTGTTTAATCCAGAGTACCGGAGGATCACCTACATGATGATGGCCGTGTGGTTTTCCATGTCCTTCAGGTAAACTGCCCTGAACTTTTCCAGACCATCTAATGACTTGTCCCTCTGCGTTGTTTCATGGCTTGTTTCTCTCTGCCTCCAGCTACTACGGGTTGACCGTTTGGTTCCCTGACATGATCAAATACCTGCAGAAACAAGAGTACTCCTCACGCACAAAGGTCTTCATCAAAGAGAAAGTGGAGCATGTGACCTTTAACTTCACTCTGGAGAACCAGATCCACCGGAATGGAGAGTACTTCAACAACAAGTATGAGCTCTTCACAAACATATTTCAGGAAATAGAGATGGCTTAACAACCTTGAGTGTCTTTTGAACATGCCTCTGTTTTTGTTATTTTATTTTTTTTTTTTTTGGGAAGAATGTAACTTGGACAATGTAAATTTGATTGCTATTGTATAGTTTTATAGAAAAGAAAATTTTAAAATGTCCCACACAAAATTATTGTCTCTGTTCCAAGTCAGCTGACTACCAAGACAGCATTTTAAGGCATCATATGTGTGAAGACAACTTCTTTTGGGCCGAAATCTAAAGCATCATATGCAGTGTTTTTTTTATATATATACTATTATTGTATTTATTAATATTTTGAAATGAAGGGTTCATCCAAAAATGAAAATTCTGTCATTACTCACCCTCATGTTGTTCCAGACCTGTAAGACATTTGTTCATCTTCAGAACACAAATGAAGATCTTTTTGATGAAACCTGAGAGCTTTCTGTGCCATTGACACCAAAGCAACTACCAATTTCAAGCCCCAGAAAGGTAGTAAAGACATCATTAAAGTAATCCATGTGATTCAGTGGTTTAAACTCAGTTTTATGAAGCGATGCAATACGCATGTACTGTATTGGTAAATGGTAAAGTGTTACTTTTTTTTTCTTTTTGTTTTGCGCAAACAAAGTACTCATGTCACTTCATAAAATTGAGGTTAAACTGCTGGATTACTTTAATGATGTCTTTACTACATTTCTGAGGGTTGAAAGTGGTAGTTGTAAAGGTTTTTTAAAAAAAAGATTTCTTTAAAAAAATCTTCATTTGTGTTCGAAGATGAACGAAAGTCTTACAGGTTTGTAATGACATGAGGGTGAGTAATTAATGACAGAATTTTCACTTTTGGTTGAACTTTCCCTTTAAATAGAATTTTTATATTTTGTATTTATAATTTATATTTTTCATTTTTATATTTTGGAAATTTTGTTAAGTCATTTTTTTATTTATTTTTATTGAAGTTTTAGTAATTTTAGTACTTTAACTCAAACTAACCTATTTCAGTTAGTTACCAAGGCAACAGTTTAAATTTAATTTAAAACTATTTTTAGTAGTTTTTTAGCTGAATGTATTTCTAAAAATCACCAGATGGCAGATAGTTTAAATATACGTCTATTTCATTCATTTCAGTTCAGCCTACAGTATGTAAACAGTAAGGCAACTCACTGACTGGAGTTCAGAACAGAGCTGCTGTCCTTCAGACGCTTTCATGTGAAGCCTGTGATAGTGTGATCACCCTCAAGCTCTGTTATGGAACCATTAATCAGTCAGTGTGTTACCGTTTTGTTCAAATAATGTGTCCCAATTATTAGCAGCTGTTCCACTTCAGCTAGATTTGTGGGAAAGACTTAATCTAGTTTATGTGCAGCTAATCAGCTAGGCAGTATGCTCTATGTACATCTAATCTTTCTTATATGTGTTTAACATGCCGCTTTAATGACTTTAAAAAAATTAGTTAATGAATTAACTACATGAACATGAACTAACAATGAGCAATATATTTTTACAGCATTTCATTTTTGGTAATGTTAGCTTATAAAAAAATGTTTGTTTATGTTAGTTCACAGTACATTAATATGAACAGATACAACTTTTGATTTTAATAATGTATTAGTAAATGTTGAGGTGAACATTAATTAATAGATGCTCTAAAAGTATTGTTCATTGTTAGTTGATGTTAATTAATATTAACAAATGAAACCTTATAGTAAAGTGTTTCCAAACATGCACAACATAGAAGATCTATTTAATATCATAATTGTTTCTACTAGAGAGCGTTGAGATGAAATAGAGACCTGATGGAGACTTTTACTTTGGCTTCTCAATTTTCTCCTGAGCAAAAGACCCTAGTAGTCTTTAAAGAATTAGTTCACTTTCAAATAAAATTTTCCTGATAATTTACTCACTCCCTTCATCCAAGATGTTCATGTCTTTCTTTCTTCAGTCGAAAAGAAATACTTGGAATTGGTGCTGCGTTCGTTCCGTAAGTAGAATAGGGAAGGCGTAGGACATACAGCGCAAGCTTTTTGAAGAATACGAAAGTGCGGTTTTGGCGGAAGCACTTAGAAGGCGATCATTTGTTTATATAAAGCATATATACAATTAAATTTTTTTCGAAAATGACCAATCGTTTCGCTAGATGAGACCCTTATTCCTCGTCTGGTATCGTTTAAAGCTCTTTGAAGCTGCACTGAAACTGTCATTTTGACCTTCAACCATTTGGAGGCCATTGAAGTCCATTATAAGGAGAATAATCCTGGAATGTTTTCATCAAAAACCTTAATTTCTTTTCGACTGAAGAAAGAAAGACATGAACATCTTGGATGACATGGGAGTGAGTAAATTATCAGGAAAATTTTATTTGAAAGTGAACTAATCCTTTAACTCTATGTTCTTATTTCACACCAGTAGTCGTCTTATCTGTTTCTATTTTGAATTTTCCTACAGAATTATAGGAGAAACATTTAAAAGCATATACATTTTCAAAATGTGTATTACTTTATTTCCCTTTATTTATTGGTGCTTATCATATCTGTTTTATGTAATAATGTTTCATGTTTACTGCAGGACAAAACGTGTTTTGGTGATTGCACCAGCTTTATCCTTTATACGGTTATCTTTATATATATTTGTGGAAGCTGAATGAAATCTGAATACCTCTAAGCAATACAAATTTCTTAGAGGATTTTTTCTCTTTCTCTTTGCCATTAAAGGTTCTTGAATCTGAAGATGAAGTCTATGGTATTTGAAGACTCCCTGTTTGAGGAATGCTACTTTGAGGATATCACGTCAAGCAACACCTTCTTCAGAAACTGCACCTTTATCTCCACCCTCTTCTACAACACTGGTGAGAAAACCACAGGTTTCGCCCTCCTGGCTATAAATAAATATAGCGCTGCTGTTGAATGTTTTTGAATGTGATCGACGCATTCAGACGTATAAAATATTTGGATTCAAGGCATAGTCACTCAAAGATACGGTCCTTTATAAGAAGACATGTTTTGCTATGGTTAAAATGGCCTCAGTTTCTAGAGCTATTGAATGCATTGAAAATGTTTCAGGTATCCTAGCAACACCAGCTCAGATTCTTCCTCTGCCTGTCTATGACAATCTGATTTTCCTGATTCAGTCGTCCTGGGCGTTTTAAGATCGTTTCTCTTAACCGCAGCTTGCAGATGAATGATGAAACTAAGAAACAAAAGCTCTGTTGCAAAACCTAGTAATCTGCCTACATAGACAGCATTTTAACTTTTACATTTACTTTCATTGCAACTTTCATTGCATTTAAGGTGAATTTGATCAGTTCTTGCATTCCCTCACATGCATCATATTGCTGTTTCAAAAGGTAGGCAAATCCCAGAATGTATTGCAATGAGCTTAATGAATAAATCAATTCACAATGGCAGTGAAGTGAGAGATTATGGCCTGGTTTCACAGACATGGCTTAGATTAAGCTAGGAGTAGGCCTTAGTTAAATAAGGATATTTAAGTCGCTTTTACAAACATGCCACGTTACTGGTGTGCATCTTGAGACAAAACAGTGGCACTGACATTTTAAGATATTTCAGTGCAAGTTACTTTCAGTTAAAACAGCTCAAACATGTATTTTAGGCCCTGTTTACACCTGTATTAAGATGCATTTTGGTCGATTGCATCACAAATAGACTTTCAACCACTTCTGTTCTGAATTATTCAAGGGCAGGGTCTATGGGCAGGTAAATGTATGGATTTTTTCCAGATATTTTGATCTAATGGACGAAATAAGCTTGTGCAATTTAGAATCAGGAATGGTGAGAGAACTTTGTGCTTGGTACATTTTTCGGGTCTTCAGCCGACAAAGTTTAAATCCCGTCTGGTTAGCGCGTGCTTCCCATATGTTTATGCATTAGGTCAGTAGGCGGAGAGTATGCGGTCTTTTGTGGTGTTTCGAACACATTCGACCACATGAGCATCTACACTGCGAAAGCAATTTGGTCGAATGTGTTTACGAATGCCTCTGGAAGTGGTCATACTTAAAACATTTTAGACCCCGTTGACACCTGTATTTAGTGTCGTCCACTTGTGATCCGATCGACCAAAATGCACCCTAATACCAGGTGTAAACAGGGATTAAGGGATTAGTTCACTTCATAATTAAAATTTCCTGATAATTTACTCACCCCATGTCATCCAAGATGTTTATGTCTTTCTTTCTTCAATCGAAAAGAAATTAAGGTTTTTAAGGAAAACATTCCAGGATTTTTCTCCATATAGTGGACTTCACTGGAGTTCAACGGGTTGAAGGTCCAAATTTCAGTTTCAGTGCAGCTTCAAAGTGCTCTACACAATCCCAGACGAGGAAAAAGGGTCTTGTCTGATGAAATGATTAGTCAAAAAAAAAAAAAAAAATTATATACTTTTTAACCACAAATGCTCGTCTTGCACTGCTCTGTGATGCGTCACGCATTACGTAATCACGTTGGAAAGGTCACACGTGACATACGCCTACGTCACGCGTGACCTTTCCAACTACGCCAAGCAAGAGCCTTATTTCTTGGCTGGGATCATGTAAAGCTCTTTGAAGCTGCATTGAAATTGCAATTTAGACCTGTAGTACCCTGGTGAAGTCCGCTGTATGGAGAAAAATCCAGGAATGTTTTCCTCAAAAACCTTAATTTTTTTTCGACTGAAAAAAGAAAGACACAACCATCTTGGATGACATGGGCGTGAGTAAATTATCAGGAATTTTTTATTCTGAAGTGAACTAATCCTTTAAGCCATGTCTGTGAATATATCTATGTCATATATCCATATCCTGTGTGTGTTTAGTAGAGAGCCAAAATGTCAGAAATGCAATTTTCTTCTAAGCCTTCTAAGTAGCTCAATGCTTTAGAACGCATGCATAAAGATGTCATCGATCTACTGATTGTTATAGCAGTCTGACCTAGAAGTGTTAACTCTTGTGGAGGGATAGCTGCTGTGTTGGTTAACAAGAGCCCTCATCTGTTTCTAGACCTGTTCAAGTACCGGCTGATCAACAGCAAACTCATCAACAGCACCTTTCTGCATAACAAAGAGGGCTGTATGCTGGATTTCAGCGACGAGAACAACGCCTACATGATATATTTCGTCAGCTTCCTTGGAACACTTGCTGTCCTGCCTGGGAACATTGTGTCTGCTTTGCTCATGGACAAGATTGGACGTCTAAGAATGCTGGGTAAACAAACAAAAAAAAAAGTTGCATCAGAGATGAACAAATTTTGGAGCATTGAATATGAGGCAAAAAAAATAATTTGTATACATTTGTTCTCTCTCTCCTCCTCTGGTGCAGCGGGTTCCAGTGTGATTTCCTGCGTCAGCTGCTTCTTCCTGTCGTTTGGAAACAGTGAATCCGCTATGATCGCCTTGCTCTGTCTATTTGGGGGCATCAGCATTGCATCATGGAATGCCCTGGATGTACTAACGGTGGAGCTGTACCCCTCGGACAAGAGGTGGGCCAAGTTCATATTTCTGTGATTACTGCATCTACCACAATTGCCCCCTTTTCTCTCTGCATTGTATTAAAACAATGAGCTCAGTAAGTATTTACACTTGCGCGTTGCACCACACTTTAAAATGTATAACTGTCATGGACAGTCTCTTTAATATTTTTTTATAATGAATGAAAATGATTAGAAAGATTAATAGATCAAACGTATGTCAGCAATTTTGTGCTGCATTGCCACTGCAGTGCAGATCAAATACATCATATTTTAGGGGCTATCTAAAAATTCTCAGTCAAAATGAATGAAGTCTCAGTGGTTCTGCCACAGAGTCCTATGCATTATTTCTAAGAAAATATGTTGAATGTGCCTGCTTAAAGGTGCCATCGAATGAAAAATTGAATTTACCTTGGCATAGTTGAATAACAAGAGTTCAGTACATGGAAATGACATACAGTGAGTCTCAAACTCCATTGTTTCCTCCTTCTTATATAAATCTCATTTGTTTAAAAGACCTCCGAAGAACAGGCGAATCTCAACATAACACCGACTGTTATGTAACAGTCTGGATCATTAATATGTACGCCCCCAATATTTGCATATGCCAGCCCATGTTCAAGGCATTAGACAAGGGCAGCCAGTATTAACGTCTGGATCTGTGCACAGCTGAATCATCAGACTAGGTAAGCAAGCAAGGACAATAGCGAAAAATGGCAGATGGAGCGATAATAACTCACATGATCCATGATAACATGATATTTTTAGTGATATTTTTGTAAATTGTCTTTCTAAATGTTTCGTTAGCATGTTGCTAATGTACTGTTAAATGTGGTTAAAGTTACCATTGTTTCTTACTGTATTCACGGAGACAAGAGAGCCGTCGCTATTTTCATTATTAAACATTTGCAGTCTGTACAATGGATAAACACAACTTCATTCTTTATAAAGCTCTCCAACAGTGTGTAATGTTAGCTTTAGCCACAGAGCACTATCAAACTCATTCAGAATCAAATGTAAACATCCAAATAAATACCATACTTACGCGTTTAGACATGCTGCATGACGAACACTTTGTAAAGATCCATTTTGAGGGTTATATTAGCTGTGTGAACTTTGTTTATGCTGTTCAAGGCAAGCGTGAGCTCTGGGGGAGGGGAGCACGAGAATTTAAAGGGGCCGCAGGCTGAATCGGCTCATATTTAATGATGCCCCAAAATAGGCGGGTAAAAAAATGAATTAAAAAAAAATCTATGGGGTATTTTGAGCTGAAACTTCACATACACATTCAGGGGACACCTTAGACTTATATTACATCTTTTGAAAACACGTTCTTCGGCACCTTTAACAATGTGTGTTCTTTAGCACCCCTAAGAGGACATTTGATTTTAGAAATGTTTTGATAGATAGATAGATAGATAGATAGATAGATAGATAGATAGATAGATAGATAGATAGATAGATAGATAGATAGATAGATAGATCATTTCTTGAACAGCAAATCAGCATATTAGAATGATTTCTGAAGGATCATGTGACTTAAGACTGGAGTAATGATGCTGAAAATTCAGCTTTGCATCAGAAGAATTAATTACATTTTAATAATATTTCACAATATTAATGTTTATACTGTATTTGGATCAAAAAATGCAGCCTTGGTGAACATAAGAGACTTCTTTCAAAAACATTTCACAACAGTACCGTCCCCAGAGTTTAGTATAGTATAGAGATAGATATATAGATAGATAGAAGGTTGAAAGCATAGATGGATAGACACATCCATTTTATGTAATTTTTAATCTTTTTCTCCATTTCTTTTTTCAGAACTACAGCCTTCGGGTTTCTGAACGCCCTGTGTAAGTTAGCTGCAGTTCTGGGCATCAGCATCTTCCAGTCATTCGTGGGCATCACTAAAGCGGTGCCCATCCTCTTCGCATCGGGGGCTTTGGCTGTCGGAAGCTTCTTGGCTCTCAAGCTCCCTGAGACTCGTGGTCAGGTGCTGCAATAGTGCGGTATCCCAGCCAGCAGTTGGCAGCGTTTGAGTAGGGAATGCCCGACTTTGTCGCCCCCAAACCCTGTCCGTGAGTGAGCAATGCTGGAAGCAGCCGAAAACAAATCCCACATTTACCGATATCTTCATTCCTCCAATATGTGCAATTTGCGTTATTATTTCATGTTAATTTGATTTCATTCAAATATGTTCCCTGCTGATATCTCATTGTCTCACAGAAATATTGAAGACCGTGTGTGCGCGTGTGTGTGTGTGTGTGTAGAAAAACTGCCATGTTAAACACATTCCGGATTTGCGTTATGGTACAAATGTGAAATTTAACATGTTCATTTTGACTTTCCCTTTAATCTTCATCCAAGCCATCATGCGGTTTGAAAACCATCACTGAGGACCCGTGAAATCAGTAGATAGATATATTTGAATGGACAGTGTTGATCTCGTGGTGCTGGTGATGGTTATTGTTGTTGATTTACTCTAGTCCTTTGTGTCCCGAGAACTCGTTTTAAAAAGGGTGCGATGCCGCAATTGTCTGCTATATCGGCTCAAGCACTCCTCACTTTTTAGATGTTTTATGACATTAATGCTAACATCTCATTACTATAGACAGTGTATCATTGGTTCACTCTTTTTTTTGTTGTACTCCATCTGATGAATTCGGTTGTTCTTTCAAAATGTCTGATTATTGACAGCGTTGTGCATGCAATGAAGCGCGACAACTCGTAAGAATATGCTTGAAGATAGTGAACATAACTGATGACAGTGCTCTGTATTACGCTACTCTACCCATGATTCTTTGGACATGATGTAAAATATGAGATGAGTGACATGATAGGTTGTCATTTGTATGGTTTAGTATGCCATTATTCATATTTCGCATTATTGTTTTACGCTATCAACATGTGTTTCCAGAGAGTTTGCAGTAGTTTCAGTTGCGTCCCTTTTGAATGTGGCAAACTTTGAGACGAACGTTACATTCGCCCTGTTCTCATTCAAAAAATCCATTGAACACGTGAAAAAAAAAAAATCAAAGGAAAAAAATAAATGAAGCACAATGTGATTTGATTAAAAACAATAGGTTTATTTTGATGATTATGTAAATTATGTATTGAATATAAATATATAAAAATTAGCTGTAATTCAAGTCTGTCTGTTTGAACACTCAAACTATTATTAAATATACAAACATATATATAAGAAAAATATTTACATGTTTTGAACTAGTATCAACATAATGTCTTAGATAGATTCCATTTGATGTATGTATATACAGTTTTTCTGTTCATTAAGGGATTTAATTTTTTTATCAAAGCAAATATATTAAAAAATGTCTGAATAAGTCCACAGATTTGCAGCACACACAGATGCCCTCCTTCATGTTTTCTCTTGTGTTCTTGTAAAGAAACAGAGGTATCGTCTGTATGTGGGTATGTGTGTAAGTATGGAAGTACGTGTGCTTGCATGTGAAATGTTGAGTGTTCTCTGAATATTTGTATTTATTTATATAACTGTTTATGAGAGTTTGATTTTATAGTATTTTTTACTTTGAGTATCTGTAGAAACAGATGTAGTGCCACATGCAGGGTGAATTTTTTGCTGTATCATTGTTGACCTGATGTTCAATTTTTGGTGACTTGGTAGCAGTAACTGAATATAGCATCAAAAAGAAGCGAAAGTCCAAACTCGATGGATTTTAAAAACAATGTGCTGTAACGTTTGTTGGGAAACAAAAACAATGGATATCCCATTAGGACAAGCACTGAGCCGTGCAACTTGTCCAATTCTGCTATATTTTACCAAGCACAATTAATACTAGTTCCATGGAGTATCATGGAAAACTGGTTTAATAACCAGATATTGAAGCAAAAAAAAAAAAAAAAAAAAAAAAAAATCAGAAGACATAACCCCACCCGGCTGGAAGCTATATTTCAGTCCTGTCTCTTTGAAACGCAGCCAGCGCTTACACAACAACAGTTTTTGGTGTCATTCAACGTTCTTTACTGCCATGTTGTAGGATAGCAGCCATATTATGTGCTCAGAGTAGACACACAATACAACCATTTTTGATTTAAAAATACTTCAACCAAAGTGGTTACCATACACAAACTATTGATTTTAGGCATAAATGTAACTTTCAAGCGCTTAAAATGTTTATAACAGCCTTATTATTTCAATTGGAGAAAACGGCATTGCGCGGTGCCACGCGTCACGTATATTTAAAATGAACCGTCGTAGAAACTGCCATCCCTGCCGTGACCTTCGGTCACCAGTAGTGTCACAGATGCTGTAGTGACAATCTGTATGTGTGCCATGTGTGACCGTGCGCATCTTTAATTGCCAAATATTTTCTACTTCCTCAGTTTGTACTGGCAGAAAAAAAACACGATTTGTAATAAAAACAGTGACGTTCTAGCAGGGTGTGGTGATCCAAGCAAGCGAATAAAGAAAAAGTTTCAAGGCTTACAGACATATCTCTCAATCAGGTGTTTTACGCACTTAACGCTCTTGCGAACGGTTAAAACGAGCCGAAAGCTGGTTACAATTAGAGAACGCTTGAAAAAGATAACTATTAAAGATTTGGTTCGTCATTGAACTCTTTGTACGCACAACCAATCATTCGTTAATATAGAACTTATTTGATGTCACCGTTGCAATCATTTCCAAACAGTCCTGCAGTTTGTAGCCCTTCATATGGTCACATCTCTTAACGTGTCGCTGTTGTTCCCTTACGTCATAATTGCTGTTGTATGCTGTGAATTACAGTAACTAATCTCAGTGAAGCTATGACTTATCTCTGTGTACAAGCAGTCCTGGATTTGGTGCACGTCAACACTTAAGATTGTGTGCTGGTTGTAAGACATTTGGGTTTTGTTACAGGGTCTTTTGTATTTCTAAACGTGCTCACTTAGCAACAATCAATCTTGTGTGCAAAAAGAAATCAAAGCAATAAGTGGTAAACGTGTTCGCTCTGCCCCCAAACTATTGGGCAAGAAAGGACCTTAAAATGTCCGCTGGCCATATTTGATGAAACAGCAGTTGAAAGAAAACAGGCCAACATCCGTGTACTCTACAAATATACCATAGGTCTTCTGATGCTTTTGTCAGTTTCAATGTATTGCCATAATTTAAATGTGACAGAGAGTTTATCACCTTATCATTGTACTGTGCTGTAGAGATTGTAGATGTTTGTATGTAAATGAATAAATATGTGGAATAATAAAACAAAAAGATAAAAATGTTCAACATGAGACATAGAGTACTACTGTATGTTGTTCATTTTGTGATTTGTTTTTTGTACATGAGAATGGAAATGTTGACATTATCGCTGAATATAGAGACTATTCCGTCCTTACCAAAATGGTTCTGTATTACAGTTTGTGAGAGATTTACTTTTCGTTTTTTGATTCAGGGGGTTGGACTGCGCTTGTGCAGATAAAACTGTCCCTCGGTGGATTTAAAATATACATACAAATAATAAACAAATGGTATAATGCTTGAATAGATTATTTGAGTTCTTGATGCACCGCTCAGACAAACTGTGTGTCCGGTGTGTCCTAATTCACGTACTTAGGCACTATTCCATATTTTGTAGTATAAATAGAGCGAGTAGTGTTCACACTGAAAATTACAAATAGAAAAAGTACAATTTAAGTACCTGGATGATGCACTTAATTAACCGTAAAAACAACATCTGCATCCAACTAACAACTAAATAGATCTTTGGTGAAAACTAAGTGAATATTTGATTACTACAATAGTAATTTCTCACTTGAAATCACATCAAATGTGGAAAACGTTGGTCAGGAACGTACTGTACATTTTCAAACAAACTGAACACCAACTGTAACTTTCAGATGCCATCTTCTTATTTTTTAGCTCAGCTGTCACAGAATGGAAGCACAGGATTGTGGGATATCAAAGGCAGCGAGGGATACATCTGTGCTGCCTTCAAAAATCGATCAGATAAGGGTATCTCAGAAGACAGGAAGTGAAGCTAACATTGGATTCGGACGTGCCTTGATGCCTTCCTACCTTGGAAAGTGTCATCCAAAGGCAGCATTTTTAAAGGGTTAGTTCACCCACGAATGAAAATTATGTCATTAATTACTCACCCTCATGTCGTTCCACACCCGTAAGACCTTCGCTCATCTTCAGAACACAAATTAAGATAGTTTTGATCAAATCTGATGGCTCAGTGAGGCCTGCATCGCCAATAACAGTCCCTTTTTCAATGCCAAGAAAGCTACTAAAACATGTTTAAAACAGTTTGTGTGACTACAGTGGTTCAACCTTAATATTATAAAGTGACGAGAATACTTCTTGTGTGACAAAAATAGCGACTTTATTCAACAATATTTCAAAACACTGCTTCATGAAGCTTCAGTGCTTTATGAATCTTTTGTTTTGATTCAGTGGTTCGAGCACGTATCAAACTGCCAAAGTCACATGAACTATTGAATATTCAAAACACTTCTGATGTAACGAAGCCTCATCAAAGGCCTCGTTTACTGAAATCGTGATTTTGGTGCTCTGATCCACTGATTTGAAACAAATGATTTATAAAGCTTTGAAGCTTCACGAAGCATCATTTTGAAATCGCCCTTCACTAGATATTGTGGAATAAAGTCGTATTTTGTTATTTTTGGTACACAGAAAGTATTCTCGTCGCTTTATAATATTAAGGTTGAACCACTGTAGTCACATGAACTGATTTAAATATGTTTTTAGTAGCTTTCTGGGCATTGAAAAAGGGAGTGTTATTGCTGGCGATGCAGGCCTCACTGAGCCATCGGATTTTATGAAAAAATATCTTAATTTGTGTTCTGAAAATGAACGAAGGTTTACGGGTGTGGAACGACATGAGGGTGAGTAATAAATTACAGAATTTTCATTTTTGGGTGAACTAACCCTTTAAGCTTTCAGATGCAGCCGAAGTGTGGAATATTGGACGCTTCGGCTGTGTCCGAAATCGCACACTCTCTTGAGTATGTACTTATTTTGAATAAGTAATTACTTCTCGACAGCTACAAAGTATGTTCTGTATAGTATGAATGTAATCTGGACATACTAGATTAATCATGTTGTCATTATCAAGTGACTACCAGCGTCAGTTGCGTCACTTCACTGTCAACCACAAATCCTCTTCGATGGCCACATGGGATAGTAAAGTGTATGATGAATGTAGTAGGTCATCCAGGTACTTTTTGTCTACTCTTTTATGAGTACTGAATTCAGACATACTTCTTTTGTCACATACTGTTTTTCTACTATAGGTAAGTATGCGATTTTGGATGCAGCCTCAACAAAGACTTAAATGTTGAATGACAAAATAACCATATAAAATTCATACATTACATGGTTGAGTACATAGTGCATATAGTGTTTAGAGTGTCACAAACATGTTATGCAGAAGGTCCAAAGTCCTATTTCAATATAAATGAAAATATAGCCATGCTCAATAAAAGGGTGGGAAAAAAGCATAAAAGTATATTCCACGTCTTCTGTATACTAAATAAAAGAAATAAACTGAGTGAAGATCATTTATATAGGCTTATATTTAGGTAAAATAATATGGTAATTTTCCAGACACAATCAATGTTAAGTTGCGTCCTGTCAGCATTTGTGTTTACGTTACGCCAACTTTGAATGATTTCGCTGTATATAAACAAACGGTTTAGTGTATACAGTATAGTATGTACTTTTTAACAACCAAACAATGGCGTATTTTAGTATACTTGTGATATTATACAATTTAGTAGCGATAAACAGCAAGTTTTGATTATAACCTACCGTGATATCAAGCTGTTGCTATGGTAACCTCAGGCAAATTGGCGCCAGATTCAACTACGCGGTACCACCAACTTGTAACTGAATTTTGAGATGAGGCGTTTTCTGAAAACGATGTTATTTATGTATACATATATATAAAACCAAAACGGTTTAGTATTGTAAGTAACTAAAAGAAATGTCAATAATCTTATGTATTTGACGCAACTCTCTTTCTAGCCGCTAGACGGCAGTAGAGTCAATCCCGCCGCCCAGTGAAAGAGGATCTGAATGAATCGCTTCCTGTTTGTTATACAAAAACAACACGTTGAAGACGAAAGGTGAGTGAAATCATTTTGACCATGTATTTTCACTTGTCATTTGCTTAAATAAACCTGTGCTAGAAATTTTATTTTAAAGAGCAACTGTGTCGGCAAATCTACAACATATCAATTCTAACCATTTCGGCTGGGTGTCATATGAAGCCGCATGAACTTTGCGACATCAGTGTACATTTTATAAAGCATGACATTTGTTTATGAGATTGAGACGAGCATAAGATTTCAACCACATGTAAACAAGCACAAACATGCAGTGTTTCTCAGTTCTGCTGTAGGAATTACGGGTGTTTAAAACGCTTCAGTTCCCTTTTATACATATTTCGACAGCGTTTTGTGCAGGTTAGTACGTATTGGATTGGCACGTGCAAAATTATGTTACTATAGCAACAGCTCGAGCTGTAAATGACTGGCATTTGGGTCATCATGGCTACTGTGTAGGCCTACTAAATTTTCATGTCCTCAGTAAAATAAAATAAACTCACATTTGTTTTCTTTAACAATTAATAGAGCAAACTAATTTTAAATCATTTTATTGATTTTCTTTGTTCTGAATATATGTGTTTTTTGCCAGTTTCCTCTCAGGTGCTGCACATTAAACTTGTGACATGAATAACTGTCAGTTTATTATTCAAGTGTTTCTTCGTTGTTTTCGTTTCCATAATCAAAAAGTTTTAAACACAGCAGGCTGGAAATATTGGGAAAATTATGCTAATTCTTCTTCATCCTCCATATCTCAAAAGATTTACCATCTTTAGTAAAATCCCTAACAAAAGCTGACAAAGTAAATTATCTCTAAATTATTTATATATAATATTCTGTCTGTATGAGGATTTATTGCGTTTAACAATGATAATAATGCTTATTTGAAGGGGTTAAATAAAGTTTAAAAAACAGTATGATTAATTCTGTGATATTTTGATGTCTTAGTTTGTCTTAATCATATAACAATCATTATACTATAAACTCCACACTGGTGACTAGCTTTATATATATATATATATATTCCTGCTCATTTTTCTTTCTATTTTGTTATTAATCACATTTAAACGCTTCAGCTTTCACCTTAAAATTACAAAATGGTTGTAAACCAGGTGGCAAAGATATAACAAATATCTCTTTATTTTAGACTTGCATATCACAAGGATGTTACAGATTGCTTAAAGGATTAGTTCACTTTCAAATTAAAATGTCATGATAATTTACTCACTCTCATGTCATCCAAGATGTTTATGTCTGTCTTTCTTCAGTCGAAAAGAAGTTAAGGTTTTTGATGAAAACATTCCCGTATTTTTCTCCTTATAGTGGACTTCAGTGGACTCCAAACGGTTGAAGGTCAAAATTACAGTTTCATTGCAGCTTTAAAGGTCCCGTTCTTCGTGATCCCATGTTTCAAACTTTAGTTAGTGTGTAATGTTGTTGTTAGAGTATAAATAAAATCTGTAAAATTTTAAAGCTCAAAGTTCAATGCCAAGCGAGATAAAGGGAGGGGACGTTATTTTGATTAAAGAATATGAGGGCACATAAATTAAAAAAGAAAAAAAAGACGTGAACGGATAAAACATTTATAATAAATACTGCAATATTCCATACAAATAAGAATTGTCAGTTTTGATTTCATGGGGACTTTAAGAAGACAAATTGTGCTTGGGGTGCCAAATGACAATCTGGGTTCAACAACAGAAGTCTCTCATTGATCCTTCATGTTTTCCTGCAGGTGGTCTCCTGTGCCTGATGCTGTCCACTGCTCTCCGCTGCCTGCGTCCCTCATCCTGCACCCTTGCCTTATCCAGACAGCTGGCCCATCACCGGCCCCACATGGATCCCAGTAGTCCCCCCCGTCCTGTAGAGACCACCATACGGACCAAACTGACCCAGGCCCTCGCACCTGAGCACCTGGAGGTCATAAACGAGAGTCACATGCACGCTGTGCCCCCTGGTTCAGAGTCCCACTTCAGAGTTCTGGTGGTGAGTCCTCAGTTTGAGGGTCTTTCACTCTTGCAGCGTCATCGGCTTGTAAACGAGACCCTGCGGGAGGAGCTCAGCACCTGCGTTCATGCCCTCGCCATCCAGGCTAAGACGCCCCAGCAGTGGAGCAGCAACCCCAGCCTGGCCAAAAGCCCCCCGTGCATGGGAGGATCCAAACATGATGACACAATGACTGAGAAACTGAAGGCGGGTCGAGACTGACTGTGTTTCATTTCAGAAACAAAAACTGTTTAGGGGTATTATAATAATCAGATATGAAGTGAGCTAATTAGTTGCACATGCGTATCTTTCATGTGGAGGGAGCTGATGGACACTAATGCTCAATATTTAAATGACTTCAATACAAACATTAATAAATGAAAGTTGTTTTTATTGGCTTGGACGTGTTAAGTACTTTATTTATAATTTACATCGAAAGGAAATGCTTATTTCGTTTGATCACTTGGAATTCAAAGAAGCACTAAAGTGTTATTTTTGGTTTAAATTTGAAAAAATTATGAAAACTTAAGGAATTATGTGACAATTATTTCCAGCTTGTTATATGGTTACTTAACAAGTTGGTACACTATCGGTCAATCTATCTATCTATCTATATTGATATTAATCAATATTAATATGGATGCACGATGCATTAAATTGATCAAAATTGACAGTAAAGACTTTTATTTTATAAAAAAATTATAATATTACAAAAGAATTTTTTTTCAAATAAATGCTGTTTTTTCCCTCAAAAGTGTGTCATAGTTTCCACAAAAATGTGAACAACAGTACAGAAACAGTACAACTGTTTTCAGTATTGATAATAATAATAATAATAATAATAATATTCCGAAATGTTTCTTGAGCAGCAAATCAGCATATTAGAATGATTTCTGAAGGATCATGTGACACTGAAGACTGGAGTAATGATGCTGAAAATTCAGCTTTGATCACAGGAATAAATTACATTTTAAAATATATTCAAATAGAACAGATCTTTTAATTTGTATTTATATTTTGCAATATTACTGTTTTACTGTATTTTTGATCAAATAAATTAAGCCTTGGTGAGCATAAGAGACTTTTTTTTCAAAAACATTAAAAATTTTAATTATTCCATTCTTTTGATATATAATATTTATTTGTGTTGAAACTGTTTTATTAAATTGCTCATAGAGACCACATAGAAACAGTAGACGGGCACGACCGGCTAAACAGTTTTGCTATGGACAATGGTCATTATTCAAAAATATTTGACTGCTGAATACTGCAGTTGACCAGTCAGAATCAAGTATACTAGAGAGTCACCTAACAAAAGCAGGTAATTTTATCCTTATGGCTTCTAAAACTGGATGGAATTATCTCAAATCTATACAGTAGCTGGTAGAAATTGTACCACCAGAGGGCAACAGAAGATCAGCGTGCAGCAGTACATGCATAGCATGATATCTTCGGAGTGGTGCCTCCTTCACTTAAAAATGACTGGTTATGTAATTCAATTTAAAAAGAGCTTAATCTGTAGCAAAACTATCTCGATCTGTGTCTGACACCTCCACAATTCAATCTGGCCCACCTCAAACACATCTGAAAGACGTTTATTTATTTAGATAAACAGTGTTAAAAATTATTCATTATAGCTACAAATATACTATGTAGGCTCACATTCCTTAGGTCAACTTTCATAATATAATACTTAATACAAATATCAACAAGTTATAGATGACGGTGATGGAAATGTGTTAGACAACCTGCAGAGAAACACTAATCTGTCTGTAACAGGACAAAATAAATAATTAGATATCTAGTGGAAATAATGTTTTTTTCATAATCTTAATTGATTAAGAGTACAGAATCCACCAACTAAATCAAATTGTGCTGCTTGTTTTTTTTTTAATCAATGCACTGACAGTTTGCTGTGTATATATAATTTGGCATAGAACTTTTGCTTCTTTGTTTGATACGCCAACTTAAATTATTACACGACTCTCTAGAAAATCCATGTTGCAGCATTTTTCTCTCATATCACACTATTTACTTTCTTCTCTCAGTTTAATTTGTGCATCCCTTACTTATTTTCTCTCAGTGATACTCAGTAAGTTCTGACGATGAGGAGACTTTGTTATGAACATGCATAAAGCAACACCTAGAGAATAATCTACAATATATGTAGAATTTAGTATTAAATGTACATTACCTTTCAAAAGTTTTGGGTCAGTAATTAAAAAAAAAAATATATATATATATATATATATATATATATATATAATCAAAAATACAGTAAAAACAGCAAAATTTAAATACAAATTAAAAGACCTGTTCTATTTGAATATATTTTAAAATGTAATTTATTATTGTAATGCAACGCTAAATTTTCAGCATCACATGATCCTTCAGAAATCATTCTAATATGCTGATTTGCTGCTCAAGAATCATTTCTTCTTATTATCAATGTCTTTTTGTGAAAAACGTGATACATTTTTGAGGATTTTTTGTTGAACAAAGTTCAAAAGAACAGAATTTATTTGAAATTCAAATCTTTTGTAACATTATAAAAGTCTTTACTGTCACTTTTGATCAATTTAATGCATCCATGCTGAATAAAGTATTAATATTAATAAAAAACTTTTGCACAGTATATACTTGTTCGCTGACAGTGATGGGTAGATTACTTACAAAATGTAATCCATTACGGATTACAAATTGCATGATGAAAATTATAATGTAATGTATTACGTTATACGTTTTTGGTAATGTAATCTGATAATTTTTTGACCTAACTCATTTATCACATTGATTTCAATAGAATAATCTTTTAGCATATTGATCTAAAAATGTGAAGAGAAAGAAAATTAATTCCACTCTTTATCAACAACACAAAATGTATTAAACATAAATCAGGCTTTCTCAAACTCGAGTTTGTGTAGAAACTGCAGGGGGTTTGGAAATTGTAGTTTAAAATAAAGCAATCAAAATAAAACACTTCCTAAAAATATTTGGCCTGTTTATGCTGCGTGGCCTCTCAATTTTCCATGTAATAGCTTGTGTGTGCAATTCCACAAAACTAGAAGACTTTCTGAACATTTAAAAGCAAAAGCATCGAATGGAAAATTGAATTTACCTTGGCATAGTTAAATAACAAGAGTTCAGTACATGGAAATGACATACAGTGAGTCTCAAACACCATTATTTCCTCCTTATATAAATCTCATTTGTTTAAAAGACCTCCGAAGAACAGGCGAATCTCAGCATAACACCGACTGTTACGTAACAGTCGGGATCATTAATATGTACGCCCCCAATATTTGCATATGCCAGCTCATGTTCAAGGCATTACACAAGGGCAGCCAGTATTAACGTCTGGATCTGTGCACAGCTGAATCATCAGACTAGGTAAGCAAGCAAGGACAATAGCGAAAAATGGCAGATGGAGCAATAATAACTGACATGATCCATGATATCATGATATTTTTAGTGATATTTGTAAATTGTCTTTCTAAATGTTTCGTTAGCATGTTGCTAATGTACTTTTAAATGTGGTTAAAGTTACCATCGTTTCTTACTGTATTCACGGAGACAAGACTGACGCTATTTTCATTTTTAAACACTTGCAGTCTGTATAATGCATAAACACAACTTCATTCTTTATAAATCTCTCCAACAGTGTGTAATGTTAGCTATAGCCCGTTAGCCACGGAGCACTATCAAACTAGTTCAGAATCAAATTTAAACATCCAAATAAATACTATACTCACTTAATCTGATGTATGCATGCAGCATGCATGACAAACACTTTGTAAAGATCCATTGTTTATGCTGTTTAAGGCAAGCGTGAGGAATTAAAGTGGCCACAGCCTGAATCGGTGCATAGTTAATGATGCCCCAAAATAGGCAGTTAAAAAAATTAATAAAAAAAAATCTATGGGGTATTTTGAGCTGAAACTTTACAGACACATTCAGGGGACACCTTAGACTTATATTACATCTTGTAAAAAAAAACGTTCGATGGTACCTTTAAGCGGCTATTAGACAGCTATTAGATGTCTTTTAAATGCAAAATCGCTTGCTGGGATCAGATACTACCCAGCGCTGTTCAATGAATTTAACCTGTATTATTGACATTTTTGGCTTCCTGAGACATGTAGATGGTTTGCTGTCAGTCACTGCTGAGGAGTGGACAACTGTGCTTCATCACTGGAGTATGGAGTCAACGGAAGGTAAAATAGGTTTCCCTCCTGAGTTCCTTCATGTGGAACAGATGACTCCGATCACAAAGCCAACAACTGGTGTCGTCGTTTGGCTGGAAAAACAGCAACATGATCATTTTATGGCTCTGTCCATTAGAAAGAGCCCTGGGGTGATCCCACACAGGTCAGACCAAAGCGTGTTTAACGTTCACCATCTCAGGAGTGCACGGACATTGCTGAAAGTGTGATTTGTGTGCTTGAGTTCCAGGTGCGGCGGTGCCTGAAAGATACATGATTGTGATGCAAGCCAGAACAGGAAGCCCTGTAACGCAGGTGGGGCCTGGGAGGGTTATATGGCCGAACGTTTTCCATCCACAGAGTGGCCGAGGGCTGATGTATCCCGAACGGGGTCACGAGGGCTGCCAGGGTGGCATGGTTCAGTGGGAACCGGCCTGGTAGTGCGTCACAGCGGGGAGAGTGATGGTGCCAGGCCTGGCTGGGACCCGGGACGGTGCGCCGTTCCCGCCAGCGCTTGATTTACAGGCTTGTGCTCGATCTGGGCTCCCTGACACAGCTGACCTCTCTAGGTTGAGGGTCAATAGGTTAGGGATGGGAGCACCAAATGGTCGTCTGAAAAAGCTCCTATAGGGGCTGGCCGTCTCTATGGAATAGTCGTCTGTACCATTCCTCCGTCTGATGCGGTGTTTGTGTACTGTGGGGGGTGACGCGTACACCATTTGCTGGGAAATGTTCACATTTAATGTGAGAAAAACTCACTAAGTCTGTGGTGCTCAAAGGTATAGATCATGCTTATGTAGTTTCAACCCTGAAATGAGAAAAAAAGTACAATAAAAAAATGTATAAGTAGTCTATACTACTTTTGTGCTATATTCCAAGTACTCAGAAATCATATGATTGTTCTTAATAATGTTATTTTCTGATGATCTTTCACCTCATCTTATCTCTCAAATCTTATTCATGATCTGCCATGCATACTGTAATACAGCAAATTTCTTATACATCTTTGTGTAAAGGGTTGGGGAGTAACAAAATACATGTAACTTTGTATTTCATTACAGTTACGTTTTAAATAGGTGGTTATCAAATACGTTACATTTTAAATGGGTGGTAATCAAATTACAATTACATCCGAAAAGTATTTTAGATTACCAAAGTGATTACTAATGTCATTTAAACATTAATGTAAACTGTAACGGGCAATTAATGTAAAGAGCAATTGTTGATTCTCCAACTCTTGACAGTCTGCAAAAGCATCCTAAGCTACTTTTCTGCTACATTTCTGTACATACATTTCATACCCCATGCCGAATATGCAACATTTTTAATAATTTTAACAAAAAATCATAAAAATTGCATGTTCTTTTTATCTAGTACTGTCCTGAATAAGCTTTGTCACATAACATGTTTACATATACTTCACAGGAAAAAATTAATTCATAAAAATTGCCCCATTCAAAATTGTACCTTGAATCTTAACTGTCCTGTCATTGCCTGGATGATCCACGACTGTTTTCATGTTTTGCGATAGTTGTTTGTGAGTCCCTTGTGAAAAAAAAGAGAAGCTAATTGCGACCTATTTCGCAATTGCATTTGCATTTGCATTTCACAATTCTTTTTTTTCTCAGAATTGCAAGATTGTTTTATAAAGTCAGAATTGGGAGATATAAACACAATTGCAAGATATAAAGTCAGAATTGCTTGAGAAAAACGTGCAATTCTGACTTTTTTTCTCGCAATTCTGACTTTTTTTCTGAAAAATGTCGAGTTTATATCTCAGAATTCTAACTTCTTTTCTCAATATTGCGAGTTTATATCACAATTCTGACTTTTTTTCTCAGAATTGAATGATATAAAGTTTCAATTGTGAGTTATAAAGTCAGTATTGTGAGATAAAAACTCAAAATTACCTTTTTTTTTGTTACATAGTATTCCAAAGTATTTAGATTAAGTTACAAAACTTGGGTAATCTAACAAAATACATTACAAATTATTTTTGTAAAGCATGTATTTTGTAATCTGAAGTGAAACACATTTTAAAGTAACCTATCCAGCCCTGTTTGTGTATATATACACACGTCAAGATTTTTTTTGAAAGAAGTTAATGCTTTTATTCAGAAAGGACACATTAAATTAATTAAAAGTGACAGTAAAGACATTTAGAATGATCTGATTTTAAATATATCAAATAAAAGAATCCTGAAAAAAATGTCCACAAAAAATATGAAGCATCACAACTGTTTTCAACATTACATTAATAATAAGAAATGTTTATTGAGCAGCAAATCAGCATATTAGAATGATTTCTGAAGGATCATGTGACACTGAAGACTGGAGTAATGATGCTGAAAATTCAGCTTTGATCACAGGAATTAAGTTTTAAAATATATTCAAAGAGACAACAAATATATATTTAAATATATCTTATGGACACCAAACTTTTACACACATAATATAGTACATGAGCTGGAAATAATCATCTACTTTCACTGCATGGCAAAGAACAGTCGGGACATCTGCATAACATCAACTTTTGTGTTTTACAGAAGAAAGAAAGGTTTGGAACAACATGAGGGTGAGTGACAATTTTCATTTTTGGGTGAAATATTCCTTTAAAAGGAATGTAGATTCTTTGTATCACACTTTTCCATCATAATCTTGTGTATCTTTGCTCAAAGCAAAGTTTGCATTGTTTTCAGATTTCAAACAAAGAGTTGAAACAGTGCATTCAGAGAGGATATTCTCCGCACTGATTGTCGTTTTGGAGGCAAAGTAGACAATTAGATTTAGGTGAGGGTAATAGCTCATTAAGTCTTTTTAATTTAAAGGATTTTTTTTTGTCCGGCTGCTCGGCAAACGAATGAGACTAGTGAAAGAGAGGAAAGACAAAGCTGAAATGGGGAGGACAATATCCTTGTGTGGGAGAATTAGTTACACTCAGTAGTCCAAGTATTCAAAGCAGAGAGGAGATCAGCAGGGATTAAGACAAAGTCTACACAGGTGGGTGATGGGGGTCACATGACAGGACATTACCTCGTTTGGGACATTAGCGAGTAAGACAGGATGATATTTGAGTGTTATTTAATGACATGGCTCATGGTGAAACTCAATCTGAAGCATACCACACTAATAAAACAACAAAAGACTTGTAAATCTTTCCTTAAAATGTAGTTAAAATACAATACCTCTACACAATCCATAGGAAGAGTTCATAAAAATGTTAATGTGTATGGAAAAATGCACTCAAATTTAATTAAAATTTACTACATTTTTACTTATTTTATAAGTGTGAATAGTGCTTGTTTCCTATGCAAAAGTCACATCAGAGTTAGGGGTTAATAGTTAACCTTAAACATGAGAAATAGTTTATTAGTCTAATTACTTAAAACTCTCCATGTTGCACAGAAATACATCTATTTGAACTCTGGGTCAAAGTAACACAGCCTAGTCAAATGCCCTTTAAATACCACCATTTTAACGAAATCTCGTTATACAAGCACACTTCATAAGGACACAAAAGCTAAGCGATGACCCCTATTTGAATAAAGAGCACACAAACGGTGACTGTCCAGAATTGTGAGGGAAAAAATTGCAACACATTAGTGATGGTTTCTAATTCCCCTCATTAACTTTGACCCTAAAGAGCCCGGGATAATGTTCTTCACCTGGAAATCTCCCACTCAGGGTCTAATCGTGTGGACGCAGTCAGCAAAGGACGGACGCGGAGGTCATCTGGCGAAAACAGCCCAGTGAATGGAGGGTTAATCTGTGGCGGTCCAGATGCGTGGCCCACTGAAAAGAGTCAAAAGCGCCTCGCACCAGCTTAGACAAAAAACGTGATCTATTGTTGGCGTGTCAGCCCCGCGTGATATATTTTATCCTACACGCATGGACAAAACGGATCTGTGATTATACAAGCGCCGCACTCTCTCCCCAACCGCGTCCGCTGAAGAAGTTCTGGACACCAGGCCATTTGACCTCTGGGTCTTCTGGTCTTTGTTCCAGATGCCCTCTGTTTTTCACCCTGCTCTGAACCCAAGGCTCCAGTGTTCCCTCTCAAAATAAAGAGACGGGGGCCCTGCGGTTTATTTTCATTAGTGCTTTAAAACGAGGCCTTTGAGAGCGTAAAAGGCCAAATGAAAGAAAGCCTTAATGTGGTGATTAGGGGTTAAATAAAACATTTGAGCAAACAAACCTTGAGGTTGGCTGAGGGTTTAATGCATTTCCTCTCAACCCTTTAAGTTTAACACATGATCTGCTTCTCCGTGCTGGCAGCTGATGTAGAGATTGTCAAAGTGTTCAATGAGTTTGTGAAGGTGAATTGGGAAGTACAGGACACACACACACACATCTCCTGTTTCTCACTTGCCATACATTAGCGCTGATTTGGTTAGGAAGAGGTCCACTCTGGTTACAGCCCTGAGGTGGTTCACGCCACACCACAACCCCTGACCCTAAGCATTAAACTTTGGCACATAATGCACCCCGCGCCGTTTGTGAATGATACCTCAAATTAAGTAGCCAATTGAGGATAGGTGTGTACAATTTTCACCATAAAATCAAGTATACTTGTTGAAGGAGGTACCTGAGCCATATCTAAAGACCTAGAGATCCTGATATTGTAGAGATTTGAGGGTGGGCTCTTTTGTCATGCACCTAGCAACAATCTAAAACATCTTAACAACCACCACCCAGAACACTCTATGGTTAAAAGTAAGGGTTCCAAAAGAAAGTTTGACATGCGTTTTTAAAAATAAAGGTTCTTTATTGCCATCTATGGTTACATGAAGAACCTTTAACATCCATGGAACAAAACTTTATGGTTGAAAAGATTTTTTTAAATGTTCTTCAAAATAAAGGCTCCAAAAGAGAGTGATGCCATAGAAGGACCATTTTTGGTTCCTCAATGAACCTTTCAGAGGACAGTTCTTAAAAAATCTTTTTCTTAGCGTGAAGATACTTGTAGTATGTTTAAAGACCTGTCAAATGCTTTTGATAGTTAACCATCACATCTTAATGGAAAAGGTGTATGAAAATGTTTTTAATGATATTACATATAAATGGTTGAAAAATTACATTTTTAATTGAAGACAGTTTGTTTGTTTTAAGGGTTGCTATTCTAGCAATGCAAGATTACTCTGTGGGGTTCCTCAGGGGTCCGTTCTTGGACCCTTATTATTTCATATTTATATAAATGATTTGTCGAATGATTCAAATATGCTTACCCCGATAATGTTTGCAGATGACACAACCTTAGTTCTCTCTCACTCAAATTTTAAATAATTGATTAAGAATGCAAATGATGGTCTAATCACTAATTGGTTTAATTTAAATAAATTATCTTTAAACATAAACAAATCTAATTTTATTATTTTTAGTGGTAAATAATTATACCCTAAGGATTAAACAGAAGTAACAAATGAATCTATTGCAGTGCCTCTATGAAGAATCTTTTGTGCAATGGAAAGGTTCCATGGATGTTAAAGCATCTTCATGGAACCATCAATACTAGTAAAGAACCTTTATTTTAGAAAACATTGGTTCTTGAACTGTTCACTGAAAGGTTCTTTGTGGAATCCAAACTGGTTCTTCTGTGGCATCACTGAAAAATCCCCTTTTAGAAGCTTTGTTTTTAAGAGTGTAGAAGAACCATTTTGGGTTCCCCAAAGAACCTTAAAAAAAAAAAAAAAAAAAAAAAAAATTGAAGAACTTTTTTTCCCATTATGAAGAACCCTTTGTGCATTGGAAAGGTTTCATGGATGTTGAAGTTTCTTTAAGGAATTATAGAAGCCAATTTTTTTTTAGAGTTTAGCAATATTTTAGCAAATGTTGCATAAGCTAAATATCAGAAAATGTAATATAGTTATCTGTTTCTTTTGTCTTCAGAACACATTTCACATAAACTTTTAGACATGACTGTGAAGGCTGTTGACCGTTTGCAAAAAAAACCCTCCACCTCACCCTTCACACACACAAACTAAACCTACCCACATTCATGGCTTTTTGTTTGGACTCGTTTGACCAAAAAATATCCTGCATCTACAAGCAGAAATGCATCTTGCTCTTTGACTTGCTCTTAAGTGCATTATCTGTGCAGCTTTCTGACAGCCTGCAATCTTCTGGTCTTATACCTGAGGCTCAACAGCTCGGCAGTCAGGTCTAAGAGCGGTTGAGTTGTTTATTCCAGGTCAGTGATGATGGTAAAGAGGAAGATGAGACAGATATGGAATTTTAAGTTTGGAGGTATTTATTGTTATGGCCCTTAGTCAGGTTAGATGTCATATTGTCATGTGCCATATTGTTATATGTCATTATTGACAATATTTTATATCTGATGTATTGCCTATTTTTATTTTATATATATATATATATATATATATATATATATATATATAATAAAAATAGGCAGGTCAATGTTTATATGTGAATAAATTTAATCTGTTCATCATATGAAGCGTTTTAGTATAGTTTTCTGACGTGAATATTCTCCCCTCTCTGCACTTTTATGAGAGCAATAACAAACAGTTGCTTCTGTTTTTTCACTCAAACTTTTAAATAGCAAGAATCAAAATATAAAGTATAAGTATTTGCTGACAACAAGAAACATATGTGAGCGTGTCCTACAGAATTTCATCTCGCTCTTTTAAGTGGCTTGCTCCGGGGCGACCAAGTAGGTCAAGAGAATTGACATGAGGTGAAGAGGTTCACAAAAGCGTGAGGAGAAGGTCAACCGTAAAAATCCCCCCCACTTTGGTGTGGACAAGGGTGGGACACAGAGACAGGAGACATGGAGGCTGAGTTAGAGCGAACACTCTTGACAATGTTCTCTGTCGACCCCCAGTCAAAACTACTCACCCCTGTCGCACCCCTGCTCAGCGCTGGCAGAAGTGGGCAGCTTTCTCGCACTTTCCTCGCGTCTGCACCGGCTTTCGGTATGAGTAACTGTGAGCTCAAACAACAGGAAGCATGTCTTCTCATCCCAGCAGAACAGTGGGAAGAACTGACCCATGCTAAATGTCAGATATTAACTGCACATGTCCTCCCTTCACTTTTAGAAAGTGTGTTTGTGTGTGCATGTATATACTCAAAAGATACACCTTTGTACCTAAAAGAGTACAGATTAGTACCTCAAAGGTACATATTGGTACCAAAAATGTACATATTAGAACCTTTTGAAAGGGTACGGCCCCAGTGACAGCTTTTGTACCATTTTTCTGAGAGTGTACTTTAAAATAATATGGTAAGAAAAACCAATTTGCAATATCAAGCAGCATAACAAGCTGTTTTGTACAGCTAAATATAATATTAATATAACATGCATACTAATTTCTGGTTAAATGTAATTTTTAGCAAATGTAAATCCATTTTTTCATACTTAACGTTATAATGTTGTAATGCATAAAATCACATTTTTAAATGGCATTTAAAATGATTGATTTTATTTTTTATTGAGGAAAAACGAAATGGAATTTTTATATCTGCCATTTATTGATTTATAAATTAAAAGTTGGCTTTTCGCCAGCCATAATTGGTGCATCTGTAGAAAAGTGTGTAATTCATGTGCAAAAAATGTTTTTAAACAGGTTTCCTGGACACTCCCCCTATTGGTCGGACAGACAGATGGCCCCACCCCAAACCCACACCATTGGTTAAGGCATTTTTCTCTGCCCAAACAAACAAAGCAATGTTTTGTTTTGACTTTTCAGGTGATTCAACCTACAAATTGTTCATTTATAGTTGTGCCTGCATATTAAACTGGGATAGCAGAGAGTTAACAAGTGCTGTTCTGAGTTTGGTAATTGCATTTACCTCTAGTGAAAGCCTGAAATGCTTCGACAGCCCAAAACTGTCACCCAAAGCGATGACAGTGTCATTTACTGTAAAGAGCTGTCACATCAGACCCTAAAGTGAGAGCCAGCACTTTTTGGGAGGTGTGGAAAGGGGAGGAGATGTGAAAGGAGGTAAAAGAGAAAGGTGGTGGGTTAGCTCCTGCTCCTCCTTTTTGTCAGGGGAAAGAGGATGAAACCTGTCATTAGGAAGGTTAAATGAAGAAAGCCCTCAATGGGGAGGCCATTGTGTTGGAGCAGTGAGGAGGGTTAACTCTTTAGTGCCTCAAATAACGTGGCTTGCTGCTTTGTGGAGGGCTGAAAGAGACAGAGGGGGGCCAAACGGAGGCCCCGGCGCTAGAGAAAAGCCCTGTAGGCCGGGCCACAGTGGGGGTTGACGGGGAGGACAGGGACCTTTGGGGATTTTTTCATCTCTTGTTTTTCTTTCTTTCTTAGCAGCTCATCCAGAACCTGCAGTTTTAGAAACTCCCTGAGATGGTTCATTCTCGGGAGATTCCGCTCCCTTGTGTTGAAAAAACGCTCCGTGAATGAATGCATAGTTCGCATTTAAGCCTTCCTTCAATGCACGGCTTAGAGATTTGCTCATCCCAGTGTTAAACGCTGTTTGGGGTCAAAAACCTGTTGGATTGTAGAGTGGCATCATAATGACCTCCTTCACAAACTGCTGAAAATCAGACTGAGCTAACGAAGGTAAATAAATATGGACCCATGCAGTTCTGTGGGGTTTGGTGTGCCACGGGTCCATTGTAGTCACTGTGTGTGCAGTGTTTGTGTAATTGTGCAATTAACTAGTGGACTGTTTTCAGAGGTTAAAAGGGCCATTTTAGCAGAAGTAATTATAGATTTGGAAGACACAATCATGCCAAAAAATCTACAGCTTTAGCAGTGAAAAATGAACCGTGAAATCTATCTGAATCTTAAAGGGATAGTTCACCCAAAAATGAAACTTCTGTCATTATTTACTCACCCTCATGTCCAAACTCGTAAGACTTTTGTTCATGTTCGGAAAATAAATGAAGATCTTTTTGATGAAATCAGAGCGATTTCTGTCCCTCCACTGACAACTATGACGCTTCAAAAAGTTCATAAAGAGATCGTAAAACTAATCCATATGAATTAAGCTGTTTAGTCCAAATTTTCTTAAGAGACACAATCGCTTTATATGATGAACAGATTTAGAATTTAGTCTTTTATTCACATGTAAACATTCATCAACTCACACATCAGTTGTGGTAAACAGAAGCTCAAGCATGCTTGCTTGACGCATGCGAGAACCAATCAGGTTCATTTTCGTTTGTTACGCAGCAAGTTTAAGCTTCGGAAAGATTTTGTTCTCACACGTCAAGCAGGTTCGGTTGAGCTCCTGTTTGTGTTCGTTGGTCAATGTTTATGTGTGAATAAATTTAATCTGTTCATCATATAAAGCGATCGAGTCTCTTCAGAAAATTTGGACTAATCCGCTCCATTCATATGGATTCGTTTTACAATCTCCTTATTAATTTTTTTTTTTTTTTTTTTTTTACCAGAAAATTAAACTGAAATATTAATTTTCCTTTACATTCATTACTTTTATTCATTTTCCATACATTTCTTCACACACTTTTGCTAAATGAGTAAATGTAAATGCAAGCCTTTACATTTACAAAGCTTCTTTTAGTTTCTCCTCTTGGCTTCACAAAGCTTTGATTCATTCCCCCTTTTGAAAGCATGATATTTTGGCATATCCGCTTTAACTTGACCCTCTTTGTGAAAAAAGTGTTTCACAAGTTCACATAATCTATAAGAGTGATAAGGGTAAACACAAGTGTGTTTGGCACAATGGAGGGGCTTTTTTCCCTCCAAATCTAAAGAGGAGTTGTAAAGGATAATGGATTGTGAGTGTCGCACATCAATTGGCAGGATTAGATGAATAGTTCTGTCCAAACTTAAATTTGCAATGTCTTTCATGCCTCTCAGTGCAACTGAAATTTGCATTTAGAAGTAAAACTAAGGTAAAACCGGTCTGTTTACTCACTTGGATGAGTTTTATTGTTCTAAACGATGTTTGAGTTACATGTGTTAAGTGGTCATTATAAACAGTTTTTGTGATTGGACTCTCCTTATTGATTTACTCTCTTATTTTACCCAGAAATTTAGCAAAATGGTCCAAATATATTAATAAAGATGGTAAGATCTAAAAAATGAACAAGGATAAGTTGTGTTGTTGAAAGTTTGTGTTAATATGCAATCACGGTTGAGATTTCTTAGAGAATGCACAAGTTAGCCAAAGGTAATTTAAAGAAAACAAGGTGTTTGATTCAGACTGAAACAAACTTAACTAGTCTCATCTGAAAAAGGCTTTGGTTTAACATCTAGGGTCACACTTGCTTATCCTCCCTCTGTACCAATTTGCCTTATAAACCTATTTGGCCAATTAGTGACTCCATTGAATGGCGCTCATTCAGTGCTAGTGCAATCAGTGCTTCAGTAGCTCAATAAAAGCCCAGTTTAGCTTGATCAGGATTTGCTCCTACAGAGAGCAGAAGCTGAGGTCATCAAAAGCCCATTTAAACCATCATGCAGTGCCAGCATTCTCATCGTGCAAAATAAAGACAACTGAGTCTTGCAATGCTCCGGTGTTTCTTGTTAATGGAAACCTTTGTGCTCTGTAGATGAATTACCAGAGACAAATTGAGGATCAAGTAGATGTTGGTTAATGAATACTCGCTGCAAGACTATGGTGCTTTCTTAATTTGTCGACACGCCAAAAATTTTGAAATGTCAAGTCAAATGTATTCGAGCTGCATAATAGTAAAGTTTACATTTTATGACACAACTGTTGAGAGATGCTACATAGTATATATATATATATATATATATATACAGTACAGTCCAAAAGTTTGGAACCACTAAGATTTTTAATGTTTTTAAAAGAAGTTTCGTCTGCTCACCAAGGCTACATTTATTTAATTAAAAATACAGTAAAAAACAGTAATATTGTGAAATATTATTACAATTTAAAATAACTGTGTACTATTTAAATATATTTGACGAAGTAATTTATTCCTGTGATGCAAAGCTGAATTTTCAGCATCGTTACTCCAGTCTTCAGTGTCACATGATCCTTCAGAAATCATTCTAATATGCTGATTTGCTGCTCAAGAAACATTTATGATTATTTTCAATGTTGAAAACAGTTGTGTACTTTTTTTTTCAGGATTCCTTGATGAATAGAAAGTTCAAAAGAACAGCATTTATCTGAAATACAAAGCTTCTGTAGCATTATACACTACCGTTCAAAGGTTTGGGGTCAGTAAGAATTTTTATTTTTATTTTTTTGAAAAGAAATTAAAGAAATGAATACTTTTATTCAGCAAGGATGCATTAAATCAATCAAAAGTGGCAGTAAAGACATTTATAATGTTACAAAAGATTAGATTTCAGATAAACACTGTTCTTTTGAACTTTCTATTCATCAAATAATCCTGAATAAAAATATTGTACACAAATATTTTGTATAATTGTACACATTAAATGTTTCTTGAGCAGCAGATCAGCATATTAGAATGATTTCTGAAGGATCATGTGACACTGAAGACTGGAGTAATGATGCTGAAAATTCAGCTTTGCCATCACAGGAATAAATTACTTTGTGAAATATATTCAAATAGAAAACAGCTATTTTAAATTGTAATAATATTTCACAATATTACTGTTTTTACTGTATTTTTAATTAAATAAATGTAGCCTTGGTGAGCAGACGAAACTTCTTTTAAAAACATTAAAAATCTTAGTGGTTCCAAACTTTTGGACTGTACTGTATATATATATATATATATATATATAAAGCCCTATACTGTATAAAGTTGGAAATACATATATGTCCAACTTTATATAAAGAGTTGAGTGATAATATACTTATATTTTGCAAAATTAAAATCAGGCATTTATAGTACATATTGCTTTACGTGAGTGTGCTGTATGTGGAAAAAGTTGGATATAATATATGAGTAATATCACATGCGATATGGCTGTTTATCAGCATGGCTGTGATTCGGCTATGAATCACAATATAAATTAATTATACAAAATAAATGAATTATATTTCATGTTTAACTACTATATAAGAGCCAGCAGAAAATCCCCGATGCACTGGCCGAGATGAAGCTGTTCTCGGCGGGTACACGAGCACTGAAAGGCCGCTGACAGCCTGGAGCTTGCATTTCTGAAAATGTCAAAACAAATTGTAAAATAGGCGCTATGATTAAATATGAGTAACATATTTCAGGTCTAAACAACTACATTCTCACCTAAAAACTCTTAAAACTACAGTTCGTGGTACAACAAGTGTACAGGGATGCAAACGGGTAAGGAGGAAAAAAGGTGAGAACATTGCGCGGGACGGGGGCATGCTGTGCACGTAATTTTTAAAAAAGTTATTTGCTTTACATGCTCATTTGTAGCTACTTACAGGGTAATAAACAATAAATGTAAAAATCCCTTAAATGTTCAAAACTGTAATTTTTCTTGCAAACAATTAACATATTGTTGCAACATTTGACCAAAAATCAACATTTGGTTAAAATATCATGTTATAAATAACAAAATGCTATGCAGGATACCCTTGTAAGACCCCCACCCCCCATAAAACACTTTCTCATTGGATCTATGCAAATCCCATAGGTGACCTATTTTGATCTCAAAAAGGTGAGTTCTCACCTAAAGGTAGTGATACAAACGGTGAAAAGGTAGGAGTGTTGTTATCACTAGAATATCGCACGGCTCTCAGCCAATTAGATTCGAGAACCAGAAAGAACTGTTGTATAAACAGGTATATCCAACTTTATACAGCTGTGTGATAATACAGTTTATATTTTGCGGTGATATAAACAATCACATACACACTATATATAGTACAGTAGTCAACATCTGAAATGGATCAAAACCTTTCATCAAATTTGTACTAAAACCTTCTTCTTAGGACAACTTTGATGAACTTTTTTGATCCACTTCAAACATTGACTATATATTGCTTTATGTGAGTATACTGTTTGTAGGTAAAGATGTACTATATATCTATCTTTTATTATATTGCTGATTTTGCCAGTATAACAATCAAGCAGTTGAACTTTTGGGTAACGCTTTTTTAACGATTTTACAGTGTCATTGTTATACTTTGTAGTTACTGTAGTAATAACTAGAAATTATGCATAATTACATGCAATTAACCCAAAACCAAACCCTCATCCTAACCCTAACCCTGTAGTAAGTACTTGTAGTTAATTATTATTACCCAATACTTAAATGTATAATTACACTGTAATACTGACACCTTAAAATAAAGTGTAACCACCTTTTGCTATACATTAAATTACTTAGCACTTAACATGAGTGTACTGTATCTATCCAGGTAAGGTTGGATATACTTATAGTAGTTGTATAACTTGTTATTAATTTAATTAATTTGATTTATTAATTTGTTATATGGTGATATTGAGAATTATGAAACGTGTGAGGTTTTGTAATTTATAACAATTTGATGTAGTGACAAGCCTGATTACTATTTGTCGATGTGTATCACTGATGCATAAGTGATGCATATTAATGACAGGGAAAAAAATGGATCATATCACCCACTCCAACAGTGTAAAAAAATATTAAGCAAAAATGATGGGAGCATGTTACAAGAAATTACTATTTTAGTCTTTGAAGGTCAAAAATAACATTATTATGTCAAAAATTCAATGTTTCTTTGTAATTAATTGTGAAATGTACTAGTTTCTGAGTGAAAATAGTTTCAGTTTAAGCAGTTTAACTGAGGTGTTAATTGAAAGATGGCATAGTGCACATTTAACATAGCACAAATGTCACACTTGCATATTGTAGGTTGTGTATTGAGTATCTCCATTAAAAAGGTTGCACCTTTCCCCGGTGGAGGCTGTTGTTTGTGGCTGGCTGTGAGAGGAGGGTAGCTAATCACTTTCCCTTCTGCCTCTTCACTGGCTGGAGTGAAAGATCACAGCGCTAGCGGGCCGTCCGGCCCACTGGAGCCCACAGCTCCTCCTCGCCCTATTCTCTCGCTCCTGGGGAGGCTGGTTGAGGCCGCTGAGCCATTGATCGGGTGAATGATGGCTTCATAAGGCAGCCTGTCACGGGTGGGACTGTCGTGAAGGAATGTCATCCCACTCTCCCTTTAGGCAGGAGACAGATGCGGAGGCTGAGCTGCTTTCCCATGATTCCCCGGGGAGAGTGTTAGGACAGGTTCTGATGCTCCTATTGTGAGTCATAGTGTTTGTTTCTGTGTGCTTACGACGCACAGGCGTGTGTAGCCATGTGTCGTTTTGATTCTGGCTATGGAAAAGGGGGGCAGCTTGAGGGGAAATGCCCTCTGTGATCAGGGATGACCATAATAACCAGTTTGCGGGATCCTACTCTTTCTGCCTTCGGGGCTTTTGGGGCGACGCCACACACTGGTTTCCCTCTGGCTCTCCATTCAGGCTCTGGCTCTCTAAGCACAGGCGTAGAAATCGGCTACATTTAATCAGACACGGTGTGGAGGATCAGGAGAGCTTTTCCTTCATTGATTTTCCACAGTTAAGGATCCACCACACTTGGTTACTGGGGTTGAAAGGATTCCTCAAATAACAGAATAAATGAAACCACATGCTGTCTTTACAGATTTTCTACTTTTATTAATCCAAACAGCATAATTAAAGGTACATTTTATTGCTCAGCAGTTGCTCTTTCATAGTTGACTTAATGAAGATCTCAGTTATGTTTCATTTAGGTATCAATGTTTCTCATAGAGTTCCAAAAAAATCACTTGATAGTTTCCCAATCTTAAAGATGAAACCATTTAAGGATTGTTTGATTTTAGGTTTAGATGAAAGGTCATTTTAGTCTACTTTAATGTAACGTAAATGAAAACTCTATTAAGTCTGCTATTTTGGAGATTGTTTTAAAGTATCAGATTTATCTGAAGAAAAAAAAAAAAACACTTTAGAATTCCGAAAGTCTTGTGACTGTTTCCCGATATTAAAGATGAAACCATTTAAGGATCATTTGCTTTCAGGTTTAGTTGACAGGCCATTTTTAGTCTAGTCAAAGAGGAAGTGTTAACTGGTTGCTCATTCATAGCTCAAAAGATGTAATGGTGTTCTCAGTTATGTTTTAATTATATCAACTTTGTCTGAGATATTTCTCCTTTAGCGATAAATAATAATAGATGCAAGTAAAGTGAGAGCTAAAAAATGAATGTGGATTTTAATTGCCTCAGTTTTGACAAAGTCTGCAAATAAAAGTCAAAGATCTCTAAAATCTTTTTTTGTTTGTTTTTATTTGTCTTTTTGAGGTAAAGCTGATGTTTAAAACACACCATTTCCAAATTAGTAGACTTAGTGGAGTTCTCAGTTATGTTTCATTTAGGTATCAACTTTGTCTTAGATGTTTCTCCTAGAATTCTTGTGACTGATCTTTAAGATGAGTCAAATAGTAAGAGTTTATTGCTCAGCGGTTGCTTTTTCATAGCTCAGGAGATTTGATCAGTTATGTTTCATTTAGGTATCAACTTGGTGTCTGAGATAAAATTCCAAAAATCACTTGATGGTTTCCCAATCTTAAAGATGAAACCATTTAAGGATTGTTTGATTTTAGATTTAGTTGAAAGGTCATTTTAGTCTATACAGTCAAAGAGAAAAAGTTGATACTTTAATGTAACATAACTGAGAACTAAATTGTGGAGACTGTTTTAAAGCATCATATTTGTTTGAGAAAATGTTTTTTTCGAAGTTCCGAAAGTCTCATTTTTATATTACTCCTTTTAGAAGGAACATCTCAGACAACTTAAAACAACATTAAACCGCATGAGAACACTGTTAAGTCTACTGTTTTTGAGACTGTTTGAGCAAATGACCCTATAATCTTAAAAGTTTCTCTTCTGGAGTTTCAGAAGTTTTGTTTTTAGTCTCAGCTTTGAGATGTTTCTCCTAAAATCCCCTATAGGAGAAATAAAAATAGACACAAATGGGACAATCGTTGCTACAATTGAGCTATAAAAGTAATATGGATAGCAGCTCAGATCATTTTTATGAGAAATGATTAAGCTCATATTAAGATCTTTGGCTTTTAATTGCATATTTTGGTCCATTTAAACACAGATTTAAACATTGTTGTTTGTAAACAAACTGCCAAAGTCACGCGATTTCAGTATACCAGGCGTCATTACATCGTAAGTGTTTCGAAATTTCAATGGTTCACCACTGGGGGGCGTGACTTTGGCTGTTTGATACACGCTCCGAACCACTGATTCAAAACAAAAGATTCGTAAAGCTTCATGAAGCAGTGTTTTGAAATCGACCTTCATTAGATATTGTTGAATAAAGTCGTTATTTTGCTTTTTTGGTGCACAAAAAGTATTCTTGTCATTTCATAACATTAAGGTTGAACCACTGTAGTCACATGAACTTTTTAAAATATGTCTTTAGTAGCTTTCTGGCCATCTGAAAGTGTTAATTATCTGCCTGTCAATGGAGGCCTCACTGAGCCATCGGATTTTATCAAAAATATCTTAATTTGTGTTCTGAAGATGAATGAAGCTCTTACGAGTGTGGAACTACACGAGGGTGAGTAATTCATTTTTGCGTGAACTAACCCTTTAATGCATAAAATGTCATTGAAATAAAAAACATTAAAACATTAAAACTCAAATGATCCTATGAACCCCTGAAAGGATTTATATCTGAAGCGCCTGACAGAACCCTTTAAGGTTCCTTATAGAACCTGTTCTTCAAAGAGAGTATGTGTTTGTCTGTTAGGTATCGACCGCCCAAATTTCAAGTAAAAGGGAAAAGTAACAAAGCAAGATAACCGCTTGACAAAGTGAGGCAGTATATCAAATGGCACGACACTCACTCAACAGTCAGTTTGTTGTCGTGCACATGAATGGAACTAAAGCTGTGCGCACACACTCGCGAGGCAAGAATTACTCAGACGCAGTACAAGAAGCCTTTTCAGTCAGGCTCAAACACTGATTACATTGTAATGGTGCAATCAAAGAGGAAAATGACAGAGGAGCTCCATAATACACCACTCATAATGGTCAGATGGTTCAGAAAGCATTGTGCGAAGCTTTTAAGTTGCACTAGTCTGTGGGCAGTTGAACAGGAGAGGGGGAATCGCACTTTTAAAATGCTCCCTTGAAGTCACAGACTATTAGCCAGATATTATACGTAATTGTGCTCCGTGGATCACAGGAACAAGGGGGAGACATTGGTAGAAGTCATCCCAAAAGTGTTTCTGTGTGTGTGTGTGTGTGTGAGTGTGAGTGTGTGTGTGTGTGCGAGTGTGTGGGAGGGTTGCAAGAACAGGAGATTTTTTGTGTTGGAGAAAAAGAGCCTTGGACACTTCATCTTCTCTTCTGTGTGCTGCCAAAAAGGCCAGAGGTCAAATGTCAGGGTGAATGAAGAATTCCGAGCTGCATGCCGACAGATCGGGTTTCAGGGCCGGGGGAGGGTAGGGAACAGCCCTAGAGCAATAGGTGCCAGTATATGTGTGAGCTTTTCTGAGCAACTTTTATTTAAAACATCTCCAAACTGCCCTTTAGCTCTGAGGCTTTATGAGGTTTCACTCAAAGTTGCACATATTTTCTCCAGACAAGAACATTTTTGCCTCCGAACGCATGATTTCCCAATAACCACTGACCCCTGTGTTACGTGTCGAACTCTGTTAAAACAACAGAAGTAATTAGTTTAAATGTGCGTTTCAGTATAGTTGAGTTACATTTTTGTTGAAGTTTTTAGAAGTGTAGTTTACTATATTCAGAATACTGAAGATAAGTTTGAAAAAGAAAGCCAAAATTATGTTTATGATTCCACACTGATCAATTACTCTGAGGAAACAATGCGATTTTTGGTCACACTTTAGTTTAGGGTCCAATTCTCACTATTAACTATGACTTTTGCCTCAGTAAACTCCTAATTCCTGCTTGTTAGTAAGGTAGTTGTTAAGTTCAGGTATTGGGTAGGATTAAGGGATGTAGAATATGGTCATGTAGAATAAGGCATTAATATGTGCTTTATAAGTATTAATAAACAGCCAATATCCTAGTAATAAGCGTGTTAAGAAGCACCTATAGTGCGAATTGGACCCTAAACTAAAGTGTTACCCGATTTTTATTCATTTATTTATTTTTAATTTTCCCAATGAAAAAATGTTGGTCCATTTGAACACAGATTTAAACACTGTTGTTTGAAAACAAACTGCCAAAGTCACGTGATTTCAGTAAACGCGGCTTCGTTACGTCATAAGTGTTCCGAAATTTCAGTGGTTTACCACTAAAGTCTTACCCGATTTTTATTCATTTATTTATTTTTAATTTTCCCAATGAAAAAGTTGAAGACATTTAAATGAATTCAATTTATATATATATATATATATATATATATATATATATATATATATATATATATATATATATATATATATATAAATTAAGTTTCTGTTTTAGTGGGTTAATTTTTACCTTTCTGCTTCAAAACATCAAACGGAGGCAAACAAAATCAATCTTGTAACTCAACCCTGGCTTTTTGTTTGTTAGAAAGCTTAGTCTTGGGCTCTATAAAGGATAAACAGCTTCAGTCTTCTTTACTTGTCTCTCTATTGTGAACTCTGTAAATGATCATCATCCAACATGTGTTTTGTGTCTCAGGAGTGACTCCTATGCCAGAATAAGATTTTTTTTTTTTTTTTTTTTTTTTTTTACATATTTCTGTGCAATATATATTTTATGTAAGTCACTCTAAATTACATCTACATCAATATGTGTGTATGCACATCTGTGTCTGTATATATAATTTTCAGATTACTTATTTATGACTATTTATTGACAAATATTGTTTTAATTATCTAATTTGGTAACACTTTATTTTGATGGTCCACTTTAGACATTCTCCTAACTATGAGTAACTGTGCAACTAAATGTCAACTAACTCTCATTAGAGTATTAGAGACTTAAAGGGATAGTTCACCCAAAAAATGAAATTTCTGTAATTTATTACTCACCCTCATGTCATTCCACATCCATGAGACCTTCGTTCTTCTTCAGAACACAAATTAAGATATTTTTGATGAAATCCGAGAGGAAATCAACAAAATTACCACATTCAAAGTCCAGAAAGGTACAGCTAATGGATTTCATTAAAAATATCTTAATTTTTGTTACAAAGATGAATAAGGTCTTACGGGTGTGGAACGACATGAGGGTGAGTAATTAATGACAGAGATTTCATTTTTGGGTGAACTAACCCAATCCCTAACGCTTTGTTTTGATGCTTTGCAAGTACATGTCAAGTTATTCTACTAACCTGAACCCTAATACCTAACCCTAACCTAACAGTCTACTAACAGCTAATACTCTAATGAGAGTTAACTTAGTTGACAAGTAGTTGACAATTTACTTATAGTTAGTCAAATGTCTAAAAGTGGGCCATTTAAATAAAGTGTAATCTTTAATAATGAATAATATTCCCAGAATAGTTTGTCATGAAACATTTCATCATCTTTGACTGTTCTTAACCCCACTGCTGTGAGTCATTGCCCTGTATTATGTTTTTCTCATCCCCTCTAGAGAGTGTAATGTTATTGTGGAGTGACATCGGCTCTGGTCCAAAAACGAGTGAGCTGCCTTGCTTTCTACTCTCTATATACCTTCTAAGGTAGCATCCTAACTCAAATGGAACCTCATAGGTGACTGATTTGGAGCTCTTTACATGGGAAACGACCTATAAGTAAGAATAAGAAGATTTTTGTTGTTTTTTTATTTGATGTTTTAATCAGGTAAAATAGTAGTTTTAATTAAATGTAACTGTTTTTATTTTTACATCACAGGTTTCAAGGCAAAAGCATACCTGTGATGCCTTAAAATGCTGCCTACATAGAGAGCTCTCTAGGTTTTGGAACAGAGCCGTCCTCTCCACCTCAGAGCATTGCATCCTCCACTACCAGTACAGACTGCCAGAATGAATCGCCTATAATGGGGCATTTTACTGTATCAGATATTTAACCTCT
Organism: Megalobrama amblycephala; assembly: GCF_018812025.1. NCBI lineage: Eukaryota > Metazoa > Chordata > Actinopteri > Cypriniformes > Xenocyprididae > Megalobrama > Megalobrama amblycephala. Next base: position 36,262,551 of record NC_063056.1, read on the forward strand.
TTCATGGACCACCTGCTCTGCAAATGGCCGTGGATCATGAAGGACCCAAACAAGTTGTTGACGATTCAGATTGAGGTCCAAACCACAGAGACTTGGCTTGACACCCAGCCCTCCGGGGCTTTGAGTTCCATCCCTTCGAAGTACAGATCTGGGACTAATGGGGCAGTTTGTGGAGTGGAAACGCTTTGATGCTGGCCTTTTTAACAACATGTCCTTTCTATGATTGGGGTGAGAATTGGCCAGCAGGGTTCCAGGAGGAAAATGTAAACCATGGATTAGCTGGACTAATGACCCCTTGCCTGTCGTTGATGTTAATTAGCGTTAATTGGGGCCCCTGCGCGCTCTTAGAGGGTTTCGGAAAGAGATGAGGGGCCATCCTGCACATGGTGGAGCTTTCAAATCCGCCCCTTTCGCTTCTAACACCAGGGCAGGAGCACTTGTGCGCTGATGGCGTCTCTCTGTTTGTTCTTCAGTCGTTGTCAGAGCCGATTTGTTTTCGCCACAATGATTCCCATTCAGTTGGCTTGATCTTCACAGTTATTCAAGGGGTCAGCTCTTTTCTTTTGGTGGTGGTGGTCGTGAGCTTTGATGCCCCCCATTCCAGATCCAAATCTGAGCTAAGATGGCTTTTTTTGGGAGCGTTTGAATTTGCATACTCAATCCTCAATGGATTAGACAGTACCAAACTGTTGTTTTGGCTCTAGCCGCTGCCGTGCCTTACGCACCCGGACGGGGTTTCTTAGTGCGAAATGGGGCCCCAATTTGGTGGACTTTTTTGGGAGGAGGCTAGCTAACACCTGGTATCACTTTATTTACCCTTGTCCGTCTCAGGTCTTGAAAGCTCAGGAACAGCGGGGCCATCGGGGCAGCCCCCGTGGACGTCAGGACTGCCTTTGAAGGGGGGAAATGATGCCCCACATTGGAGCCTCGCCGATGACTTTACCAGTACCGTGACCTTCGTGACCTCATATCCCCCTCCCCACAGCTGCTGGCCCCCATTGGCCTCCGCTGGACTGCAGTGGTGGAATGAACGGAGAGCATTGGATGGGGGGAGAACGGCGAAAGGTCAACCTGTGGTCAGAAGGTTTTTATTGGGATTGGGAGGCAGAGGGAGAGGGAGAGAGAATGTGTTAAAGACCACCGTCTGAGATTTTAACTGCAGGGAATTTGGCCTCCCTTCTATGTGAAATCCAGGCTTTTTGGACACCGTGTCTGATGCAAGTGCAGATTCTTCACACACCTTTTGGTTTTAAGTAGAATCTGGGCTTGCGTTCACATGACATACATTAAAGCTGTGCTTTTAATCAGCTTGAATGTTCCCTGGGAATTGAACGCATGACCTTGGCATTGCTAGTACTGTGTTTTACATGTCGAGCAACAGTACATTTACATTTATGCATTTGGAAGACACTTTATCCAGAGCAACTTACATCGCATTCAAGGTATACATCTGAGGATACGTTCCCTAGGAACCAAACCCATGAGTTTGCCATTGCTAACGCCATCAGGAATGCTAAATATAAATGTTAAAAATTATTGAATGATTACTGTAAGCTCTACTGAAGATCAATCACATCTCTAACTCTCTTCCACCTCAACTGTAGTCCAATGAGACTTTGACTATAATAAACTAGACCAACTGAGGTTGAACTTTTAATCTGCTCTAAGATCAGCAGTGTCATTTTTCACGATTCCGCACGTTCCCGCTTCCTGTTTTCGGCCTCTTTATCTACTGCTGAACACAAAAATGACACGAACAAAAATGCTCCACTAAAGATGTATTGATGCTACGTGTCAGCACTGTTCCACCCAGAGCAGATTTTGAACCTCCATGGGAGGGTAATGTGTGCTTTCCAGGAGGCCGCCATGTCGGAGAAAAACAGTGAGAAAACACAAGGTTATCTGCAGATGTGACCCTCTATGTCACGCTCTCTCCGCTAGAGCCGCAGCACAGAATCACAAGGACTTTCCCTCCAGCGGGCCTGCTTGAGTAATTTATTGCTCCATCGCATGACTGAAGTCCGGGGGTAAAAATGGCCATAAACATCACATTATGGCAGAGAGGTTGGTGGGGGTGTTTAGCAAATCTGCTACAGCCCAGTATTCTGCCTTGTTAAGCTCATTGGTCACAGTCTTCCAGCCTGATAATTTATAATCAAATATCTTTCTCTGGTGGCGCGCTGTACTTGAGCGCCAAGTTTTGTGTTTCAGTGAGTGGTAAAGTCCATTTCTCTGTCCAAAAGTTCAAAACAAAGTGCAATGAATGTAGAAAACTACCGTTTTGCTTTATTTCCCACCATGCGTATTCTCATCTCTCTCTGCAGGCAGTGGATTCAGTTTGTCTAGACTCTCAATACATTTCTCTAGACTTTACACATGAGACTGAGGCTAGTTGCCACACTTTGACACCATTAAAACAACAAAACTACAAAAAAAAGCCATTGAACATTTCCAGCTTTACACTTTATTTACATATATTCACAACAATTCTGACACAAAACAATTCAAAAGTAAAACACAAACAACAATGGTAAAACTTGCATGATACATTAATGAATCATGAACTAAAAGAAATTTACAGCATTTATTAATCTTAGTTACTTTTGTTCATTTTTAGTTAATGTTAGTTCATCATGGATCAACTAATATGGTAACACTACCATAGAAATTGTAGTGTTTTGTTTCATGTGTTAACATTAGTTAATGCATTAACTAACATGAGCGATATATTCTTACAGAATGTATTAACCTTTGTTAATAAAAATGTTCATGTTAGTTCACAGTGCATCTACTAATGTTAACAGACAAAACTTTTGATCTTATAAAAGTAGTAGTAAATACTGAGATTAACATTTAGTAAGATTAATAAATGCTGTAGAAAAATTGTTCATTGTTAGTACTTTAATATGTAATGAACTAATGTTAACAACTGAAACCTTATTGTAATGTGTTTCCACCTTTAATGTTAAAATGAATTAGTAAATGTAAAACATTTACCAAGATTACAAAATGCAAGATTACACAAGTTTTGTTCATTCAAAGATATTTAATTTCATGGAAAAAGTATAAAATTGCAACATATAAAACACGTCACAACTTGACCTGACCTATAAACATCTGAAAAATACCCTTGTCTTGAGAACAGTTTAACCTTTTAATTAAAATGTATCTTTATCTATATATTACCTTTATTGTGTTGTCTTGTTCTCTCCAACAACTATTACAAAAGTATTAGGATCTATTGGAATATTAGATTGAAGGACAGAAAATTTAAAAATCGAAATTATTGAGACAAACCCTCATAGTTTTGTTTCATATCTTCAATATCTCTCTGTTCACTTTTGGTTACTTTTTCCTTCTCTATAGGCATCTTTTTATGGAACTGACATTCCTGTCTAAAACAGAAGCTCTTGTTTAAGGAGTCACCCTCCTAACCAATCCCTTTTTTTCATCTTCCTAGGTTTGAAGCCTGGGAGCAAAGGTCAAGACCCCCTCCAGCTTCAGAGGCATGTCAGGTCATGCTAGCCACATACTGTTGCTCTCCCCGTTTAGCCCAAACCCCTAACAAGAAATGTGTGCATAGACAAGTGCCTGTTTTGGTGTTGCTTCAATGAAATTTTTGAAAGTCAGAACCAGTTTTTGCTCATTAAACCCAGAAATGAAGAACTAAGGTTCTCAAGACCTTCTTGAATGGAAATATGTTGTGGTATCAAGCTCAAAGGAAAATAATTTCAATATTTCAGTTTAAAACCGGGAGGTTATGTCTTAATATATGTCGGCTGAGTCTGTACAATGCAGAACGTTGTGGGTTGTGCTTCAGGCGGTGTTCTGGTCATGAGGGTCATCAGCACCTTTGCCTGTATTTTGACTGTATCAGCATATGGCAAGAGCTTCATATTGCTACCGCTGTGAAAAATGAGACTTGGATGCATAAACAGGAAAAAAAAAATTAGGGAGACATGCAAGACTCCTCAGAATAGATAAACAAATAACCAAATAAATCTAGAGGACATTGGGGTGAGAGCAGGCAACCCCATAAGGGTCAGTACAGGAACAGATAAATCTCAGTTAAAGACGCCATGCTTCACAACGTCTAACCTCTTAATCAACTCTAATCGGACAGAGGAAAGAGCGCACTGACCGAAAAAAAAAAAACGCAATATGAAGAACAAATGTAAAGGCACTCATCCAAAATTTAAATCCATCCTTATAAGAGTGTCATATTATAAACTGGCTGTTTTTATAGACAATACTTATGTATTTATAATATGACATATATATATATATATATATATATATATATATATATATATATATATATATATATATATATATATATATATATATATATATATATATATATATATATATATATATATGACCCTGGACCACAAAACCATTGTAGCAATAGCCAACAATACATTGTATGGGTCAAAATTATCAATTTTTCTTTTATGCCAAAAATCATTACGGTATTAAGTAAAGATCATGTTCCATGAAGATATTTTGTAAATTTCCTACCGTAAACATATAAAAAAATTATTTTTGTGAGTAATATGCATTGCTAAGGACTTAATTTGGACAACTTTAAAGGTGATTTTCTCAATATTTTGATTTTTTTGCACCCTCAGATTCCAGATTTTCAAATAGTTTTATCTCGGCCAAATATTGTCCTATCCTAACAAACCATACACCAATGGAAAACTTATATATATTCAGCTTTCAGGTAATGTATACATCTCAATTTAAAAAAAATTACCCTTATGACCCTTGTTTTGTGGTTCATGGTCACATATATGTTTATATAATTCGTATATCATTTATAGATTTTCTTGAATATAGATTTGCTATATATTTCTGTTATTTTATATAATTATATATGTTATATATAATTGAATAGACAAAGCCATAATAACTTGATTAACTTGCTTTTTTTGATTTTGATTAATAATTTAGTGAATATAAATAAATATATATATATATATATATATATATATATATATATATATATATATATATATTAAGATTATGGTTGATACTTTGAATTTCAAAACATTAAATAAACAGTTGTTTTTGTTTTTGTTTTGAGCTTTTAATTGATCTATGAATAGGTGAATTGATGACAACTGATCATTCACGACTTTGGAAAGTGGGCCTTCAGACCATATTTTGCTTCACACTCAAGTTACCTAAGTGATTGTTTATGGGTACATTTTTGGACAGGGCTGTCTTTCACGTCAGAAACAGGGGCACTGAATCATGGGTCACAAACTGTCAGAGCTTCCATAAATTAACCTGCAAACCGGTGGCCTTTGCATTTCCTAGGCCATGCTATGTGGTCATGTTTACTCCCTGACCTCAATCTGGGAGTCACTGTGCCAGTTGTTGTGCTCATCAGTCACCTCATACTAGGCTTGAGCTCCCTGTGCATTTATCATTACAGAGCCAGAGATGCATCTGACACATGGATGTTTGTTCTCACGATGATCATACAATTCTATGTAGCTCAGTTTAATACGAGAGATATATCTAGTGGCACTTTTATAGATTCAGTATTGCTCATTAAAGGGATTTTTTTTACAATATTACTCACCCCATGTTGTTCCAAATCTGTGTGGTGTTATTTATTCACATTCAGATTCAGGTTCTCACTTACGTCATAACAGATCACATCATTTTTGGTCTGTTTTTCATACAAAGCTATTTTATGACCACAAAGATTGATCAGCTCACAAGTTGTAAGGACTAAGTTTATGGTGTTTTTGTCCTTTTGGAGCTTGACAGAAATGATAAACCTTCATAAATCCTCCTTTCTTGTTCCAGCATACAGGTTTGAAACAACATGAGGGTGAGTAAACAGTGACAGAACTTTTCCTTCAAAAGTGCTTTAACTGAACCTCTAACCTCTAATTTAATTGAATGATATTAGAAAACTATATTCATTTCAAATCGACATTTTTAAATGCCATCACTGTATAGAATTACACATAATCACCATCCCCACCGAATAATGCCCTCGGTCACTATGCCACAGAATGATCTAATAGCCAGTCAAAAGGCTAATTGGGGGACAGGTAGGGTTACATGTGACAACAATTAGGCTAAGCTAAAGGCCAACTTTATGGCCTCTAGCGCTTGAAGTGCCACGCTAAACAGGGACAACAATAACATCAAGTTCTTTTCTTTGCATGCTGCTAAATTGGGGACCATATGTTTCGTGAGCATATCTAAATAATTTATTTTCTCTCATTTACATTTATTTACTATACGCTTCATATTTAAACGTGTTTTAATTCATTGTAAATAACGCTGGCAGTGTTTTGATTGTTTTAATGCTATTGTTTTGCTAAGGCATCAACACAAAGATGAATGTTTACTTTGCATGTGACGTTGGACAGAGAGGGAGGAATAACTGTTTAAACTGGTTAATGGAATACTGCACTTACTCAATGGAGGAAACGGCCCACAGTGACACAGTGAAGATTTGGACGGAGGTAAGAAAATATTAATGTTTCTCAATGCTATTGGGGTGCTCTTAAGCTGTTTTAATAGACAGTATTGGGGGAAGCTACTTTCTTTTAAAAGTAATGTGCTATAATATTGCGTTACTCCATAAAAAAGTAACTAACTGAATTACTTAGTTACTTTTTATAGAAAGTAATGCGTTACATAATGCATATAACCTTTCAGATGTGCTGCCATTCTGGATTGCAGAAGACTAGGACACAGGAAAAGTTAAACACTCTTACTTTAGAAATAAAAACAACAAACACAAATGTGATGTTTATCTAAAGTAATTTTTGCTTGTGTAAGGTTGAATTGGATCGTGAATATATGCAGCAAAGACATTGCTGAATAAAGTGAGATTAAATAAACTTGCCTCAACACACCAAAGTTTCTAAGACCTGGATGAGCTGGTTCAGGTGTGTTTATTTGGGGATGGAGCTGAATTCTGCAGGACAGTGGCCCTCCAGGAGCAGAATTGGACACCCCTGGTCTAAAACTACAATAACCATCATGTTTACACAACGCATACAACCTCTCTGCACTTACTTCCGATTTCTCTCAACATGGGGGCAGGAAAGATGCCAGTCAATAAATGGAAAAACACAATCTGATCTCACAGCAATTTGTACATATTTTACGAGGTGGCAAATTCGTATGAATTCGTACGAATGACCTACCCCTAACCCCGCCCCTAAACCTACCAATCACTGGGGTTTAGACAAATTGTATGAATTCGTACGAGTGAGGTTGTACAAATTCTTACGAATTAGCCACCTCATAAAATATGTACAAATTGGTCATGAGATAGCGTTGGAAAACAAAGTAACTTGCGTTACTTATTTGAAAAAGTAACTCAGCTATTTTGTTGTAAATTTAAAAGTAATGTTACTTTACTAGTTACTTGAAAAAAGAAATCTGATTACGTAATTGCGTTACTTGTAATGCATTACCCGCAACAATGGACATATTAAACAATATGTCTCGCTAACAAAGCTCTCTCATTTAGTGCCTGTTGCATTATGATTACTTCAAACTAGTGCTGTCAAATCGATTGATTGCGATTAATCACATCTAACATGGTTTATGTTTGTATATTATGTCTATACACACATACACACACACCCACATATATATATATATATATATATATATATATACGCAAAATTTTATGTTTATCGCAATTAATCAATTTTTTTTTTAGAATTTGTACTCTTTATCATAGTTACATGTCTCAGTCCAAATGGATATGTAAGAAGTGGACAAATGTTTCCTGTAGCTTCATATACTCTTAATAAATAAAGGTTGGCATCTATGGTTCCAGGAAGAACCTATAAAATCCATGAAACTTTTCCATTGCACAAAGGGTTTTTATATTATTAAAATGTTCTTCATGCTAAGAAAAAATGGTTCTTTTAAGAACCGCACGTTTCTTTGAGGAACCCAAAATGGTTCTTCTATGGCATCACAGTGAAGGTTCTCTTTTGGAACCTTTATTTTTAAGAGTGATGAGTTTCCTCATATATATAATTTTCATGACAAAGTGTTGGCAAAAAGTAGATTTTAACCTTTGTTGTCTGGAAGTAGATGGATTCAAACACTAAGTTGTAAAAGGCAAATGCAGTATTTCAATTAAGCAGTCAAGTCAAACTTCATTCAACACAACCACAGCTGATCCAAAATGCATTAAAATAAGGAGGGATTACAGATTCCTAAAATAATTCTCCAATAAAATCCAGTCCACATTTACTACAAGATTTTACATGACAATCCCAATATATTCTTGTAACAAGTAATGTTGAATAATTTACAACAGTGGCACATAACAAGGCTTAAAATAATAAATTATGACATCAGTTAGTTAGTTCAATGTCTTTAACTTTTACGCTTCCTCACAGCTTTTAGGTGTAATGTAAAACCCAGTGCATGTCACTGTAATTTACACTGGCCTTTTGTGCATTAACAGCTTCCCAATATGCTCATTACAGACTAAACTAACAGAAGTGAAGACTCCTGCGAGGAGCCTTTGTCAAATGGTGTAAACTCCAACACCTCAACGACACTAATAAAAACAAGGTAACAAACATGCCAAGTAATCCCATCATTTTTCTCTCTCATTAGATATCAATGTACATTTATTTTTATTAATTTATTTGCTTATTTAGCATTATATATTTCATGCCTGAAAGTGTTTTATGCACTGAAATTGTGCACAAAGCAAACATGGTTATCTATTGGATTTAATCTGAAATCTGTAATGATGTATAAAACTGAATGCACACAATTTGTTAATAGTATTATTGAAATGTAACATAAATAATAGCTGTTTTCTAACAATGCATTTTGGGGGATGAACTATTCTGATGAGAGTAAAAGTGTCAGAAACTTTTTTTTTTTTTTTTTTTTTAAATGTGCATAGTTTTTAAGTTTAAAAACACAGTTTCTGTGTGTAACATATCTAAATGACTCGTTGAATCAATAAAATATTGTTAGATTAAAGATTAAAATGGAAGAATTCAAGGGAACTACATTTTTTGCCACTTTCAGTGCTTTTTTTTCTTTTTCTGGCAAATAATGATAATGAAAAATAATCAGTGTTAATGGCTTTTTGTCAAGATCTCTTGAGATTCTCTCTGCTTGAGATTGTTAAACAATGTACATTAATTGTGCAAGAGCAGCGCCTTTGTCCCAATTGGACAAAGAGTTTTTTTCTAGCACCTCCACTGACCAGTTGAGAAGCTTAGCGTATGCAAGCCCCGCCCCATATGAAGGCGTCATATACTAATATGGTCACTATGTCCTTATATGCAGTGCGGTGGGTGGAGCTCCAGTAACCACGGCTGTTTAGTGTCACTTTCACCGAATTCTTAACTACGGTTCTCAGAGATGAATCGGACAGCTGGCGGGTGAAACGCACTGAATCTCCTCTTGTAAACAACCTACAAGTTTTGACGGATTATTTAGGAACTTTCTTGGTACAAAGAATTGTGTCATACGGAAAGAACCTTTAGCGTTTATTCATTTTAATTTTATTTACACGTTTTTGCAACAATAACATTTCGCGTGCGGTCTTGTTTAGACGAAGATTACGATTAGGTATCGTGTCAGTATTATTACTGGAACACGCTCTTTTCTTTTATAGTTTCCGTTAATAATAATAATAATACATAATACATACAGTGTATCTCTCATTAAACTCCACACGTGGGATTTCGAGAAGATCGTGAAGTTTCAAGCACGGATGGTCCTCTCGTGACGCGACACTCGGACATTCTCGCGCAAAACTGACAGTATTCGGAGCGACTGAAACTTGAACATGTTTTGGGGATTTCTCACGCAATAATTATGCCACCTTCTCTTTTTCTTTGTAAATATTCCAAGACCTGTCCTGAGTAGAGAAGTAAATTTCACTCTATCAAAGTTTTTGTCGCAGAAAGAGGTGGTTGGAAGCGCCGCGCGCCTCGTCCAGATCTCCTCAAGCGTCATTCAGGATCGTTTGAACTCTCCTCCCAGCTTGAAAGGAGTCACATTGTATCGGTCGTTACCACAGACAGTGTTGCGGGATAGCATGGCAATGGTAGTAAATCAGTGGCAAGAGAACATTTCGGCTGATCCCGGGTCCCAGCTGCAAATGTGCAGTCAGGAGCCCGGCGGGACACCGGGAACTCCCTCAGGTTCAACCCCGGGCAACGACGCGCTCTCCGGGGACAAAATTCCCAATGTGGACTGCATGGTTTGCGGGGACAAGTCCAGCGGCAAACACTACGGCCAGTTTACATGCGAGGGGTGCAAGAGCTTCTTCAAACGCTCGGTGAGACGGAACCTGAGTTACACCTGCCGGGGGAACCGCGACTGTCCCATTGACCAGCACCATAGGAACCAGTGCCAGTATTGCCGGCTGAAGAAGTGTTTGAAAGTCGGTATGAGGAGAGAGGGTAAGATCTGACAGTGTTTAACTGCTCCATGCAATTGACAAATACAAATTTAAAAGCTGTAGTACTAGGACAAACCTGATCCGAAACACACTGTAAAACATTTTTACAGATTTACCACTAGACTTGAAAAAATATTTTTAAGTTAAAGTTCATTACACTTTTTCAACTTAAGAAATTTTATTTGAAGCTGAAAACTGATCAAAACTCACTTAAATGTTGCATAAATTACAAAAATAGGTGATATTGCTCTTAAACGTAAAACTAAAGGTTTCACCTTGTTTGAGGACTAAGTTCCTCAAAGAACTTGTTATTCTACAGCAAAATATCTACTGGTGCTTTAAGGACCCAAAAACCATATTATAATCTGAATAACCATGTGACATCAAAAACGATTTAATCTCAAAAGAACAAAATAGCATCTCAAGAAAAGGTTCTTCATAAGAATGATGAACATAAGACCCATGAATGTTTATTTAATGAAGAATTTACCAGTGATGGATAGATTTGTTTTCTTTTTTTCAGCACTGTGTTTAAAAGCTCATTACAGCAACAATTTATTTTAATATATAGTTTCTTTGTTTGAAAATATAATTCAGACTAATCTTGAATATTTGCTCATTTAATTGCGCAAATAACATTTAACAGCAAGAGAAAAAAATAATAATTTTTACAAATCAAACAACAAATTTCCTTGTTTGCAGACTAAGATTAGACATTTGGAGTCTAAATAGTCATTTGTGGCATAATCAGTTTGCAAAGTCATCCTCAGAAATTGTCCATTTCAAATGTAGATTAAAATACTAGTGTTATTTTTATAATTGCGGTGAATTCATCAACTCTGCAGATGACTGTGAAAACTCAGCAAAGTTCCTAATTGGTTTAGGTTATGAAAATCACTGCAGGGAAAATTCATCTAGTCATTGCTTTAGGCTGAAAGAACATTCAGTCTCCTGATCCTGTAGTCTGTTGACCTTTGATGTGAATATGAGCTATCTGTGTATTACAAGACAACTTCAATGATGAATATGGGTCCAGAATTATTCTGTAGCCTCTGTTATAATATTGCATTTCTGTCAAAGTTGACACTAACCATCTCAAACACCTCAACTCAGTCATTATTGTATTGGCTCTTTCATGGATTTTCCAATTAGTTTCCCTTAGTTGCCTGTTGAGTTTTTAATGCATAGAGGAGACCGGGGCTAGTTGTCTCAAAGTAAAGTTGTCATAAGAGTCAAAATTGTTTTCAACATTTATATAATGTATTAATTATTATTTGTTTAACGTAATTGTTTTGTCTCTCGTAATTGTTTTACTGTGTAACGTTAATGAACAGCCTATGATAGCCGATTCCATTGTGACAACTTACCCCATATACTGTGATGAATCTATTTGAAACTAAAATGTAAAAGCATTGCAATCATTTAGAATGACAGGGTAGAAACTGTTAAAACATCAGCCGCCTTAACAGTTAAGACATGTTAAGACATTGGTTTGCTTTACCTGTCTGTCTGCATGCATTCACTTAAATCAATAATATGCATTTTTGTCCTCACTCTTTAGGCCCATCAGGTTGCACTGAAAAAAATGGTGTGGTTGTAGAAAAACTGAAATGGTATTTTCTTGTACTCCAATAATCTTTGTTTTATTTACAACTTCGAAAGATACTTTAGTGTGTGTTGCATTTGTACAGACAAAATAGATATAGACAGGAACACATGCAGCCTCGCTTCTTCTTTTCATTCATAAATGATATCTCCTCTGAATTATGCAATTCAGTCACTCACCAAGAGAAGCACCATGTACTTAGCCATTACAGTTACTCTGCAGTCATAACACAATTTGAGCCAAACAAACAAAACGCTCGGCTCTTATACTTTGGTCCTTGTGCATGAGGTTTATGATTAACATTCACATATCTATATGACATGTAGTGAACAATATCTTGTAGCACTTCTTACAGATTACAGGTTCAAATTAGATCTTTGAGGCGCTCAACAGTCTTTGATAAATACATATGTAGATAAAATGAATTAACTATATAGATATGATATATTCTTGGTTTGTGGTACAATTTAGTGTCGTGCCTGGGATTCTCAACATTGTATTTTACATAAAAACGCCTTAGCAGTTCAGATTCTGTAATTCACAGAGCTAGCTTTTTTTGTATTGGTTGGCTCCTGGTCATTCCAGGTTGATGTAATCCTGCTAATAATTTGTCTCTCACAAGTTCACTAGTTCATGTAATCTGTGAGTGTGATATAGATAAACAGATTTGGTATGCTGTCCATGATACAGAAGATCAAGCACAGGACTTGAGCTCTAACGCTACGTTCACACTGCAGGTGAATGTGGTCCAAATCCGACTGCTCATATGTGACTCAGATCTGTTTTTGTCATGATAGTGTGAACAGCACAAACCACATGGAATCTGATCTTTTCGATTCTGATTTGAGCCACTTCCATATGTGGTCCTAAATCCGATACAGGTCTGATTTTTTCAATGCAACCTCAGTCAAATCGGAATTCATGCGACTTTTACATCACTCTAGATTGACATTTGATGTCAATCTAGAGTGATGTAGAGTTGCGAAAGGTATCAAGTATTACAGTGACAGTTCTATATACAAGCAAAGCATTATAAATGTTTAAAATCTCTGCTCTCTTTTCTCGCATCCTCGTCTTTATTTATATTGCCTGCGCTAAATTCGCTGGCATCCACAGCAGATTACGCAATAAATAAATGTGTAATCGCTTACTTTAAAGGGATAGTTCACCGAAAAAGGAAAATTTGATGTTTATCTGCTTACCCCTAGCGCATCCAAGATGTAGGTGACTTTTTTTCTTCAGTAGAACACAAATGATGATTTTTAACTGCAACCGTTGCAGTCTGTCAGTCAAATAATGGGAGTGAATGGGAACTCGATCAATAAGAGTCGAAAAAACATGCACAGACAAATCCAAATTAAACCCTGTGGCTCGTGACGATACATTGATGTCCTAAGACACGAAACGATCAGATTGTGTGAGAAACTGAACAGTATTTATATCATTTTTTACCTCTAATACACCACTATGTCCAACTGCGTTCAGCACTCGCTTAGTGAGGTCTGATCGCGCTCTGACAACGGCAGTGATGTCTCACACTCATTGAAGTATAATCGCGAGACATCACTGCCGTTGTAGTGGTGTATTAGAGGTAAAAAAATGATATAAATACTGTTCGGTTTCTCGCACAAACCGATCGTTTCGTGTCTTAGGACATCAATGTGTCGTCACGAGCCGCAGGGTTTAATTTGGATTTGTCTGTGCATGTTTTTTCAACTCTTATTGATCGAGTTCCCATTCACTCCCATTATTTGACTGACAGACTGCAATGGTTGCAGTTAAAAATCATCATTTGTGTTCTACTGAAGAAACAAAGTCAACTACATCTTGAATGCACTTGGGGTAAGCAGATAAACATCAGATTTTCATTTTTGGGTGAACTATCCCTTTAATGTCCTCCGTGTTTATGACAGTGTGCTGTGTGGTGTCTTTTTATCGTTCTTTTGCGTGTGCGAGTCAGTTCAGGGCCATGATCTGTTCACACTGGAATCTGATATTGGCTACATTTAAAGGCAGGAACACACCAAGCCGACGGCGACGAACTAGTGGCGACGAAAACAGACTGCAGGGTTGGCTCACATCGGTAGCGTCTGGGTCCAAAGTAGCACGTCCGTTCTGCGCCTGCGTACGATGAAATGACTTTTCGTACCAGCAGGTGGCAGTAGCTGAACAGCCAATCAGAATGATCAGATGGCCGGTCGGACTGACAAGCTCTGACGCTGACTCAACATGTAAAATTGGACGGAAAAAACTTCAGCCGACGTTGCGAAACACACTGAGAAAACAGTCGGACAACGAACAAAAACTGCCCGACGGCCGACTGTCGGCTTGGTGTGTTCCTGCCTTAAAACAACAATGTGAACAGCTATACAAAAAAATCTTGAGCACTAAGGCTCGCAGTGTGAACGTAGCCTAAGATACAATACCTCCCTGTAGTACTTAAAGAAAGATTATTAGAATTAAAGAGTTAGTTCACCCAAAAATGACAACATGAGGGTGAGTAATTATTGATTGAATTTTTATTTTTGGGTGAACTAACCCTTTAATGCATAGATAAGTTAACAGATTGTATAAGTGAATAAAGATGGAGTTGGGAAGCATGAATGAAGAGTTGTAAGTGAGGTAAATATGAAAATATGATTGACAGGATAAGATGAACAAGTTAGTCTCAACATACGTTTAGAACTTTTTAATCACCCTTTTCAAAAAGTACATGGTTCTGGTATCAGACAGATAATGCCTTTGATAGTATAGATCACTGATGGCCTTGAAACTCTTGAACTTTTGTTATGGATGAGGTCATATGCATTTCGTTCTAAGGTTCTTTGTTTTCCGCAGCACTCAGAAATCCCACTCTCTCCTCCTACGAGTTCATCACATGCGTTTGGTAATGACTGGGGCAGAATCACGCTGCTGTTTCCACTGAGACCCTCACATACGCATGTAGTTTTAGTGATTTCAGACAACAGATTGTGACCTTCTCTGTTAAAAATAGATGGCAGCCTGATTCCACATGAGAACCTTCTGGGGGTGTTCTGTAGAAACTTCAAAGAACCCAGAAGAGCATCAATTATGATGTGAAATATCTGTCATTATGTACTCACCTTCAGGTTGTTCCAAACCCATATGCTGCCATGTTTTCTGAGCTCCACAAATGAAAATTTCTGAAAAACCTTCCTGCAGGTTTTTTCCCCCATAAGGAAATTGGTTTGGAGCATTAATGTTTTACCTAGCACCAACACATAGATCTGAAGGACCCGCAACTCAAGACCTGAAGGATTCATCTAGTGCTTTCATGTCTTAAACTCAGAGATGATCTTCCTCCTAGCACTCCTCTTCTTCGATCGCTCTACCTGTTTTTACACCTTACGGCTGCTCTTGACATGACTGACATTCCAGCCTGACAAAGGGCGCCTCTGATTGAAAGAAAGCAGCTTGATTGCCTTGTCAGTTCCACAGGCTTCTGCAAGTACGTGCATCTGCTGGAATGTTCCTTGTGCAAGGCCGTGACCTTTGTCAAAGCTAGAAAACCACCACGGACTTAAGAAAGTCTGATGTTCACATGCAGAAGGTCTAGCATACTAAATCTCATAGACTTACATTGAATGAGGAACTTGAGCTACATCTACACTCTAAAAAATGCTGGGTTAAAAACAACCCAAGTTGGGTTGAAAATGGACAAACTCAGCGTACCCAGCAACCTGCAGGGTAGTTTTATTTAACTGTTGTTTAAAAATTACTGTATTGTTTGCATAAAATTAACCCAAAATATGTTGGAAATTTACATTTATTAATATGTTTAATAAATGAACATATAGTAAATGAACCATACAGTAATTTTTAAACAATAGCTGGGTTAAATAAAACTGCCCAGCACGTTGGGCAAACATTTAACCCAACCGCTGGGTTTGTCCATTTTCAATCCAACCTGGGTTGTTTTTAACCCAGCATTTTTTAGTGTAGAGACCAGAATATAGACAGAGGCTTGGGCTCTTTTGACTTGGACCAATACAAAGCAAGGTTATTTTAATTAAAACTAAAACCTTAAAAAAATGTAGTGTGTAATGTAGCTGTTTGTGAAAAATGTCTGCAAAAGTTTTAAATATCAAAGTGCATGACAAATAAAGTTATTGTGTCCTAAAAGAAAGAATCGATTCTTAACTCCTGAAACGAGTCGGCAGCAATTCCAGTCTCACTTCCTGTTACATAGTTTTGTACCAAATTTGCATAAAGTTAGCCTATGGTCTTCATCGGCTGCCCGTAAACAATGTTTACTTTGACCCGCCCTCAAACACTGTAGTTGTAGCTGAGACTAGACTTGATGTGTAGTCAAAAAGACGCTGTTTTCTGCGCTACGATTCCACTTTGCACTTTAAAAGGACTCTGGCACTGGAATTGATACTGTAATGACGCCATCGTATCACTGTGTATCAAGCGCAGAAGCATACAGTGCTGAAATCCATATATGGTAATGGGCATTTAGTTTCCGACACACTCTGTAAGCAGTTGACCAATCACAACTAACTGGGCCATCTGGCCAATCAGAGCAGAGTAGGCTCTCAGAAAGGAGGGGTTCAGAGAGACTGAATCCTTTATTGAACCGTTTCAGACACTGTGAGAAAAGAGGTGATGTGCAATGTATATTATGAGAAAATAAAGTGTTTTTTTGACCTCGGATGCATGTAAACTTATTGTAAGAGACCTCCAAAACAAAATTAGGAACGTTTAAAGTAGCATAATAAGGGCACTTAAAAAAAAAAAATCTAATAAAACTGACAAAAACACAACACAATTAAAAACATAACTGAAATTAAAACTAAAATAACCTAAATAACCTAGTAACTACCCAGAAATTGCATGCAGAATAGCCTGGGATGTGAAAATGTCACATTTGTAATAGGATTGGATGTTGGCAGCATGCATGCAGATGCGGTTAACAGCGCATGTCCGACATGTGCTGCTGTTGCCGAGCTTCTCGGGAAACGTGCTGAAACTGTGACTTCATCCCATGACCTGTAAGTCACTCACTTCCCATGTGCAGGGTGAAATATAGGTCAATGGAAAGTAAACATTAATAATAGACAGGATCATAGCAAAGTCCAAATGTGACGGCTCTCTGTGGGGTTTGGGTAAATATCACCCTGCCACCTGGTCGATTGGCTAATCCTGCTGTTCAACTCATTTGAACAGGTGACCTCCGACAGAGGAGACTGTGATTTGCTGTGTAACATAATGCATTGTGATTCTTCAAATGCAGCAGTGACAAAAAGTCTAAGATGCCTAGATTTTTTCTTTCTTTCCCTTTGAAGAGATTTAAACAGTTTTAGGATTTTAAAAAAAGTGTAAAACAAGGAAATGTTATGATGTTTAAGATTTTGCACTATAGCCAACTCAAAAAACGGGTGCATAAAAATGTTTTAACTCTATTGGTATGCTGATAATCAGTGTTGTTATTGTTAACTAAAACTCTAAAAAAACTGTTCATTGATTAAAATAAAGCTGAATTGAAATTATATAAAAATATTAGATGAAAAACTTTTAAAAGTAAACAATGATACTTCCACTTTACCTTCACATAACTTTAAAAAAAACTAAACAAATTTACACAGTAAAATGCCACTGGAAACAGTAATATACCGTAAAAACAATGCATTATTATTTGTCGTTTTTGAGAAAATAACCTATAGGCTACTTTCTCGAAAATGACAAATATTACCCATAATTACTCAGAAAGTACTAAAATTACTAAAACTAAAAAAATGAAATAAAAAATACATTGAAGCTAGAAGTATTTTAAAAATCAAGAACTAATAAACAAAAAACTTTGTTACACTTTATTTTAAGGTGACATATTTACATTGTACTTACTCAAATAAGTACTAAGTAATATTAATTAACTACATGTACTTCCTATAGAGTTACGGTTAGGGTTTGTTACTTGTAATTATGCATAATTTACTGTTATTACTAGAGTAAGTACGTGGACTAACATGTAACTACCTCACCTTAAAATAAAGTGTTACCAAAAACCTAATGAAGCATAGAAATACAAAAATAAAAGCTAATTCAAAATATTAATAAACAGTATAATAAAATATAAATAATACTAAACTTACACTGTTGATAAAAAAATTACTGAAATGTAAGTTTAAGAATGCTGTAAAAATTGTACATTGTACTTTTTCAGACTTTTCGGTTTGTATATTCTATCACAGCATGCTTCTCTGTTTTACTTGTTCAAGTGTGACTTGCTCCTAATTCAAAATAATTCATGCAATGGATTTGCACACCTGAATAATGTTAAATGTTTGTGCAGAAATGTGGTCAAACACCTCAATGTCACACATTTTTGCTCAGCAAATATTGCACACCTGCCCCCGCCCTCCTCGTCTTGTGGCATGCCGGAGCTCCATCACAACCAGTTTTGAGGAGAGAACGACAAACAGTGAGAGAAAGCAAACGAAGAACTAGAAAGTCCAGCTTCTGTAACTTTTGACCTCTGAGTGTGAGTGGTGTTAATCCCATGACACACGTGAAGAACGTTCACGATTTTGATTTTTTTAGAGCCATAAGAATGCAGTTCAACTGTGGCTCTCACTAAATGTACGCTGCTGGAGTGCCTGAGATTGCTTTTTTGTAGTTTTCCTGTTTTATGCAGAGAGAGAATTAATGTGAGAAAAGGGTCCATTTTAAATTCCCAAACCTCCAAAATTCCCTGTCCTCCAATTTTTTTTTCTGAACTAACAGGTAGTCCTGTCCTCAAACCCAATGTTCTTATGTCAAATTCAGTCTGGCCGCTCAAACAAACTGATTGCAATTCATTTTGGTGCCACTAGTGGTGCAGAAATGACCTACCTCACCTTTAGCGTAACATGCCAGTGTTTGACTTTTATCTGAACTGGAATTGACAAAGAAATTTTAATTATGCTTCAGATACTATATTTAGTAAGATATTTTTTTGAAAGACATTAACATGTTTATTATTAAGCAAGGATGCGTTAAATTGATCAAAAATGACTAAAAACAATTACTTTATGAAAAATTGATAACTTTACTTAAAGCCCGTATAATGCATTATAAAATTATTTTTAATGCATTAATTATGCCTTGTAATGCAGCTTATAATGCATTGTATGGCCTCATGAATAATTAATGTGTATATAATACTTATCTATTCATTGAACACACCTTTAGAAAGTATAATGCATTGAAACACATGACAAAAACAATTTCAGAATTTGTAAATATTATAATGCATTTTAACTTTGGTTACAATTATTTATTATAAGATATAATGCATTATAACATACATTATGAATACCTTTATAATGCATTAGACATAGAATTCTTCATCAAAGAATCCTGAAAAAAAAAAAAATCAAATGGTAATCATAATGGTATCATGGTTTCCACAAAAATATTGAATAACACCGATAGAATAAAACAATGTTTCTTTAGTAGCAAATCAGCATATTAGAATGATTTCTGAAGGAATATATTATATTTAAAATATATTAAAACAGAAATGTTTTTTTTACTGTAATAATCAAATAAATGCAGAATTGATGAGCATAACAGACTTATTTCAAAAACATTAAAACAATCTAACCGACCCTTTAACTTTTCATAGTATAGGTGTAGAATTTCCTTAAGAGAGCTGTACTATTGTTTGTCCACAAATGACACATAAAACATCCTTTTTACTCTGTAGCTGTGTAAGACAAGAAGCAGGACATTCTTTCTGTCATTCAGTTGTAAATTATACACATTATTGAAGCATTCATTAGGTAGCTGTAGTTTCCATAACAAAAGTATCTGAATCCCCACTTTCTTTTCCTTCCTTCCTAAAGGAATCTCTGATTGTATTTCATATCATAATGAGAGCATTGTTTGTACCTGTTCCTTCCTTTCAATGTCTATTATGATACATATAAGTTATACTATATAAAAATAACTTTAATTTTACAATTATTTTTACTTATATGCTATGACCCCTTTAAAGGCATTTCAAAATATATCATCAGAACATATACTTTCCTCAAATGATTATAATAAAGCTATAATAATACATCCAGGTCCAGATCTGTCATTTATGAGAAACAACTAAGATAAAGTTGATACTTACATGAAACTCTATAATGTCTAAGAAACCTCTGAGCAATACCATTTTCCTCTGGGTTTTTGTCACTCTCTCTCTCTTTTTCATTCTGTGTTCATTTCATGCTCCCTCTGGTTTATAGTAAATGGAGTTATTGGGCAGACAGCAGGATAGTTAAACAGGTGTTTCCCAAATGGGCACTGAGCTGCGTCGTTGCAGGAATGGCCTCTGTTTTGCCCTTCGCCTCTGGCTGAACCATTTGTTTGAGGAAGTGTGAAAAACCTCATTTCAACCATAGTGTTCGCTTACTCATTACTCATTGATGGATGGCAAAGGGGTCGGCATCTCTCTGATGGGTTTCACAGATGCTATGACTGCAGTCACTTAGACATTAGAAAGCAGAAAGAGATTTGGCTTGATCCATTCTGGTGAATGGATCTGGTCGTGTTTGCAAGTAAACACATTAATATCCGCTTCTAATGGCTCTTTGCTTTTTATTTTCTCTTCCTCAGCTGTCCAAAGGGGTCGTATGTCCAACTCGCAGTCCAGTCCAGGGCAGTACCTGAGCAATGGGAGTGACCCATACAACGGGCAGCCGTACCTTTCGGGCTTCATCTCTCTGCTTCTACGGGCCGAGCCGTACCCCACCTCACGCTATGGAGCCCAGTGTATGCAATCCAACAACCTAATGGGCATCGAGAACATCTGTGAATTGGCTGCCCGTTTGCTCTTCAGTGCCGTGGAGTGGGCGAAGAACATCCCTTTCTTTCCTGACCTACAGCTCATGGACCAGGTAAAGCAAATATCTTAGCATATTCAAGCTTGGTTCATTTCTATATTATATACACATTAGTGCTGTCAATCGATTAAACAAATTAATTAATTATTCACACATTTTTATAGAATTAATTGAGATTAACATTAGAGTTTTTAGTATATTTTTATAAGGTAATAATTTCACATTTAATCTCCAAATTAATGTAGAAACAACAAAGACAGTATATGTTAAATATTTGATCTAACAGGTAGGAAATATACAGAAATTGAAATTATCAAACACTTCACAGTCTTCACTGCACAAGTTATAAATTAAATATAGATTAATCCATATTAAAGCTACAAAAGCTATGCAGTCAAGGGCAGTGAGTGATTTGCTCTTTGTGTTTTGTTCTTTGATTAACATTAATGGCAGACAGCAGCAGGGTTTTTAGGCTGCTGTCACTTTAAGATCTGATGCACATGATGCAGATCTGACACACATTTGATGTCCTTACAAGTCTTTACGGTAATTAAAGGTTTTATTTGACTCATTTAAGACTGTGCTTATGAGGATACTGGACAAAGTGGCCATTTTGGCATATATTTATATATTTTTGTCCGTTCAAGCGCGAAAGAGAACACAATGTGACGCTGTCTGAACTGAAGCGGCTTTCTGTGCGCATGAGTCGTGTGTGTCTGTCACACAGACAGGAGATTCAGACAGCACACCAGTACAGATTTAAGTTTTTTTAAACTGAAAAAATTAATCGCATGCGTTAACAACTTAATTTTGACAGCCCTAATATATAGCAACATGTATTTAAAAAACTAAATAATCGATAATTACTATAATTTTTCCACAAATGTAATATGTAATAATTTTCATTTTAAATTGGACTTGAATTGCAAATATAATTGGATTATATTTTATCATTTCTATATTTATGTATTTTTTCTGCATAGTATTATCTCATATTTTATTTTTAATGACTTTACACAAGAAATGCATACATTTTGTATTCATGTATATTATACTTTAAAGTTTCTTTTTAGAATTTTTCTTAATTAAAAAAGACCACCTGTTGCAGTCTCTCACACGTGTGCCACATTTTTGTTTGTAGGTTGCGCTCTTACGCATGTCGTGGAGTGAGCTGTTTGTTCTAAATGCTGCTCAGTGCTCCATGCCGCTGCATGTTGCACCCCTGCTGGCCGCTGCTGGTCTACATGCCTCTCCCATGTCAGCCGAGCGGGTGGTGGCCTTCATGGACCACATACGTGTCTTCCAAGAGCAGGTGGAGAAACTAAAAGCCCTTCAGGTGGACACAGCTGAGTACTCCTGCCTAAAGTCCATCGTACTCTTCACCTCTGGTAAGAATAACTAACCTTAAGACTACTTGTTTTGATTAGTATTTACAGTTTTTCAATTATGAGTCCATTTAGGAGCACCGAGTTAACGTTAATAATACCATTTAAAAAACATCTTGACTGTTATGTTGATCTATTTATGTCTAATTGCCACTATTTGGAGTTTTTTTTGTGAGGCTTTCAATTGTGTTTGTTGGCAAATAAATGAAATAAATGCGTTACACAAAACATTAAAAACAAAAAAGTGCCAAACGCTTTGGCACAGAGCTTAAGATTCTGAGATGTCTTGCCCACTGGTTTAGATTATTTCTGATTCCTTGCTCTACCTGTCAGAAACCCTTTTCCAGCCCAGACCTACACTTTTCCAAATGGATGACTGAACCCACCGCTCTTGATTCGTTTTTTTATCACTCAATCCTTCACGCTTCCATCTATTATTGAAACCAGGCAAGCAGCCCCCCGCCCCAACTCAACTTCCACCAACATGGCTGAATTATGCATGCTGAGTTGCGGAAAAAGGGATTCGCTTCAGTCTGGCTGTGACCTACATAACCTCTGTAGCCCACGGCATCAATGTGATCCATCCTGCAATTCCAGCCAAAGCCCCCTCCACCCCCTGCCGAGACCCGCCGGCATGAGCTAACAGGGACAGACAAACTCTTGTGGCCCGTAACCTCAGCCCAAACCTCCTATCACCTCACATCACCCAACAGGCCTCTAATGTCAGCCAGTTGCCCCGATTGCCTGACGCGGTGCGGTGGCAGCTCCCAGCGTGTGTTCACACTGTGAAACACAAAGAGAGAGGGGGATGCCTTTGCCGTGCAACGGCAGTGTAAGGGGGACTGGCACAGAAGCACGCAAGACTTGTCAGCACTGACATTACGCCAGGGACTGACACATCAGTGCCCCCCTTTACAAAATGCTGCTTACAGTAACTATAGATGTCTTTATCTGGACTCATGGGACATAGACAGAAGTGGTGGTTGTGTCCTGCTCAGCAGGTATCCTCGCCCTCATAGAAATATGAAGCAATTAAGCTTTTGTTATCTGAACTGAAGCTCAGCAGGATTAAGAGTACGCGTACCCCAATGATGAGTAGCATAACAGAGAGAATGGCGAAGGAGGTCATTGGTTAAAACTAGGGCTGCCACCGACTAAAAAAAAAAGGTCCAGTCATCCATTAGTAGACTTATTGCACATTTATTTAAATTCAGTTGCTTAAATATATACTAAACCATAATCATTGTTTAATATATATATAGGCATAATATAGCCTATTCCGCACTCAAGCACACGCATAAAGCTTAACACAAAGCAATGGCAAAAGTAATGATTATGAATGTGTCAGGAAAAAAATAGCATGGAGACATTTTAATTATTTATTAATAAACAAGTGTTTTCTGAGTATCGGCTGCAAAGATGTTGACGATGCTCCCTCGCCATCTCCGCAGTGTAGTAAATGCGCCTATAGAGAGAAATGCACCTTTTATATGGATTACATGAGCAGAGAATATTTGTTTTCTATTGATTTTGTTTAAAAGTAGACATTTCAAGCTTTCTATAGATATACAAAGCCTATTCCAAAAAAGTTGGAACACTGTACAAATTGTGAATAAAAACAGAATGCAATGATGTGGAAGTTTCAAATTTCAATATTTTATTCAGAATACAACATAGATGACATATCAAATGTTTAAACTGAGAAAATGTATCATTTTAAGGGAAACATAAGTTGATTTTAAATTTCATGGCATCAACACATCTCAAAAAAGTTGGGACATGGCCATGTTTACCACTGTGTGGCATCCCCTCTTCTTTTTATAACAGTCTGCAAACGTCTGGGGACTGAGGAGACAAGTTGCTCAAGTTTAGGAATAGGAATGTTGTCCCATTCTTGTCTAATACAGGCTTCTAGTTGCTCAACTGTCTTAGGTCTTCTTTGTCACATCTTCCTCTTCATTATGCGCCAAATGTTTTCTATGGGTGAAAGATCTGGACTGCAGGCTGGCCATTTCAGTACCCGGATCCTTCTATGCAGCCATGATGTTGTAATTGATGCAGTATGTGGTCCGGCATTGTCATGTTGGAAAATGCAAGGTCTTCCCTGAAAGAGACGACATCTGGATGGGAGCATATGTTATTCTAGTACTTGGATATACCTTTCAGCATTGATGGTGCCTTTCCAGATGCGTAAGCTGCCCATGCCACATGCACTCATGCAACCCCATTCCATCAGAGATGCAGGCTTCTGAACTGAGCGCTGATAACAACTTGGGTTGTCCTTGTCCTCTTTAGTCCGGATAACATGGCATCCCAGTTTTCCAAAAAGAACTTCAAATTTTAATTTGTCTGACCACAGAAGAGTTTTCCACTTTGCCAGTCCATTTTAAATGAGCCTTGGCCCAGAGAAAACACCTGGGCTTCTTGATCATGTTTAGATATGGCTTCTTTTTTTACCTTTTTTTATATGGCTTTTCTTTTTTGGTGGATTGTGTTCACCGACAATGTTTTCTTGAAATATTCCTGAGCCCATGTTGTGATTTCCATTACAGTAGCATTTCTGTATGTGATGCAGTGCCGTCTAAGGGCCCGAAGATCACGGGCATCCAGTACGGTTTTCCGGCCTTGACCCTTACGCACAGAGATTGTTCCAGATTCTCTGAATCTTTGGATGATATTATGCACTGTAGATGATGATAACTTCAAACTCTTTGCAATTTTTCTCTGAGAAACTCCTTTCTGATATTGCTCCACTATTTTTCGCCGCAGCATTGGGAGAATTGGTGATCCTCTGCCCATCTTGACTTCTGAGAGACACTGCCACTCTGAGAGGCTCTTTTTATACCCAATCATGTTGCCAATTGACCTAATAAGTTGCAAATTGGTCCTCCAGCTGTTCCTTATATGTACATTTAACTTTTCCGGCCTCTTATTGCTACCTGTCCCAACTTTTTTGGAATGTGTAGCTCTCATGAAATCCTAAATGAGCCAATACTTGGCATGACATTTCAAAATGTCTCACTTTCAACATTTGATATGTTATTTATATTCTATTGTGAATAAAATATAAGTTTATGAGATTTGTAAATTATTGCATTCCTTTTTTTACCGCAATTTGTACAGTGTCCCAACTTTTTTGGGACAAGAAATGCGCCTCCATGTCTTGCAGTAAGCGCTATACTTGAGCTTCCACACTCCGCACAAACGCTTGGATATGCGCCTAATAATAGAGCACATTTATCTGGATTAATGTTAGAGCGAGCAGCCATGTAAAGCTACTACTAACATGTTTCAAATGATAAGCAATATTTAAGGTCAATGAATGATATTCATTCAAATATTTGGATTTCCTGCAAGACATACTGTAATTACCACAAGGACCTGCTGTTAACAATTTGTACCTCACGGACTACGTGACTTTGCAACAAGGATTTTTTTTTCTGTGACTAACCAACTAATATAATTTTGGTTGACAAAGCCCTTTTCTAGTTGACTAATCATTAGTCGACTATTAGAGGGCAGCCCTGGTTAAAATCCTGCAATTTTACACACTTGAGTATTTCAGATGGATGGATGGATAGATGGATGGCCTGTGTAGAATTTCTTTGAACTGCAATTCTGAAAATTCCTCTTCCTGTCATTTCAATTCAAATTCCAGCTCAACTTCCTGTGGGGTGTACCCAATTAATTTAAGTGAAACAACTGCAAAAGAAACACATTTGAGTGCAGTATTCCTTAATTTTTTCATCTGCTTTTACTTTCTACTTTAGATGCCATGGGTCTGTCCGATGTGGCCCATGTGGAGAGCATCCAGGAGAAGTCCCAGTGTGCTCTTGAAGAGTATGTGCGAAACCAATACCCCAATCAACCCAACCGTTTCGGCCGCCTGTTGTTACGGCTACCCTCCCTGCGCATCGTTTCATCTCCTGTTATCGAACAGCTGTTCTTTGTACGACTAGTGGGTAAAACGCCCATCGAGACCCTGCTGCGGGACATGCTGCTTTCCGGCTCCAGCTACAACTGGCCTTATATGCCCGTCCAGAGAGACCGGCCCATCTCACTCCATTACAACGAGAACGGGCCCTGATCCCACCCCCTTAATCAATATCACAACCCCACCACCATTGGGTCATGGCCGATACAGAGAATCTGTCAGCAAGCCACGCCCCTTTCTGCCACATCATCACCGCTCACTTATCTGAAGCACCAGCCGTTTGTTCCGTCATTTGGAATGGACCACAGAGTTCATACAGACACCGAACTGTTTCCCACAGAGGTTTTCTATGAACAAGGACTGTTTGGCCCAAAGTGCAATGTCCATTCCTGATTTTGACTCAACCAGAAGCCATTAAAGCTGATGCCAAAACTTTACCAGAAAAGCTATTAACTGTAGACGGACCTCGAAAACTGCACCACTTGTATTAACGGGAGAGTCAAGATTCTGTCCGTAAGTGTGTGGTGAAGTAAAAACTGAAACTAAGATCCCAGCAGCTGAATTTCGAGTGGGCGAGGTTTGTATTACATCCCCAATAAAACCGAGAGAAAGGTGTGACTCTTGCAGGACTCGTTGGAGAGAAAGCCATTGCCAAAGTAGGACAGGCATCTGAACTCTCGGGAGCATTTTGTGGAACCGATGACTGAGGTGAAATTTTGTCTAGTTGTTTTTTGCATTTAGGTCTCTGATGAAGTGAGAGGACTAGAAAGAGGCACTTGAAACCAGCCAGATAACTCTCAATTTCTGTGCTTTTCTCAGCTACATCCAAATATTCAGCACATCCAGACAGAATGTTGCCGTATCAAGCACATGCGTCTTGTTAAATACAGGTGTTTATCTCCTGTAGCATCAAGAGAAACACTAGGGTAAAATAGGGTATTCTGAAACATTGTGGAATGTCAGGAAAGCACTGATGTGTTCAAGCCAACCAAGTCTATGCTAACTTTATCACAAGACAACCCATCTAGAATACGGTAAAGTCTGATTTGATCATGTAAAGTATTGAGGTGACAGGCAACTGCACAAAATGACACAGATTACCCTAATTCACTCGATAAACTCAAGACCTCAATTATGCCAATAGTCTGCCTTTGATGACCAGGTATTTTGTGTAGCATAATGTAGGTTTCATCAAGTTTTTTGTTACTTTCTCGCTCGTCTGAATATGTTTAAACCCCGCTGTCACATTGTTAACATGGCACTACAGCTTTTAAGGCAGCATTTGGATATAAAAGCCATTGGGACCTTTGAAAGCAGGACCTGTTGTATTAGTTCACAGAATATTTCTATCAAAGTATGTTTTTCTGTATTTTAGGTTTGGAGAAATGAATTAATGAAATAAAATCTGTCATTCACAGAATTGCTGATGTTGTTTTTGGCATTTTGTTCCTGCTAGACCTTTTTTCTTCTTTTATTCTGGTTTGGGCCATAACTTTTTAAACCACTCCTTCATAGGTTTACTGTAGGCATGTGTTTTGAGCCAGAAATGCAGATGTATCTTCCTCATGATGGATTCTAAGGAACATTTTACCAGGATGTTTGGCTGTATTTGAATTTCACCAACTTTGCACTATCAGCTCAAATAGTTCAACTTAAATCTCATCAAACCACAAAATGTTTCAGGTTTTGTCCCATGACTTCTTGCCATCTTAATGCATTACTTTATGTTGGTCATTCTTATAAGTGGATTTTTCAAAAATGCTAAAATGTGTACTTAATTATTTTAAGTGTATGATTCTATTTCCCCATTTCAGTCAGATCTTATAGCCAAAATGTTCTTCACCTTTTTTTTATGTTTTTGCCAAAATGTTCTTCAGCTGTTTTCTTTAGAAGCTTGTTTGGTCTTCATGACAGTAAGACTTAAAGGATTAGTTCACTTTAAAATGAAAATTACAAGATTTACTCACCTTTAAGCCATGAAGTATATGATTTTCTTCTTTCTGATGAACACAGTCAGAGTATTAATAAATATCCTGACGCATCCAAGCTTTATAATGGCAGTGAATGGGGGGCAATGAGTTTAAAGCTCAAGAAAGTGCATCCATCCATCATAAACGTACTCCAAACGGCTCCGGGGCATTAATAAAGGCCTTCTGAAGTGAAGTGATGCGTTTGTGTATAAGAAAAATAGTAAAATATCTAGCTTTCGCCAGACCGCCTTCCATATTCAACTTACGAAAAAAAAAACTTTTTGTTCATCAGAAAGAGGAAAGTCATATACACCTAGGATGACCTGAGGGTGCGTAAATCATGGGGTAATTTTCATTTTAAAGTGAACTAATCATTTAAACATATTGGCTGTGTCTCATTTCACTGTGGCTTCCTATGATGTGAATCGTTGTATCTAAAATATGAATTCAGGCACAAAGGGCCTCATTTATAAAACTTGCATACGCACAGATTTGATCCTAAAGTGTGCGTACACTAAAATCCACACCAACTTTCATATTTATAAAAATGTTCTTCGATGTGAAAAATTGCTTAGCGCCACGTCAGGGTCTAAGCAGTTGTACGCACTTTTCCTTGTGGCAGAGAGTCGGAGTACTGCAGGTATTTCGAAATCTAAGCAATTCTTGCTGCTTGCAATTCTCAAGTAAAGGATTTGGACATTGACTGGTTCTGCTCTTTTATTTTTTAATGACATTAATTAGGTGAAATTTACAAGGCGGAGATCTGAAATCACTCAGCTGCGCACAGTTTCAAGAGTATTTGTGATTGATAAATTTCACATCTGGAAGAGAGGCGTAGGCACATTTTTGATGATCGTAGGATCAAATGTAGGACGGTTATTTCGAAACATTTTATAAATGAGGCCCCAGAGCCTTGAACCACTAAACATAGGGACACTGGTGACTCAATTTCATTTTTGGTAAGTGAATATAGTGAGCAGCTGTGTTTGTTTGTCTTTGTTTTTTAATGGTGCATTATGGGAATTTCAAGGGCGTGATTGAAACTTAGCCATTGTGATCTTTCAAGATCATTGAATACATTAAGCAATTTAGTTTGGGTGCAATAAATATGAATTAAATCATTTAAAAATTATTGATATTATAAATAAATATTATTGATTTATTTATATTATTTAACTATACATTTTAAGGCAACTAAATACCTAATTTAATCTCATCTTTTAACATTTGTTTTCATACAATTCTTCTTTAAGAAAATATTCAGTGATGCATACTGTTTAGAGCTCTGTTGGCAGGGTTATAAGTCATGCTTGTGACCTTGTGGTCTCCAGACCCCTTCCAGCAATAGAGAAGCTAGTATGAAAATTACTTCTACCTTCATTTCAGAGCTGTCAATCCAGTTCAGCAGTGACCTCTTCACCTCAACATCATGCAATATTACCTCACTGTGAATATAAAATATATTTGCAGCACCATGTGCCCCGTGGGTAAGTTAAATGTCTGAATGTAGATGCATGTTGGTTTTTATCAGCTCATAAATATTTCAAGCAACCATACGGATTCTTATTGTATTTTACATCTTCGGATTGCTAAAAATTCAGCTTCAGTTTTCTCATTGTTTAGACCCTGACATGTTTTAATAGTCATGTGATGTCTCAGCTTGTGGTTAAAATGACAAATCTGGAGTCATGCCCCATAAATCATTCAGACGTGACAGTGATTGTTCCAAACCCTACTATAGCAAACAAATGGGGTGTTGTTGAGAAGTGCTTGAGTCACACGCGTTTAACCTCTAACTGATGTGACAATCTCAGTTTAACAAGAGGCCTGGATGAACTATAGCAATGTTAAGAATGAAGTCGCCCGTAGCCATAGCGCTTAAACTTGAACATTGGCCACAAGGGCAAGCGGTCTGACTCTGGGAGGGTTGGCCAGCCAGATCAATAGTTGAGACGTCAAATTGAATTGAGGTCAGTCTTTGTGCATACGAGGTCTCTCATTTTTGGCTCTCTGTCAGGAAGCCAGCTGCTGAAGCGAAGCTCCTTCCCTGCGGCTGTTTTAGAGAGCACACAAAGCCATACTGGAGAAATTTGGGACAATTGCTTATCAGGGGTGCTGAAATCAAAACCCCATTTACTTAGGGGTTTTCATTTGAAAATGAAATCAATTTCATTTTCCAAAGCACCCTTCCTGGAATCAAAATCCAGACCAATCACAGTCCCATAAAACTAATGACTGTGACTAAAAGAAATTCTTCCAGCACAGTCACTGGGACCAAAACTTCCACAGCATTTTAACAAAGTCATCTACCCTTTCTGTAGCTCTTATAAATCCTTAAAGAGGACCTGACGAGGATATGTGGCAATGGCATCAATATTGATGTGGGAGAAAGTCCCTCCAAAAACCCAGTTAAGCCACGGGGCATCAATATTAATGGTGCTGCACTGCCTCCCAACTGCCCCAGAGCAACTCTCAAATAGTGATTACCAAAGTGCAAGAGTTTCATTATTACACACCCAAAATAAAGGCATAATCTTCAATCTCCCTCCAAACTTTACATTTTAGATTCTCAAATGGGGATTCAAGAGTGTAATAAGTGAATTATTCAAAACCATCACTATAAACAGAGCTGGGTAGTAACGGATTACGTGTAATCTGGATTACGTAATCAGATTCCAAAAATTAAGTACTTGTAATTATATTATATTATGTTTTAAAATACTCGTAATCAGACTACAGTTACTTTTTTTTAATTGCATGATTACTTATTATTCACACAATGGCGGTAAATCATTCATAATCTATTGATTCTCCCTAATTCTTATTTTTCATGTTTTCATTTTTCCTTTCTAAAAAATCATATTGCTTTTATGCATTCAGTAAGTCTTCTAGTTTTGTGAAATTTCACACAGAGACCAGCCACTAGTCAGGTGGCTGTAATTACACGGAAAACTGAGAGGCCACAACGAATTTGACTACTGGATTTACAAAAATCATTTAATTTTTAAGGAATGTTTTCTCAACATTGCATATCAAATCAACTCCTGACGAACACATTAATTCATAATTAATTCATAATTAATATAATTATTATTATCACTCAGTAAGTCATTTAAACATGTACATTGTAATATATTCTTTCTCTTTTTATATCAGTATGGTACAAGATTATCCAATTCACATCAATGTGATAAATTAGTTAGGTCAAAAGTAATCTAAAAGTATTCAGATTACCTAAAATGTGTAATGTAATGGATTATGGTACTAACTACAATTTTTGTCATGTAATTTGGAATCAGTAACCGAATACAATTGGTAAGTAATTTACCCAGCATTGATTATAAATTTTGATTAGCCTGTGAGAACTGAGCAGTTCTTAAAGGAACAGGTCACCCAAAAATTCTAATATGGTGTTTTTTAGGGTAAATATCAGTGATTTGACATTCTAAAGAACGGCTTTAGAAGACTAAATTTACATTTCTCAACTTCTCATTTTGTGTTCCACAGAAGAAAGAAAGTCATATGAGTTTGGAAAGAGTGAGTAAATTACTTCTCGTTTTTGGTTGAACATTATTATTTTAAGTGGCATAAGTTTTAGGCCATTGATGTGCCATAAAATGCATATTCTTTAGTAAGATTTTTAAAAGAAGTCCCATGCTCACCAAGACTATATTTATTTGATCAAAATACAGTAATATTGTAAAAAATATTATTAAAAATTAAAATCATTTTTTTTTTCTTTAATATATTTTAAAATGTAATTTATTCCTGTGATGCAAAAGCTGAATTTTCATCATCATTACAGTCTTCAGTGTCACATGATCATTCAAAAATCATTCTAAAATACTGATTTGATGCTCAAGAAACGTTTTTTTAATCATTGTTATCCATGTTTAAAACAGTTTCACTGCTTAATATTTTTGTGGATTGTTTTTCTTTTCTGGATTCAAGAACATTTATTCACTGAAATACACAGTTTCTTGAAAAGCACCGTTTTTGGTCATCCATTAGCTCGGTTGTTTATTTCTGTTCACGAGGGCTCTATGAGTCACGTACTGAACTGATGCCCAGTGACACACATTGCGTTAAAAGTTCACTGATTCTAGACAATTCTATATGAGTGGACAGAGCGATTAAAGCGTCCCGGATTCACAGGATTTTTCTTGGCTACATGTTTGCAGGCGAATTTCCCTGGGGGTTTCTTCTTCCTGTTTCATTATGATTTCCATACTCCACATTAATGATATCATACTCTCACTGTTGCCGACCCCTCTGCTGGAGCACAGATATGATTACACTGATGCAGTTTCTGGGTCAGTAAGTTAAATATTTCAGATGGTTTATTTTTAGGCACGTCTGTTTCCACTTTGTGCTTGCTCTCCCCCTGTGTTGCTTCCCCTCAGTCTCTCTCCTTCCCCCCTCCCTTCTTGCTGTCTTGGCTTTAGGCAGCATTTGACCTAGAAAGTCATCATCACATGGCCCTAAGGCCTGTCAATGTTAGCCAGAATCGGTATGTGCCATTAGTAGAAAGCTGAGTGGTGTGGTGAAGTTATAAGCATTTTCATCTTAGTACATAATTAGTGGGGTCCAAAAGTACACATTTGTGCTTTAAAATGCTTCTATTTGTCATTTTTTAATTATTAATTTAATTTAACACGATTTTTAATTACATAACACATTATCATAATTTAAATAAGTTAAACTAAAAAATTAATGAATTTCATAATTTATTAATATTTGATGTGTCCCCATTTTGCTTTAACGACAACAGCGCTCAAGCTGACATGAACAAAACCTGATGATCCGCATACAGAGTTAACATTTTCTTAGTTTTGATTAGTAAACTAAACAGTGCATAAAATATATTATATTAATATTATACATTAAATAAATATTATTTAAATGATGTATCTATGTTACATACATTATCTAAATTATTGTTCGATTTTATATTAAATACATGGTAAATATAAATAAATAAACATATTATTATTATTTTATTATTATAAATAAATACTAATTTAATGCTACTAGTAATACTAATTAAAATAAATATTAATAGTCTTTATTAATAATTAATAGTTCTTTGTTTTAATTTTATATTAAATAAATATGGTGAATATAAATTATTTATTTTTATGTAAAAATAATTTTACTAAATAATTACTAAATATTTTTTACTAGTAATACTAATTAAAATAAATACTAATATTAGTTTCTTTGTTTAAATTTATATTAAATAAATTATATTAATTATTATTACATTTAAATTTAGTACTAAATCTAAATAATTTAGTATTTTATTATTTTACATACTAATTTAGTACTACTATTAATACTAATTGAAATAAATACTAATAGCCTACTAGTTTCTTTGTTTTAAATTCATATTCAATAAATTATCTAAATTTGTATTAAATATATATATATATATATATATATATATATATATATATATAAATTTTAAATACTAATTTAGTACTACTAGTAATACTAATTAAAATAAGTACCATACTAGTTTGTTTTAAAATGTGTATTATTGAATAAATTATTATTTAATTTTATTTTGTAATAAATTATCTAAATAATATTTGTTTTTCCTTATTTACTTTGTCAAAATATTTCTTTTACATTTTTTCGAAATCTTATATTTTCTCTTTAAGTTAGGTTTTGAATCACAGATGTTGACTTCACTGGCAGTGAATGTTTAGAACTTCATAAATGATGGTTGTTTGAGTTTTACTTCACTTTTGCATGCGCAGATTGTTTACAGGCCTGTACATCACTGACAAAAACTGCATTATGCCCATTGCAGAGCTGCACATTGATTTCTAATCTCTGTGTGAACTCCACTGCAGTGACACCAGCACTGATGGATCTACTACATTAGATCACAATCAAATCCTATGGAGTCACTCGGTACAGTAAGGGCAGGCTAATTGTTGCAGAGATGACATGCCATTGAACTGTTAACAGAAAGGGGACGAGTTCAGATGAGATACAGCATTCAGTCCTCGTGGCCTTTAGGCAAATTTCCTATCATGTGTTCTCCACACTTCATTCTGGCAATTGATCACATCTGCCACTATGCTGTGTTTGCCTGAGCAGTTAGTATCTGCATGTTTTGATCAATTAATGTTTGTTTAACCGATTTTAAAAGGAATGGTTCACCCAAAGTTAGGGGATTAGGGGATATCAGGCTTCAAAAAGGACCAAAAAAAAAAAAAAAAAAACTGTCCATGTGACTATTTTCAGTCAGCTACAACACAGAGAAACCAATGGCGTTTGGTGGTAATGACTATTTTGATGTACCAATGCACCATTTTTGAATCTGATGCAAAGACAAATGAGATTTTAGAGGTTTGGTGTATAACAACTAAAATTTTGATCTACTCCTCAGTTATTGTATGACTTCAAAACTACTTTTATACTACGTTCTGACTACTTTTATGGTCTTTTTTTTTATCTATGATAATATTCACTATGAACTGTCATAAATAGGGGTGTGATGAGATCTCGTGCCATGAGATGCAAAATCGAAAGCGAAAGTACAACGCGAGCGTGCATTTCAATACTGCACATTTTGAAAACAGGTCCTTGATGCATGCAAATATCTCCCAGTATGAAAGCTATCTAAGGCTGGGCTGTGTAGTTGTAACCATCTCTGTGTAAAAATCTTATCTCGGCTCGTGAGCCAACTGTCTCGTCACACCTCTAGTCATAAATATTCGTTAAGGTACCTCTATTATGCATTTTTGAAAATTACCTTTCATGCAGTGTGTAATGTAGCCATTTGTGAATGTAAAATGTCAATAAAGTTTTAAAAGGGGGGTATCACACACAGTTTCTGCCAATCTCATGTTAATCTTGAGTACATATAGAGTAATATTGCATCCTTCATAACTCCGAAAAGTCTTTAGTTTTATCATATTTATAAAAGACGAGCCCCTGGAGGCAGGTCTGCCATCAGTGCCGTGGGCGGAGCTAAAGTGTCACGAGCGCACGCAGCTTGTGTAGAGATCGTCTGCAAGCTGCGACATCATTATAAATAAAAAGGGAACATAAACGTTCGTGTGGTTTACATTATATGCACTTGCGCGCCGATTGCCAACAAAACACAGATATCTGATGCAGCTTTACTCACCGCCCCCGATCTGCAAATCCAGCGCCGAACTGGGAGTTGTTTACAAAGTATTCATCATCGAAATCCCGGGAACAAACAAACATATGTGCAAAACTCAGTTGCTGCCCAAGAAAATAAAAATCATCAACTGTTCTCTTAACGCTGGGTTCTTTGGGATGCCGAAAAAGGTCATCTTTCCCTCACAACCAAAAACATACTCCTTTGTTTACAGGAGCTGCATCTCATTTCAGAGGCTGCATCCTCCGGAGGTCGCATTTGAAGGCTGTATACGTCATCAAGGATGTCATATTTAAGAAAAGTAACCGTAATAAAATTGACTGATATTCATTGTGAGGTGTAAAATACTGTAATTTCTTTTTTACGTTGCAATCTAATGGTTATTTTTCTTAAATGAGACTTCCTCGATGATGCATGCAGCCTTCAAAGGGTGTAGCCCCTGAATTGGGACACAGCCAATGTTGAAAAATCTCTCAGCTTCTGTATCCCGAACGAAACGCGTTGATGTGCTTGCTCTTGCTCTCGCTCTAAGTGATGTGTGTGTACACTTATCAGGAAGAAGTACCTATACAAGGAATTCCGGCCTTTTATGAAGGCCATACTCGAAAAAAATTCGGCGAAACATATCCACAACTGGAAGTTGTATATTTCGCACAGAAAAGCTCCATCATACGTCCAACTCGTGTTTTGAAACTTTGGCCATGTTTAGCATGAGAATGCAACTCTTTAACAGTGTAAATAAGTCAGAATGCATGAAATAGCATTACACCCCCCTATGTAGGTTTGTAATAAATTTGCATAATGCCAGCCTATGGCCTTCATTGGCTGCTGGGACTCGGGCTCCAATTGATACAGTAAAACCCACGCCATTGTTACTGTTCGTATTACTGTGTATCAAGTGCTGATGAAGCCTCCAGAGCTGAAATCCATATATGGTAACAAAAGCGTTACGTTTCTGACATGTGCTGTGAGCAGTCGACCAATCACAACAGACTGGGCCATGTGACCAATCAGAGCAGAGTAGCTCGCAGAAAGGAGGGGTTTAGAGAGACCGAATCTGCGAACAAACCATTTACAGACTCTGAGAACTGAGGTGATGTACAATGAACATTATGAGTAAATGAAAGTGTTTGTTGAGTCTTGGAGGCATGTAAACCAATCGTAGGAGACTCCAAAACAAAATGGGGAACCTTTAAACTAGAAGCACTTTAAAATGTCTCCTTTCATCTACCAAAGGGAAAAAATGTGTTTGAAATGACTAGTAATGACTAAAGAAAGTACATTTTTATGTGAACTTTTCTTTTAAGATACTATTATGTGTATATAACTGGTATTCACATTTAGAATGACCTCAGATGACATTTTAAACGCTCCGTCTTGATAAATACGCTATTAATTTGACGCATTTCGCACAATTGTAGCACACAGTTTAACACCAGAGAGAATCGAGGGGCCCGTCTGCTCGTCATAAATTACACATGCACTGAATTCATTAGTCTGTGTACTGTTTTGTCTTGTGCCCTCAGCATTTTTCATCGCAGACACGCAGCGATTCCAAGCCGGTGCCACAGAGGTTCATTGTGTCTCTGCCAGCCTCTCACAGAAGCCCCATCCAACTTCTCACCTGCAGCATTATGCTCTGTGGATCTCACTCAAGGGTAATTGGGACCTCGCATTCTGGGACCAGCTCTGCCTTTGTTCCCCTGGTCGGATGCACTGACCCGGATGTGTGAGGTCGCAGTCATGTTAATTGGCGCGGGGTGTTGCAGCTGCATGATTCGCTGTGTTTTTCCATGAGTCTGTGTGTGTGGAAATTGCTCATCGGAGTGAATAAATCTGTTTCCAAAGGACAGCAAAACACTATTAGAAACAAACACATGCTGATTGAACACATTTAAATTATTTATAAGCATTTACTTTTTGATAGTGGCATCAATTTTATCTATGTTGTGTAAAAGGTAGAGTGTTAGAAGCAGATCTCTGGACCGTTCGAGGGCTCCCCCACCTGTCCATCTGTCATTACTCTCAGTGGATCCGCAGTCAG
This sequence comes from Megalobrama amblycephala, assembly GCF_018812025.1. Classification (NCBI taxonomy): domain Eukaryota; kingdom Metazoa; phylum Chordata; class Actinopteri; order Cypriniformes; family Xenocyprididae; genus Megalobrama; species Megalobrama amblycephala. The sequence goes on from NC_063056.1 coordinate 36,299,906, forward strand.
CCGGCTCTGTTCCGGACAGGAATAGAACAGCTGTCCCGGCGGACTCTGACCGGTCCCGCTGCACCTGTTCTGACCTCAGGGACAGTTGTCTCTCCATTTGTTTTTTTGCTATGGCAAGGTGTCCTTGGCTCTTAGCTGCCCTGTTATACAGTAAGAACATAATGATTATTATGGCCAGTATGAGAAAACACATTACGCAGATCATATGCACATGCCATGGCTTTCAACAAGCTATTCAAATATTGACTTTATTCAACACTAAATAGCATTCTTAACCCATTTTATTTCCATATAATGTTATATATTTCTATTTTACAGGAAATTCTGCATAGCATGAAAATGAAACTATATAGCAATGCCCTGTCAACCACAGACACACCTTTGTAGTGGTGAGTTTTGCACAGGTAAAAAACCCTGGCTGTTAGTTCTTTTTTTATTATTATTATAAATTTAGTACAACTTCTTGTTGCAAAACAGGTGAAGCAATTTATTTGTCACTACTGGAACTTCACCAGCCATTTTACAGTTATATATTTTGAACTGTGCAGTTATACATTGTATGAATAACATAGATGTATGGTAATGTATACAGTAATGTAAAAATCTTTTTTAAAAAAAAGCAAACAAACAAACAAACAAACACACATGTAAATATCAGGGAATTTCAAAAGTATGAATTGCAAGCCTAGAAAGGTAATCTTAAAATCTAACATTTCTGTCATTAATAATTACTCATCTTCATGTCGTCCCAAACCCGTAAGACATTCGTTCATCTTCGGAACACAAATTAAGATATTTTTGATGAAATCCGAGGGTATCTGATCCATGCATAGGCAGCAACAACATTGCACCTTTTGAGGTCCAGAAAGGTACTAAAGACATCGTTAAAACCGTCGACATGACTGTGGTTCAACCTTAATATTATGAAGCGACGAAAATACCTTTTGTGCGCAAAAACAAAACAAAAATAATGACTTTATTCAACAAATTCTGTCCTATGTCATACTGCTACACTATTGTCGTTGCAGAGCTTCAGTGTTTACGTCCCTTTCTTCAAAAATATCTTAATTTGTGTTACGAAGACAAACAAATGTCTTACAGGTTTGAGACGACATGAGAGTGAGTAATTAATGACAGAAATTTCATTTTTGGGTGAACTAACCCTTTAAAAGCTCATGAAAATTGCAGTTGCACTTTATTTGACAGTATGTGCCCTTTCAGTGTACTTACTAATGAAAGTATTGAGTAATGTAAGGTAACTACATGGGCTCAGGGGTAGATTCAAGGTTAGTACCTAGTTATTACCCAGTTAGTGTAATTACTACAATAAGTAGTATGTACATGCGAAACAGGACTGTGAAATTAAAGTGCTACTGAACTTGCTATAGTAATTTTTAGAAATAAAATTCCTACTTATTTTTGTACTTTTTTTCTATTTTTGTTCTTTTTAGCACAATTTCTATAAAATTGGATTAAAAGACCATTATCTAGTCAAAGATTATTATTATTATTATTTTTTTCCATTACAATATTTCCTGACATGAACACAAATTTGTCCAGGGAAAGAAAGTCAAATCAATCATTTGTGTTGGATGATAATAAATTATTACAGTTACCATGAAAATCAAAATGGAAGTTTTTTGGCTTTTAGTTTGAATATGTTAGCTTTACTCTTATCTATAGACCTTATGTAGCCCCGCCCCTTTTCACTTCCGGTTTGTATTTCCACAGCGATCTTACATTTATGAATGAACTGCTCGTTTTAAAATCCTCCGGGTCTACTGACATTTGTTAAGACATCTGCTTTAAATATAACAATGCTCATGATAACTTTCATTAACTCTACAACAAGTAAATCCACTTAACCAACTATTCTTTGACAGCGATGCCATAGAAATGTACAGAGCTACCGCAAAACGGAAGTTCAAAGACAATTTTATAAAGATGGCGGCGCGCTTGTTTCTCTGGTAAATAAGGTCTATAAGCTAGAGTGCTTCAAAACAATGACAACATTCGTATTTAGAAGATATAAACGTTCAAAACTTATGTTGCGTTCCAGGCAGGTTTTTGAGCCGGCAAGTCATGACTTCAAATCACGACTCACGACTTTGTAGCGTTCCAGGAAAGTCACGCCAAACTGTGTAAAAGTGTAAACAAACCAACATGGCGGACCGTACGGGGCTTATGCTCATTAACAATTATTTCTATCGCCAAAGGTGCTTACTGCTTGCTTATTTGAGGGAAACAGAGGAGGAAAACGGCGCATAAGGCAAGAGAAGCTGTTTTACCTTTTATTTTACCGTGCACTTGCTTAAACCTCGCATCCGTAGGGGCTGCCATTGTTGTTTCGCGGGCTATGTGACGTCAGAACCCGTGACTGGGAGTACCTAGATCTAGTATGAGTTCACGGGTGGGAAGTCACGGCTTTGACTTCTGTTCCAGTGTACTAACACGGGTAGAAGGTTGGAAAAACACGGGTTATGGAACGCGGCATTAGTCTCTCACTTCCGCCAATTTGGATAAATGATTTTGATGACATCACGCTGCACTTCAGCTTCTCATAAGATTTTCTGTCCAATCAAATGCTCTCCAGAATCTGAAGCGTCCCGCCCCCGACATTATAGACCTTATGTAGCCTCGCCCCTTTTCAGCGCTGCGCTCGTTGTCTTTTGACTTCCGAGTCCGACCAGTGTTAATTTTGACTGCAAATTTTGATTCAGTTTTAGTCATAGTCTTTTGACTAAAATGACATTTAGTTTTAGTCATATTTTAGTCATCGTAAATTGGTTTAGTTTTAGTCTAGTTTTAGTCGACTAAATATAAGATTTTAGTCAACTAAATCTACAGTAGATGTAGTCGACTAAAAACTAATTTAGTTAAATTTTAATGCATTAAGCATTTCTCTAACAATACACAGATCTTATACAATGATATAGGTACATCTGATATTCCCCAAACTGTTTATGTTCACCCAACTGTACTTTACTTGCCAAAGCGGACAGTTTTTGACCGTTCAAGTGCAAAAAGACATGAAAGAGCTAAATTCAGTACTTTTCAGGGATTGACACACTTATCATTGAGGTACTATTATAGTTTAAAATTTTTATTAGATTTGATTTTTAGTTTTTCTGCTTTCATTGTAATTTTAGTTTAAAGTTTTAGTAATTTGTGTGTTTATTTTTTTTAGTTTTTGCTTTTAAATGTCTGAGTTTTTATTTCTGTTTGTTTTTTTAATACCTCAGGTTAAGCTAAAGCTTAGAAACTAAATTAAATAAAATAAGTTTACATTTTTTTATATATTTATTTTTTAATTTCAGTTAACGTTTATTTCAAGTAATGAAGATTTCTTTGGTTTTAGGTTTAGTTAACTATAATAACCCTTATACTTGTAAAATATATTGAATAATGTGTCAAAAAATGTTCTTAGTCTTTCCTTCCTGTGACAAGATACAGTAGTTTACTATGAATTAAATAGAAATTAAATTAAATACAGTTTATTGTGTAAACAAAATAACAATAATGACCAGGAAAAAATAATAATTATAAACCATCCCGAAATAGACCATGACTCTTATTCTAAAATGTCTGCAGTCTGCACTGTAGCAGGCTGTTCATGAGGGTGATAAAATATGCATTCTTACAACCGTCTAAAACATACTACCATATAAACATTGTGTAGTAAACATTGTCATAATTCATCAACTTTAGCTTATAAGCAACCTTTGGCATAAATGTGCGCATCTTCCACACAGGACTGCAGTCCTGCCTGAATATCTTCCCAAATCGTCCCTCTCTTTCATTTTCGTCTCGTTTTTATTCGTTGACGAATATTAGAGTAGATTTTAGTCATAGTTTTAGTCATTCAAACGCATTTTTGTTTAGTCATCGTCTCGTTTTCGTCTGTGAAAAAATGTTGTTGATGAAAATTATTCATCCACGAAATTAACACTGCAGTGCGCACACAGTCTGCTCCGGTCCAGAGACATGATAGCACAGAGCGGATCATATGCGCGAGTCGGCGCAGACCACAAAACGTATCGGACACATTTGAATTGTGCGCAGAATGCTATATTTTAGAGCGATAGGAGGAGAAACAGTTAGAGATTAGAAGGAAACTGAGGCTTTACCACGCTCAACGGCTCTGGCTGAGCTGTGATATAAATGAAACGCTATTGGCCATTTTAAAAAGGGTAGGAGCTGTTCAATATGTCCTGCCCTGTCTTCCTGTTTCAGTGGAAACTGCATCAACTTTTGCTGTGCATTCCAAGGCACTTCAGTGGGATTGAATTTTTCTACAAAAATATTAAAGGTGCCCTAGAATTAAAAATTGAATTTACCTTGACATAGTTGAATAACAAGAGTTCAGTTCATGGAAAAGACATACATTGAGTTTCAAACTCCATTGCTTCCTCCTTCTTATGTAAATCTCATTTGTTTAAAAGACCTCAGAAAAACAGGCGAATCTCAACATAACACCGACTGTTACGTAACAGTCGGGATCATTAATATGTACGCCCCCAATATTTGCATATGCCAGCTCATGTTCAAGGCATTAGACAAGGGCAGCCAGTATTAACGTCTAGATCTGTGCACAGCTGAATCATCAGACTAGGTAAGCAAACAAGAACAATAGCGAAAAATGGCAGATGGAGCGATAATAACTGACATGATCCATGATTACATGATATTTTTAGTGATATTTGTAAATTGTCTTTCTAAATGTTTTGTTAGCATGTTGCTAATGTACTGTTAAATGTGGTTAAATTTACCATCGTTTCTCACTGTATTCACGGAGACAAGAGCCGTCGCTATTTTCATTTTTAAACACTTGCAGTCTGTATAATTCATAAACACATCTTCATTCTTTATAAATCTCTCCAACAGTGTATAATGTTAGCTTTAGCCACGCAGCACTATCAGACTCATTCAGAATCAAATGTAAACATCCAAGTAAATACTATACTCACATGATCCGACGCATACATGCAGTATGCATGACGAACATCTTGTAAAGATCCATTTGAGGGTTATATTATCTGTGTGAACTTTGTAAATGCACTATATTATAGTCGAGAGCTCGGGGGGCAGGGAGTGCGCGATTTAAAGGGGCCGCAGCCTGAATCGGTGCATAGTTAATGATGCCCCAAAATAGGCAATTAAAAATTTTTTAAAAAATCTATGGGGTATTTTGAGCTGAAACTTCACAGACACATTCAGGGGACACCTTAGACTTATATTACATCTTGTAAAAACTGGTTCTAGGGCACCTTTAAGCAGCACAACTTTTTTCAACATTGATAAAAATCAGCATATCAGAATGATTTCTGAAGGATCATGTGACACTAAAGACTGAAAATTCAGTTTTGCATCACAGAAATAAATTACATTTGAAAAATATATTTCAATAGAAAAAAAACATTTCACTTTGTAATAATATTCCACATTATTACTGATTTTACTTTTTTATCAAATAAATGCAGCCTTAGAGACTTCTTTCAAAAACATAAAAGAAATCTTACTGACCCCAAACTTTTGAACAGTAGCGTATATATTATATAATATATAAGCATATATATGTGTATAGTCACTTTGTTTTGTTTATATTTAGTAAGATATTAATACTATGAAAATAATTTAAAAGTAAACATTTTTTTTTTTAAACTCATTTTTTGAATGAGGCAAAGTTCAGATTATACGCTTTCTACGTCAAGCACGCAGAACTAGATGTTGTTCTGTACTCTTATAGTCCAGTACATACTGTACATTTCCTATAGGTTCAGATCTCCATTCACCTTCGTTTGACACCCTCCGGCTCACATTTGCCCCACTTCACAACACAGTGCTATTGTTAACGGGACTCTTAAAAGTAATTCAGCTTTCATCTCAGAAAGTCGCGTTTACACTGCCTAGCGCCCCTGTAGTCATCTCCCTTGTGACATTTGCAACAGAATGCCAGAGACAGGCATGGTATGTTCGACACTGACCCGTCCATGACCCCTGCACCGCATTTTGCAATCGCCCCGCTGGGTGTGTCGTGTTAGGATGGTTACAGCGCTGTTGCGTATGTGCTTGATAAAGCGCTAGTTGCTGGTGTGCGCGTACACTATTGCATATTGTTTCAGGGAGATTCAAAGCAGGAATTCTCAATGCATCTATCTGGATGCCGCAAGCTGGCACATCTAAAAAAAGCGGCTATTGTTGATTTTCAGCTCTGCCGTTTTGCGTATGGTTGTGTCGAAGGTGTGAGAAAGCGAAAAATTTGTGTACACAGGGGTGAATAGTGCAAGATGTGCGTATTAAGTGCTGGTGTGTCGGTCGTAGGGTTGACTGCCCCTGTTTGTAGCTCCCAGGGAGATCTGTGACCGACGCTCCTCAAGTTGAAGGTTCATCTTTAGTTCAGAGGAAGGTTCACCCAGCGGTCAACAGGCTATTCTGCTACCAGGGCACTCTCGCTCTTTCTCACTCCATCTCTCCCTCCCTCTCTGGCCTTTTTCTCCCTATTTTCTAGCAGTAAGCAATCAGGCAACACTAACTACTGTACGTATTAAACACTGAAGCTGGGTTGTTTTTACCTTCATTGTCAAAATACCAGTACCAGTTGCTTTGTTCTGCCTGGGCTCAATGTTTGCCTTCACGGATGTATGTTTAGGCTATTATATGTACTGTATCATTTGAATGCTCTTAGCAGACAGACAGACTTTTTGAGCATACTCTGGCATTGCTGTGCAATTTTACAGTCCCTTTGTCTCTCACCAAAATGCAATGGCCTATTTCAAAGGCTTAACTTACAAACAATGAACTGATACTGATGAAAAGGGTGGAAAAAAAAACTTTGGATGCAATGAATAACAAATTAGAAAATCACACTGGTCTTATTTCAATCTTGGAACTGAAACTGGGACACACAAAATGTAAATTGAAAATGTATTGTCCCAGAAATGATAAAACAAATATATATATATATATATATATATATATATATATATATATATATATATATATATATATATATATATATATATATATATATATATATATATGTATTCTATACATTCTACAGAATTGGTGCAAACTGCTGTCCCGCAACCAAAAAACACATTTAAAAGCATTATCAAATATTCAAATTAGCATTCAAATTTTAGACGTTTACTATGTTTAGATTATTTTATTATCTACTGATTCCCACAATAATATTTGAAATATCAGAAAGCTTAATAATAAATTATATTAAAGTAATTTTTGCATTTTTTCCATTGTTGCTTTTAAAAATATATTTAGATTTTATTTTTAAGAAGTGAAGTTGAAAAAATTATTTTATATTTTATTTTTAAATCATGAAACTTTAAGTAATAAAATGTGTCCGGCATTTTCATGTCACTACCGAAACAGTGTATGTTTTAGTCCATTGGCTGAGACTTATTTTAACCACACCCCTACATTTTTGATCTGGAAATATTCCTGTGTTCCTCCCTCTCATAGCCTCTCTTTCATAATAGATAGATACCATAATTTTGAGTTAAATGAGTTAAAAAGTCTGTAAATCTGTGTGTAACTTTAAGGAATGTCACTAGGTAACCATGTTCTGATTAGCATCTTTGAGATCCAAAGTACCTAAAATTGTCACTTCCGAAACAGTCATGACTGAAACATTGTTGTTTTGGTATTGACAAAAAGGGAACACATAATTATTTATTTGGGGGAAATAAACAAAATTTTAGTACAGTTATGCAAATCATTAGTATTTTAATATGTTTTAGTAGTGTTTGGTATGCAAGTTAAAATTCTGTATTGTGATGTGGTCACTACCAACACATTACTGTCACTACCAAAAATGTCAAAACAGTCACGACCAAAACATGGGATGTTTTGTCAAAAATAAAGTATATTGAATTATCAATATATATATTATAGTGTTTGGTTGAATGTATTTTCAAACTAATGACTCCTTCACTTTGAAATCAGTATGATAAACTTTATGCCTTTTAAAATGAAAGATTGGATACAAAATACAATAAATCTCATAAATTACACTTGTTATTGATTTACCTTTGAAAACTTTTTTTTAAAATATAGCAAAAAATATATTTACAATGTAGATGTAAACAAAATCTTAATAGGTCAATATAACCCTTCTTATTAAATGAAATGTATTATTGTGTTTCGGTAGTGACAAATTTGGGGAGAGGAAAAATATTGCAAATATTTCTGAAAATACAACAAGAATTAACTTCACAATTACTAGAAATGTGAACCTTTGTGGAAATTTGTGGAAAAAGATGTTTCCAACTCTGTCTTTGAACCAATTCAGTAGAATGGCCCATGTAATGACAGAAATTTCATGAACTATACACTGACATACCATAAAAGTATCCTATCATAAAATAATGTGCAGAGGTTGTTTCATTCAGATGGATTCCTTACTATTCCGATGACTATTTTGAATTCATTATGGCTAAACAAATATATAATCTATAAAAATTCTATCATTGGCTGTAAGTTGGTGGTGGTGATGTAATGTTAATTGATCTGGACTGCTGTTCAAAACAAGTGTGACCCCGCAACCAGAGGCTTATCACGATCACAGTCTTGCTCTCCCAGCACTGCCCTTTAGCACAGCACTTAACCTCAGGCTGCTCGAGGGGACTGTCTCTGCAATTAGTGCACTGTGGATTGCTTTGAATGTAAAGTATCTGCTAAATGACAAGTAAATATAAAGGTGGATCAATGATAAATTTGCTTTAATTAAAGGGAAAATATATCTTCATTTATGTGAAATATAATAACGTTCACACAAATAATGATGTGCGCTGCAAGATCCAGTCAAGAAGGACTGTTTCATCGCTTGTCTGGACAGTTTACATTCCCATACAACTCATAAATAAATGTAAAAACAGCTTGTATGACTGTAAGGAGGGTTATTTTAATAGGTATTTGACTTGCAGGAGACTTCGATATTTCTTTAAAAAAATGCTAGTGTTGGGTCCGAGTCCACCTTGTTGAGTCAGAGTCGAGTCCAAGTCCTTAACCAACTGAGTGGGAGATGTTTATTAATGTCTTGTAATTTTTTGTTGTTAAAAATTCCAAAATGTAAGAATCTGTGTCAAGTTCGAGTAGGAGTACTCATGCAAACAAGATCAAATCTGTGCCAGATAACTATGAAGCAGCACAACTGTTTTTAACATTAATAATAATAAGAAATGTTTCTTGAGCACCAAATCAGCATATTATAATTTCAATCATGACAACTCTCGGAATGAATTTAACAGCATTTATTGATATACATGGAATGTACATAGGTTTGGTTTTAGCGGACTAGATCTGGTACGCTGCTTCTGGATGAGTGACATCTAAAATGCACATGCAAACATTGAAGTGAATTTAGGCTGCTGCAAGGAAACGGGTAGAACCCCCCAGAGCAGATCTAGGCAGGTGGTGCTGGGGAAGGTGGAGGGCAAGCGAAATCCCATGGTGCGCTGCAATGAACTGATCCAATGAATAAATAGGGTGCGTAGATTGAACAAACAGAATGATTGGATGACCCATTGTCTTTAATTGAACCAATCAGCTGCTCGGAAGAGTTTCATGACTGAACTATATATGATTTCTGAAGGATCATGTGACACTGAAGAATGGAGTATTGATACTGAAATTTCAGTTTTGCCATTCACAGGAATACATTACATTTGAAAATATATTTAAACAGTTATTTTTAGAGATGATCTCAAAGATCGGTGTCGGGGGCCGATTAAGCATTTTTTCCTTATGAACAATTTTGTAAGGAATCACTTGAAAGTCATTCGATGCATCCGAAATCTGTGTGAGTAGGACTACATTTGAATTTACTTCATAATACATTTACTTAGTAATAAAATTTGGACATATACATCTGCCATGCTGTTACTGTCACATCAACATCAGTTGAGTTGCTTTCCCTCCCGTGGCCTCATGGATAGTAAAATGTCCATTGAATGCACACTTCAGAATCTCAGTGGTAGTAGTAGTTTATCCGGGGACTTTTCGCCTACTTTTCTCTGAATACATAGTACTACTCTGTTGGTATACCGTTTTTCACATACTATGTAGTAGGGAAGTATTCGATTTCGGACGCAGCGATTTATTTACTCTTTATTTTTATCTGCTATTATACTGTCTGAGACTTCATTGGGCTACTTCTTTCTTCAAACTTGACTGACAGACAGGCATTCTGACCCCACAAGCTTCATGCTTTCTAACTATAAATCCACTTTTTTTCTTTTTGTTGCAATTATTCTGCTTATTGTACATATACAAGTTGATACATACAACATTCACCTATGTTATTACTGTCACGTCCTACCAACATCAGTTGCGTCGCTTCATAAATCCTCATGGCCTCACGGGATAGTAAAGTGTCCATTGAATGCACATAAAATTTCACAGTATTTCACAATTGTGTATAATATTCACAAAAAACTTGATCGGGACATCCCTAGTTATTTTATCCCTAGTTAAATTTGTACAAACACGATTCCAAAAAAGTTGGGACACTGTACAAATTGTGAATAAAAAAGGAATGCAATAATTTACAAACCTCATAAACTTATATTTTATTCACAATAGAAGATAACATATCAAATGTTGAAAATGAGACATTTTGAAATGTCATGGCAAATATTGGCTCATTTTGGATTTCATGAGAGCTACACATTCCAAAAAAAGTTGGGACAGGTAGCAATAAGAGGCCGGAAAAGTTAAATGTACATATAAGGAACAGCTGGAGGACCAATTTGCAACTTATTAGGTCAATTGGCAACATGAATGGGTATAAAAAGAGCCTCTCAGAGTGGCAGTGTCTCTCAGAAGTCAAGATGGGCAGAGGATCACCAATTCCCCCAATGCTGCGGCGAAAGATAGTGGAGCAATATCAGAAAGGAGTTTCTCAGAGAAAAATTGCAAAGAGTTTGAAGTTATCATCATCTACAGTGCATAATATCATCCAAAGATTCAGAGAATCTGGAACAATCTCTGTGCGTAAGGGTCAAGGCCGGAAAACCATACTGGATGCCTGTGATCTTCGGGCCCTTAGACGGCACTGCATCACATACAGGAATGCTACTGTAATGGAAATCACAACATGGGCTCAGGAATACTTCCAGAAAACATTGTCGGTGAACACAATCCACCGTGCCATTCGCCGTTGCTGGCTAAAACTCTATAGGTCAAAAAAGAAGCCATATCTAAACATGATCCAGAAGCGCAGGTGTTTTCTCTGGGCCAAGGCTCATTTAAAATGAACTGTGGCAAAGTGGAAAACTGTTCTGTGGTCAGACGAATCAAAATTTGAAGTTTTTTTTGGAAAACTGGGACGCCATGTCATCCGGACTAAAGAGGACATGGTCAACCCAAGTTGTTATCAGCGCTCAGTTCAGAAGCCTGCATCTCTGATGGTATGGGGTTGCATGAGTGCGTGTGGCATGGGCAGCTTACACATCTGGAAAGGCACCATCAATGCTGAAAGGTATATCCAAGTTCTAGAACAACATATGCTCCCATCCAGACGTCGTCTCTTTCAGGGAAGACCTTGCATTTTCCAACATGACAATGCCAGACCACATATTGCATCAATTACAACATCATGGCTGCATAGAAGAAGGATCCGGGTACTGAAATGGTCAGCCTGCAGTCCAGATCTTCCACCCATAGAAAACATTTGGCACATCATAAAGAGGAAGATGCGACAAAGAAGACCTAAGACAGTTGAGCAACTAGAAGCCTGTATTAGACAAGAATGGGACATCATTCCTATTCCTAAACTTGAGCAACTTGTCTCCTCAGTCCCCAGACGTTTGCAGACTGTTATAAAAAGAAGAGGGGATGCCACACAGTGGTAAACATGGCCTTGTCCCAACTTTTTTGAGATGTGTTGATGCCATGAAATTTAAAATCAACTTATTTTTCCCTTAAAATTATACAATTTCTCAGTTTAAACATTTGATATGTCATCTATGTTGTATTCTGAATAAAATATTGAAATTTGAAACTTCTACATCATTGCATTCTGTTTTTATTCACAATTTGTACAGTGTCCCAACTTTTTTTGGAATCAGGTTTATAATAATATTTCACAAAATTAATGTTTTTCCTATATTTTTTATTAAATAAAATGCAGCTATGGTGTCACAAGAGACTTTTGTCAAAAACATTTAAAAGAACTGACCCCAAACTTCTGAACAGTAGTGTATATATTTTGTCATTTTGTATTGTTAATATCCAGTATTTATACAATGAAAATAAGTGTTTTTTAAGTCTTAGTTTGAATGAGCATTAAATTGGATGCAAATCTCAGTAGTGTTTTCTTTTTCTTTTCTTTTTTTTTTTTGCTCAGACAAAAAAGATCAAATATGTACCAGAAATCCAAAATTGGTTGACCATGTAAATACTGTGGCAGTGTATGAACGTTAACACATCGAGTTGACTGTAATGCATCAAAAATGTCTTATTTGAATAGCAGACTGCGCTGCTGGCTCTCTGCCTGACTGTCTTCGTGTATTGCTGAATTTCATTTTGCGTGCGAGATCGAAAGCTCTTCTTTATGGCTTGAGTGCGACCTTTGTCAACCCCTGTGAATTAGCTAGAAGCGTATCAGCTGCGCCGGCCTTTTTCTCGACCGTCCTATTAGCTGAGTAAAGCAAAGCAGGGGTCACCTTTAAGTAACCTTATCTTGTAATTGGGTTCAAGGTTAAGTGACCTGGGAGCGGAGAGGTCCAGGGTTAAGGTTGGGGTGACGGGGAGGGAGGCAGCATTTAATCACAAATGGGGGAAGAAATCAAGGACCAGGATTCAACTGTCTGGGTCAGACCTCTGTGCGATCTGACCGCGGGGGTGAAGGGAAGTTGTAGAGCAGCCCATATTCAAGTCAAGGTCCTCGAAGCTTTTAACCTTAGCGCAAATCGATACAGGCAGCGACGGGGCTAATATTTATCTTACAGATGGGAGTATTAAACGAGGGCTTTGCCAGACCTTCCCTCAACAGACCGGTAGCATCCCGAAGCTCCTCTAATTGAAATGTATGCGGGAAAACAGGCGATGAATGAAAAACAGCTCTGACAGCTTTTCGCTCCAGCGACTGCCCCACATTAGCTGCCCGCTAGGAGATGAATGACCAGCGGCGCAAGGGTTCAGCCGGAGCGACCCATAGACCCGTCCACTGCCAAGGGCAAGGAAATTGGCCAGATTAAAGAGCTTGTAAATAACGAGTCATAAACATCTGCCTTATAAGATCGTCCGTCCATGTGGGTCTCCATCTAGAGCTCATTGAGCTCTTACAATCTCTTGGATATGCTGTACAGTGTAACTAAATAAAAAATACAAATGTATTATTCTTCATATCATGATGTTGCATCCTTTTTTCCATGATCCTTTGCTTTAAAATAACTGTTATTTACTAGGCAATATATAGAACATTTTTAATGTTATTTTTTCATAATGATTTTGTGGCAATAAAAAAAATATGCAATTATAAATTTGCAGTGATTTAAGTGGGATTTTTTGTTGTTGTTGTTGTTGTTAAATAGGATCTCTGGTTTAAATCTCTTTAGCAAAAGTCTGATTCATCTCCATAAATTCTTTCTTACAAACATTTTAATTATTTTTTTCAACAACTTTTGTGCATTATACTCATAACAATACACACATTCCATTTTGAGTTGTACAATACATATAGATATGTTAATACTGCTTTTTACGATTATGTATTGTTTTGTCACAATGATTAATCAGCCTATATTTTTGTGCCAGCTTGATCAATTAACAAAAGCATAATAATGCATTTTTGCAATTTTACAGATTTTGGATTGCATTAAACAGCAATAATGTTGGTTTGGTCAAAAATGCATAATATAATATAATATAATATAATATATATAATATAATATAATATAATATAATATAATATAATATAATATAATATAATATAATATAATATAATATAATATAATATAATATAATATTTTAGAATAAAAGTTTGAATATTTCAGTGAATTTTAAGTAAATGATTTTAGATCAAAATCAATACAGATTTTTTTTTTTTTTTTTAAGTTTATATTTATGGGATTTTTGTGTCTTTATTCGGAGAGGACAGTAGAGAGCAGACAGGAAAGTATTGGGTGGAGAGAGGGGGGCGGGATCGGCAAAGAACCTCGAGACGGGAATCGAACTCTGGTCGCCATGAACGCATTTGCACCATGTGTCGGCACACTAACCACTAGGCTATCGGTGCCGACAAAATCAATATTGATTTTAAAGAAAAATGTACAATATAAGTGTTTGTTGTGCCTAAAGTCAAGTGTTGATATGCATGCATGATATTTCTGATGTCGCTCTGATGAAAGATGTGCTTAGTTTGAGTATAAATATATGTGTGGATAGCTCTCATATAGCTGTTGCAAGGCATGCAAAACTGAATGCCAGCTAAGAGCTTTAAGAAAACACTTATTGATTTTATTGAAATTCACACTATTCTAAATACACATTCCCTCTGCGACAGCAGTCCTAAATTAATGCATATCTGCAATGCAAGTTTATTATGAAACAAAGTTATTGATTGTTGTGTTTAACACACATTTAATTGTAAACTCTATTATAGACCCTATAATCTCAAACTTTTTAAAAATTCAGAGATGCTATTATGTTTGTGCACATGCAATACTTTCAATTATTCTGTCCTCTGACAATTTGCTTTAAACACCCTCTCCCTTCCCCTTCAATTTATTAGCTGCCATCTTTGACCCGAAGAGTGACCCCTATCTTAAACACATTTCAATGCAGCCAACAAAATTAATCTGACAGATAAATCACGGCCTTACAAATGCTGGTGGCGAGGAAGACAAGGTCAAAGTCACAGAGGGAATATAAAATTAAGCTAGAATCAGTGTAGCATTATAAAATCTACTCCATATCTGAAGGTTAAAAAAAATGAAGAAACGGGATATTCTAGTAGCAGCGGTTTGCTGTCTGCTGTCTCTGCTCTGTTAATAGGCCAGGTCATTTTAAACAGCTAGTAGAGCTAGCAGCTGATTTGATTTGTATGACAAGTCAACCAATCGAGCATATTTTCAATGACCTTTGAACTCAAAGCTTTCCAGTTGGCTGCTTGGGGATGCCACCTTCACTTGACCCCTCACCCTACACAGTCATTCCATGGTCATGTGAGAAAACAGGGCCCACACAGCATGTCTAAAAGAGTCAGTGTTTATCCATATACCTACTTCTATTCTTTAAAGTGCCCCATTATGTTTTTTCGATTTCTGTTTCGATCTTTACGTATCATGCAGTGTGTAATATAGCTGGTAGTGAATGTAAAATGTCTGCAAAGTGCCTGAGAAATTGTGGCTGAGGCCTGGAAGAGTTTGGTTTGTGTTGTTGACATGTCGAAAAGACACTTTTCTGCTCTGCGAATCCACTGTGCATGCACTTCAAAAGGATGAGGACTCAGGCTCCAACTGATAGGACAAAAACAGCGCCATTGTTACTGTTCATATTACTGTGTATCAAGTGCTGAGGAAGCTGAAATCCATATATGGTAATGGGAGTTTCGCTTCCGACACGTGCTGTAAGTGATTGACCAATCACAACAGACTGGGCCATCTGACCAATCAGAGCAGAGCAAGCTCTTGGAAAGGAGGGATTTAGAGAGACAGAATCTTCGAACGAACCGTTTTCAGACTCTTTGAGAATTGTGGTGTATTTTGACTGCATGCAAGTAAACCTATTGTGGGAGACTCCAAAACAAAATTAGGAAGCTTTAAATAGCATAATATGGGCACTTTAATACATTTATCTACACTAGTGTTGTCAAAAGTACTGAATTCCGTACCAAGTTAGTTCTGAAATTTTAATAATGTGATGCTTTGAGTGCTGTTGAGCAGATTCGTAAACACCTGATTGGCCGTTGTGTTCACGCGCTCAACAGATATGTCAAGAGTATAACAATTAATTATCATTTTAAGGCGTCTTATATTTTGTGGATGGAAAAACAAATTGCAATAGTCCCTTATGTGATTAACTTTAATTTCATTAATTTGCATGTATTAAAGTCAAAAGATGGTGCTGTTGCGCGTTCTTCAGGCTCTTGCAACAGTGCTTCAGAACATCTTGCAATCAATGATTAGCGCACATTTGTCAACCGATTGCTTATGAACTTATGCTGATCAATTATGACAAAGTTTACTTTATATTATTTATATTGTAATGTGTTGTATACGGTTGTAACAACAAATTAAATCTTCCTCATCTGAAAGTAAATTTCAAAATAAGAGTCCTGCTGTATTTCGGCCTGTTCATTAATCAAAGTCAAGTAGTATGTATATCAATTTCACCTGTTTGTTATTTGGTTACACAAACAAAATTTTATATATTTATATATTTATTTCCATATATTTATATTTATTTTCATTTGATTCAAAGTACACTGTTGTAGCTTCAGGAAGGAAAGACTAAGAACATTATCAATATAAATATTTTACTAGCATCAAGGTTATTATAGTTAACTAAAACCATTAAAAACATTTTTCATTGCTTGAAATAAATGTTAATACTGAAATAAAAATTTATACAAACTAAAAAGACATATTTAAAAACAACAAAAAATAAAACTAAAAACTAAAAAAATATTAAAACTTAATGAAAAATTAAAGCAGAAAATATAAAAATTGAACCGGATTCAAAATATTTAAAAAACTATAATAGTATTAAATGAAAATAGTACAGAAGAGGATTAGGGCCAAGCAATAATAAAAAAATAAAACCATCTCGAGAATAAACTCGTTAAATTACGAGAAAAAACTAGTTAAATTTTGAGAAAAAGGTCGAGATAAAATGTTAAGAATAAAATCATTAAATTACGAGAAAAACTCGTTAAATTTCAAGAAAAAAGTCGAGATAAAATGTTGAGAATAAAGTTAAAATTAAAAATTAAATTAAAATTAAATTACGAGAAAAAAGGTTGTTAAATTATGAGAAAAATGTTGTTAAATTTTGAGAAAAATGTTGAGAATAAACTCGACTCGTAATTTAACGACTTTTTTCTCGGAATTTAACGACTTTTTTCTCATAATTTAATGAGTTTATTCTCAACATTTTATTTCACATTTTTTCTCGAAATTTAACAACTTTAATCTCGAGATGGTTTTATTTTTTTATTATTGCTCGGCCCTAATCCTCTTCCGTAAAATAGTGACATTCAATTTCCAGAAAAATTACAAGATGAAAAAGCTGAAACTGTATAGGGGAGATATATAAACACAACACTATGACTAAAAGTAAGTGATTTAAAAATGTAAGTTCATTGTTGTGTGGCTCTTAAAAAATGATTTGGTGCTCCTTAATGAATTTTTTTGTCTGGAGCCCTGTCTTAAGCAGTCAAATTCTAGCAGATTGACTAATATTTATTATTTTATGGCTTTGAGTCACTTGTGAAGCTTGACAGCCCCAGTCCTTATTCATTGTCAAGTCACTTTTGGTGTTCCATGGTAGAAAAAAGTCTTTGGACTGACATGAAGGTGAGTAAATAATCTTAATTTTAAGTGAACTATTCCAAGTCTTTAAGGTGATGTGGTGCAATTAGACGGATCTGTAGGCAGCTACTGTTCAGCAGCCCAAGGAATATCCTCCTCACTTTACAGCTGGCAGGATTAAAGGGGCTTCCTGTCCCATGACTGACCTTAAAAGCCAATCCAGATGTCCTACAGCCCTCGAGACAAAGAACTCAGGTGACATATCTTGTCTTGAGGGCACTTGAGCTCCTCTTCTAAAGAGGCGGTTCTTTTAAGTGCTCCGTCATCCTGGCAAATGCCTTTTCAATTATTGCACGAGTTTCTCCCTCGCTTGTCTGCAAACACCATAATTGTCCAGGAGAGAGCATTATGCATTCAGAACGGCTTCAGAGGTTTTTCTGGGGTTAAAAGTGACAAATCTCTGAATATTAGATAAAGGAAAAGGCCACACAAATGGAACCTCAAAGAGAGGTTAATGCTCATGAAGAGATTGGAGGATTAGCTGGTCCTCAGGGCCAGATTTTATGCTGAGCTCATAGCATAGTTCTTAAGCCAGCAGAAGACTCACAAATGGAGGGCACAAAAGATGAATATGTAGGAACAAATCTGCAGAATCTTTTTAGACATCTGATACACTACCATTCCAAAGTTTGAGGTTTGTATGTTTTTGT
This sequence comes from Megalobrama amblycephala, assembly GCF_018812025.1. Lineage (NCBI taxonomy): Eukaryota > Metazoa > Chordata > Actinopteri > Cypriniformes > Xenocyprididae > Megalobrama > Megalobrama amblycephala. The sequence goes on from NC_063056.1 coordinate 36,318,108, forward strand.
AATGTTTAATGTTAAGCTCTCCAAGGCCAATTTATTTGAACAAAAATACATTAAATACAGTAATATTGTGAAACATTATTACCATTTAAAATGTTATTTATTCCTGTGATGCAAAGATGAATTTTCAGCATCATTACTCCAGTCTTCAGTGTCACATGATCCTTCAGAAATCATTCTAATATGCTGATTTGCTGCTCAAGAAACATTTCTGATTATTATCAATGTTGAAAACAGTTGTGCTGCTTATTTTGTAGAAACCGTGATGCATTTTTTTTTAGGATTCTTTGATGAATATAAAGTTCAAATGATTTATTTGAAATAGAAGTTTTGTATAACAAAGTAAAAGTCTTTACTGTCTGTCACTTTTGATCAATTTGATCTGTCCTTGCTGAATACATTTTTTTTTTTAAATGTCACTGACCCCTGAACTTTGCTTCCTAAATAATGTACAAATCTAAAGAAAGAAAGAAAGAAAGAAAGAAAGAAAGAAAGAAAAAGTGTTTTGAGGTTATTACCTAGATCATTGGTTCTCAACTAACACTAAACATGCTAAAAGCAAATAATCAAATGCATCTAACTATATTTTTGTTGGAACCATCAAATGCCATATGTTCAGTTAAACTCTTAAATTCACAATATTAACAAGGTTGTGTGATGTGCCTTTGTCCATGAAAATCATAAAAAAACTGCTCAAGGGAAAAGAAAATACAACCCAGACTACATTAAATAAGGGTCCAATTGCAGTGAGGATAAACATGATTGATGCTGACCACAAGTTTTCTTTTTCAAAAGAGATATAGAAACCAAAACTGTCTGTTTTACTGTTCAGATTGGTAACACTTTACAATAAGGTTCATTAGTTAACATTAGTTACCTACATTAGTTAACATGAACTAATAATGAACTGCACTTAAACAGCATTTATTAATCATTGTTAATGTTAATTTCAACATTTACTAATATGTTAATAAAATCTTGTTAACATTAGTTAAGGCATTGTGAACTAACATGAACAAGCAATGAACAACATATTTTCATCAACTAACGTTAACGAAGATTAGTAAATACAGTAACAAATGTATTGCTCATCATGGTTAGTTCATGTTGGTTAATACATTAACTAATGTTTAACTAATGATAAAATAAAAAATTAAAATGTATATACTTTTTAACCACAAATGCTTGTCTTGCATTGCTCTGCTAAACGCCACACATTACGTAATCACATTGAAAAGGTCACTCGGAAGTACCAAACCAGCGTCTACAAAGCGAACGTGCAAAAACTAAGTCAAACGGCCTTTACAAAAAAAGGTAAAACAACGATATCGGACAATTTTGAAGTTGGGCTTTCCAACGTGATTATGTAATGCGTGGCGCATCGCAGAGCAGTGCAAGACAGTTCACCCAAAAATGAACATTTTGTCATCATTTACTCACCCTCATGTTGTTCCAAACCGGTATGAGTTTCATTCTTCTATTGAACACAAAAGAAGATATTTTAAAGAATGTCAGTAACCAAACAGAAGATGGTAGCCATTGACTTGCATAGTTTTTTTCCTACTAAGTTAATGGCTACCGTCAACTGTTTGGTTGCCGACATTCTTTAAATTATCATCTTTTGTGTTCAACAGAAGAAAGAAACGATTTGATTTTAAGAACATTTTTGTTTACTTTTGAAAAATATCAGTGCTGTTTAAGGTCACTTTGGTTCTAAAGCAAAACAAGTCTACAAGACACTGTAATAGTCACTGTAGTTCTCCCTCATCACTCCACATATTCCTATTTTCCCTAGGCCTTCAAATTCCCCTTGTTCAGTTCATAACATCATTCTACCCTTCCATTTCTCCTCGCTTCTCTTCCTTTCTCAGTATAAGGTTGTCAGAGTTTTTTGGGATCCAGTGAGCTGTGAAATCGCACAAATTGCTGTTGCTTTACGTCTGGCCCTGTGACAGAAAGAGAAAGAGGAGGAGGAGAGAGAAGAGAGATTTTCTGCTCCAACACTTCTGAACCTTTCCTGCACCCCCCGTAATCACACACAGACACAGAAGCACACGCACAGCTGCAAAACTGCACCCCCCCCATCTCTAATCCACTCTCATCATACAAGCCCCCCACCCACACCCCCGTTCCCACTCGACAACACCTCCACCACTTTGCTTTAGAATCCGGGTCACTTCACCGAACAACCACGCGAGGCCTCGAGAGTGATAAAACCTTCCGACATGGTACCGCATCCTCTGATAAAACTAACACTTTCACCAACTACTATAGACAAGTGTCATTAGCACCAACAAGGTGAAATTGTGATGTTCCAGCCCAATATTTGGGCAAAACATTTGTAAATAATGAGGCTTCTGGTGTTTTTTGAAACTATTTTTCAATCAATTCTGACATATTTACTCACTTCAATGTAAGTGAAATGATGCTGTTGCGCTCCAAACATAACATAAAGCATACTTAATAAAGAATAAATAAAAAAAATAAAATAATAATTAAAATAAAAATATATTTTGGAGCTTGACAGGGCCCACATTCATTATATGGAAAGTATGTGCAAAGGAAAAGAAAGTAGCACATTTTTGGAATGACACGAGGGTGAATTTCAATTGAGATTTAGGCCTACATATTTAGCAGAAATGTCCAGAGCTTCTTCCAAAACATGCTTTGCGTTCATGTGAGACTGCCATAGTGATGCATATATATATATATATATATATATATATATATATATATATTCTTCAAGTACATTTGAATTCCTTAGGAACAGCTACAGTGTATGTTTGTATAGCACACATGCATTTGCATCTTTTGTGTGTTTGAGTATGTCTGTTAGACAAGGTACACATTCTGAATGCAATCTGCTTTGAAAGCTACAGTATGTAGCCTATGTACCTATGTATCTACACACACACACACACACACACACACACACACACACACACACACACACACACACACACACACACAATAATCAATATTTCCGTAAGTGGAGTAATAAAGAGTTAAAACCTGAAACAGTTGCATGTCCACAATCTGTCCAGCTTTGTGTCCAGTGCTGTTTAGTCAGATATATACTTCCCTCTTGTGGTGGATAGCTGATACTACAATCTGTCTGTAGCTTTGAAGTTTCAATCATTTTCAGGATTTTTTTCTTAAAGGGTTAGTTCACCCAAAAATGAAAATAATGTCATTTATCATACCCGTAAGACCTTCGTTCATCTTCAGAACACAAATTAAGATATTTTTGTTGAAATCCGATGGCTCAGTGAAGCCTCCATAGCCAGCAATAACATTTCCTCTCTCAAGATCCATAAAGGTACTAAAAACATATTTAAATCAGTTCATGTGAGTACAGTGGTTCAATAATAATATTATAAAGCAACAAGAATATTTTTGGTGCACCAAAAAACAAAATAACGACTTATTTAGTGATGGCCGATTTCAAAACACTGCTTCCTGAAGCAGTGTTTTGAAATCCGATGGCTCAGTGAGGCCTCCATAGGGAGTAATATTACTCCCTATGGAGGCCTCACTGAGCCATCGGATTTCAACAAAAATATCTTAATTTGTGTTCTGAAGATGAACGAAGGTCTCACGGGTGTGAAACGGCATGAGGGTGAACTAACCCTTTAAAGAGTATGTAGAATAACACAAGGGCACCATTTTGTAGGCTAGTGCTTTAAGGTTTAAAGAGATTTATGTGCTCTGATTCGCGTTTTGACTGTTATAAACTCACTGTAATGTCTCTCGTGGCTTCTTTTCATTGATTGTTGTGTTTTTGAACTGGTCTCCTCCCTAGTGATGGGAAAATGAAGCTTTCATCAAATTGTGCCGAAAAACGGTTCATTCCTTGAAGCTTTTCAACACCGTGCACACTAACGACATCTTGTGGACAAAAGGTGGAAAAGCTACCTTTGCGTCCTATACGACCAAGCCGGTTTTCATTTAGTCTAATAAATCAGTTTGTGTTATGAAAAACATGAAGACAATACAAATAATTAATCTATATAAATACTCTTTTACGTGTCATGGTACTTACATGAATAAATAAGTTTGTGAATTAATTTATAAAAAGCATAAATGGGACGAATTAAAGGTACAGGTTGTAGGACCTGCCACTAGAGGGCGCACTACCAAAACAATAACAATCGCGTGGTTTGATGACGCTAAGAAGGTGCGTGGAATGATGGGATTTGTTGTCTTCTACCCAACCGTGGACGGCCATCAATCAGACGGAAAGATAAATCATGGATTTAACGGATGAGGTAAAGTTTTACAATACTATAATACCATAATACTAATCATGTTGATCGTTATAATGGCATATGTTTTCTGTAAAGATACGAATCAAAACAACTCACCTGTCGAGTAAAACCGGGTGTGTCTCATACGTCCTGAAAAGTGAAGCTGCGGGCTCTTTGATCGCCCCCTGGTGGCTGGATGCAGTACAGGTCATAAACCCCGCCCTCTCAATGCAGTCGAATGAGACCTCAGTGAAAACTTAAAAATAAATTCTGCTTCACATAAAGCTTTCTGAAAGATGGTTTTGGTCATTTAAGGTAGTTGTTATCCCGCTGATATATATTCAATTGTTCGTTTTTGTGATGATTTAGATTTTAGCTAGCAATTTGATGCTATAAAAACGGGGCGTGTCGTGATTCGAAGTTGATTGACAGCTTGTCTGAGGACTGTCGGAGCTTCGAGGGGAGATTGAAGATGTATTAACTAACTGTTAATTTTCGATTTCTTTGTTATTTAACACCAACAAAATGAGTTGTTCAGCAGTAAACTGTACTAACCGACCTACAGGATCTGACCGATCACTGAACTTTTTTTCTGTAACATAAGCTAGCTAATTAATAAATGTTATTAGTTAAGATAACACACGTGTTAACCATGTCGGGAAAAAGCAGGTGATCGTTATCTGGCAGTTACTTATTATTTTTATGGGTATAAAATAATAATTAGCAAGACAAAACTAATGATAGCTTACTCTAATTACAGCAATCGATCTCCTGTAACGTTAGTTGAACAGAATAGCCTATTATTTTATAGGTAGAATTTTAAATTGTGTATAATTTTTATAGTCTATTTAAAATACATGAATGATGACGCATTCGTCTGGGCGGAAGTTTGATACCGCAACTCCGCCTCCGGGCTCCACTGACGATTCCTTCTGCGCATGCCCAGGCTCCAAATTTTTTTTTTTTTCAACAGACGCTGAACTGTTTTGATAGTATTTTGACATTTATAACGTAGATAAAACCACTTTTACCCTTTTCCTTTTTGTCTTTATGCAATTAGTTTCATTTAAAGCAGAAGTTTAGAACATCTTTTCTGATCGTCAACTGACAACTGTACAACACATTGTTAGCCATTGGGGGGCGCTGTGATAATGAAGCAACACTTTCTCAATGTCTCTGACCAATGGAAGAAGAGATAAGATGTACGTAGAAAAATATGATTCCGTTGAATGCCTCCTACTCTGAATAATGTTCATTACATTCAGCCTCAATTTAATAATTCGAGGTGGCGCTGGTCCGAAACTTCTCAGGCTCCTTCAGGCCATTGTGCTGATGACCCATACCGAGTTTTGTAAAGATACGCTAATGCGTTCGTAAAATACAGCATTTTAGCACAAAATTCAAAATGGCCGACGGCCAAAATGTCTGATATGGGAAAATAGGGAGGAGTTCGAAAAAGTACGTTTTTCAGAAAATTCAAAATGGCGGAAAACTTTTCATGACATGGTGTGTAATCGATTCGTCTTGACCCAAGGAATCAGAGGAAAAAGGAATTTGGATTCTAGCCCTTACGGTTCAAAAGTTATTAGCATAAACATGAGCGCAACTTCGGACAGCTGGTGGCGCTAGAGGGATTGAGTTAGAGACTCCAAATTTGCTATGGACACTGATCAGACTGTCTTCTAACTGTGTGCCAAATTTCACAACTTTCCCGCAAGCGGTTCTATGGGCTGCCATAGACTTCAAGAGCGGAAGAAGAAGAAGAATAATAAAAAGAAATCTAACGATTACAATAGGTGCCTACGCACCTTCGGTGCTTGGCCCCTAATAACATTGATTTCCGTAAGGTAATACAGCACAGAAACAGCAGAAATAGACAGCTAATTTACAAGATGACATTATACTTGTTATCATCACCAATGCCGTAATATGGTTTTGTTTTGGTTTTGTGATGTTTCCACATTATACTCATCATCTTGTAAAGTCGCTTTCTGTTTCAGACTGGATGTGAGAGCTGAGAACAGAGCAATAAACTGCAATGTCCGTAATATGAAAGATGCCTGAGACAGTGCTACAGGGAGACAGAAGGACAGCTGATTATCCTTGCAGTGTCAAACGATAACCATAAGTCCCCACAGACATGTTTGAGAATGCAAAGTGCCTTGGTGGAAGAGTGGAGTAACATCTCGCAGCAAGTTCTGGCAAATCTGGTGCTGACCATGAGGATGAGATTCTCTGTAAAGCAGCTGGTGCCACATCAGACTTATAATTCCTTACATTTATATCCATGGGTTTCAAAGACGTCACTTCCGCTATATTTGTGTCCGAGATGGCACTAACACATCAGCGCTTCATTGTATTGATGAACATCTTTAGCTTCAGCGCGAGTGCTCAAACAGCAACACAAAACATTATCTACGATTATGGCTGTCATATTAATAACATTTTAATTGTCTACACTATTGTATTAAAATATTGTGAATTCTAGTTGCTGTGTTTCGGCGTGTTGTTACAGGAAGAACGCATATACAACAGGAGCTATTCTGACTACGTTACTAGTTCAAGTTCATGCGCGCATGATTTTGTGCAAATAAGTTGTAATTTTATGTTTATCTTGTATAAATATATATGAATTACCATATAGCTATAGGATGTGTTTCGTTGAGTTAATTAACCTAGCAAAGCGCTTCAGTTTACGGGTGTTCATTCAGCGTGTGTAACGTTAGCTCAATCAGTGATGTTATTATCAAAATGAGATGATTTGAGGAAAAAGTCTGTTATTGTTCGCGATCCTTATTATTAACCAAACCATGCGTTTTTTGAAAATAATACAAGAACAATATAAGTGCTAGTTATTACAAATAATGCATTCATTTTTTGAAAACATGAACGTTTTAATATTACAGTAGTAAACATTGCTGTTTTGAGCTGCGCACGCTGAAGCTGAAGATAATCAAAACCCATAAACTGAAGTAACGTAGGCTAGTCAATAACTCCGAAACACAGCAAATAAGCCCAAAGAATTCACAACGTTATATTACAAGTGTATACGATTAAAATATCATATATAAGAAGACAGTCCCAATCATATTAATGTTTTGCCTTACTTTTTGAGCCCTCGCATCAGCTCTGCGGGTTATTTACCTCAACGAAACACATCCTTTATGAGATTAATCAGATATTTATACTTATCAAATTTAAAAAATGACGCTAATGCACAAGTGAAGTTTGAACAAGTTGTGTAATCAATGTTTAACTCCAGTAGACGCGCTCTTCCCACAACAACACGTCGAAACAACAACAACCTCTATGTTCACAACGCTTTATTACAATAGTGTTCTCGTTATAATATTATGTAAATTACAGTCCCAGCAGTTATTAATGTTGTGCATTTCTGTTTGGCTGCCAGTGGTGTGGTCCCTTTTGATTGAAGCCAACAATTCCTCCATCAATCTAACTCCTTTGGGATCGAATAAAATTGTAGTTCGGGGTTTCTCTGACGACTGTTAAAACGGCTAATAACACAACATATCCCAGATATATTGTAAACTTGTTGTGAACCTTCTGAGAGCATTTTGTTGGCCTCCCTCTGGTAGTTGTAGCTGCTGTCACCATTAACTTCAACAGGGCGTGCAGCTGTGACCGGACACAAATATGGCGACGATAACATACAGTGACGTCACATGAAACCCATGGATAGCGTTTTTCTGGGCACTCAAAGTGCTTTACATATTGAAGGGGGAATCTCCTCAACCACCACCAATGTGCAGCATCCACCTGGATGATGTGACGGCAGCCATATTGCGCCAGAACGCCCACCACACACCAGCTTATTGGTGAAGAGGAGACAGTGATGAAGCCAATCAGTGTATGGGGATGATTAGGAGGCCATGATGGACAGAGGCCAATGGGCAAATTTGGCCAGGATGTCAGGGTTACTTTTCGAAGGACATCCTGGGAATTTTAATGACCACAGAGAGTCAGGACCTCGGTTTAACATCTCATCCGAAGGACGGTGCTTTTTGACAGTATAGTGTCCCCATCACTATAATGGACCCACACAGACCACAGGGTGAGCGCCCCCTGCTGGCCTCACTAACACCTCTTCCAGCAGCAACCTAGTTTTCCCAGGAGGTCTCCCATCCAGGTACCAACCAGGCTCAGTCCTGCTTAGCTTCAGTTGGCAACCAGTCTTGAGCTACAGGCTGATATGGCTGACTTTATTTATCAAATGTCTGTGAAATTTGTTCAATTTATGTCTCAGTTTTTGAATCTTTTTGTTTATACAAATATTTACATTTAAAGAAATTTGCTAAATGAAAATGAAATTGAAACACCATTATGAAATACATGACATGAAAGTAGGATGGTTTTCAAAATTCTTTTCAAGCCCATTCATTCAAATGATTAATAATGGGAAATAACAAGCACTTCCATTTCAGAGTCCCTGTTATCAGATCTGTTGAAGATGTTGCTGTTCATGTTTGCCAGCGCAGGACATTTTACAAATCCAGACCAGACAATGTTCTACGACCATGTCCTAATAAAGAGTAACCTATCCATGTCACACAGTACAGTTAGGATGATATTTTATGACTAAACCCATGATATAAGATTTTGGCCATACTATCCAAGTCATTCATCCCAGTGTCAACAGGCTACACTTCTTGTATTTCGGCCACACCACAAGGTGTCAATGTAGCCTCAACGCTTTGCTCTCACCTACTCTGAGCTCGATTGCTATGTCTGAGGTAAACCACGCCCTCCTCATTACCCTACGGACAAAGAAATGTAAAAATACATAAATGTAAAAATAAAGAAATGTAGAAATGAATAAATGTGGAAATGAACAAATATGGAAATATACGGTGCCCCTAAAGGGACGTGGTGGTAAAAAAAAGGAGGAAATTTTATGTGCTGTGGAAAAAAAATTTGGGATGGGAGGAATTTTTTTTCTTCAAATCTTTTGCGTTCGCTCGCAAAACGTATGTGTTCCCTCGCAAAACTTTTGCGTTATGAACTTAATTTGGTGACAGTACAGTGTGTTACAGTGAAGTTATTGAGTATTTTTCATAATATAAAATGAGCAAAAGGGTTTCGGGTTTTGCACTTTTCAGACGGTCCCTTCAGGCGTGTATCTCCGCCGCCTGCTCATAGAGACCAATTTATTATAAAGCGCATTTGAGGAAAATTAGGTTGTTGTAGCTCGTTGTCTAGGTTACTATGATTGGAAGTAGCTGCATTTGTGTTTTAGCCTAACAACGTTTAGCTCACGAGTTATTAATCCGGAAAGCTCGAATCTGTGAATATATTGCCAACGTTACTGAACTTGACATAAGCACTGACTGCATTTCTTTATATTTGAGTCCAACAAGATCAAATTCTAAGAGCTGCGCATTATTTGTGTGCATTATTAACGTTACTAACTGAAACACTACTGCCAGCCAGCGGGACATTAAAGAGGAAGTGTTTCTCCGAGCTCACAGCAAGGGAACGATTATAACTTTGCGTGGGAACGCAAAAGTTTTCCGAGGGAACGCAAATATCTTTGCGTGGGAACGCAAAAGATTTAAAAAACAAAACAAAAAAAAAATAATAAAATCCTCCCATCCCAATTTTTTTTTTCCACCAGCACGTAAAATTTCCTCCCTTCCCATTTTTTTTCCATCACCACGTCCCTTTAGGGGCTCCGTAGAAATAAATAAATAAATAAATAAATGTTCACATAAATAAAAATTAATCAATGTATAAATAAATAAAAGAAAAAATAAATAAATGTGGAAAAAATACATGTATACATAAATAAGGAAATAAATGTATAAATAATAATTTATTTTTGCTTTTATATGTATATTTATTTATGTATTTATTTATTTTTAATTTCGGCAGACTTGGGACACTATAAACATTATGTGGGGAGGAATATGTGATGCACTTAATGTTTCTATGCACTAGAGGGCGCGCTAGTTCACTCGCTCGTATGTTGTGTTGGAGTAACAAAAAACGACTGAGTTCCCAAACAAAGTGAGTTAACACGGCAATCGTCTATCATATAACAATATAACACCCACCAAGTTAAACAAGAGAAAAAAGAACACAAACTCAAACATACAACACCACATGTCTTGTTAGATTTGACTTGTGTGCTGTCTAGTTTTATGTTTGAGTTTGTTCTTTTTTCCCTTGTTTAACTTGGTGGGGTTGTGTTTTTGGTTTAGAAAACGTAAGCTTTGCTCTTTATGATTCTATGTTTTGAACTGTGTACTTTCCAGAGACTAACACAGAAAACACAGCAAAATTGTGTTCTGTTTATGAAGTGTTTCATATGGAGTTTCAAACACTGTCATTTTATAGTGATGCTTCAGGCTGAAGAGAGACCTTAGAGTGTATTATTATTACTACTAGCCTATTATTAAAAAATTATATTTTGAATGTTTAAAAATGTTCAAAGAATAATGTTTTCATAACTTAATGGGAATATTAGCTTTCTAAAACATTTTTAGCTGAGATTAAATGTATTATTCCTGCTTGCCTGTATATTTATTATTTGTTCCTTATGCATGTCTTGTGACTTCATGTTCAATTCTCTTTAATGATCAAACAAGTAGTAACATTTCAAAAAAAAAAAACACACACAAAAAGAAGCAAATATTAATAACATCATAACGACGTTACGAGAATGTTGTTCTAGAACGTTTTCTTTTAATGTTATGAGAATGTTCAAGTAAAAATAACATTGTAAGGATGTTCCATGAACGTTGTTCTCACGTTTTCTCTCTATATTACAAAAACATTGTAGTACAAAGTACAAATTACATTGTAATGATGTTCATGAACATTGAACTCAGAACGTATTATGATAACATGAAAACATTCAGCGAATAATAACGTTAAAAGAAAGGAAGTTCTGAGAATGTTACCCTAAGAACGTTTTCTCTCAACATTATGAGAACATCAGTCAAGAACAAATAACATCATAACGTTTCAACAATGTTGTTAATGTTTCCTCTCAACGTTACGAGAATGTATTTTAACTATGAAAACATAAGACTGTTCCAGAAACATTATTTCAAGAAACGTTTTTTAAACAGGTAAAAAAAAAAAAGTCTTTTTAAATTGTTTGTCCTGCTTTTTTGCAGTCTATTTAATCTGTCCCGCCACAGTTTGTAATGAATCTAAAATATAACTAACACGGTGTTTTGCATCATTGCATTGGCAAAGCATCCGTCAACTGAACAGAAAACAAAATCGAGATATCATATAGGCTATCTTAGTGCGCTTATCACAGGGCAAAGGCTGATCTAATAAAAAAGAAAAAAGAAAAGAAGGAAATGCACTATGATCACACAAGAAGCGCATGATTCACGTCTCAAAGCGTCATCACTGCATGCGCTGTGATTTTAACCGCATTTTTCTGTATTCAATTGAAGTTGCATATATTTTGTTCTTGCGTTGGTGCAGGCCCGGTTCCAGAATCAAATAATTGAGGGTGCTTCTGAAATTAGTGAGGGTGCAATAGTAAAGTGCAGATGTAATGTAACGGCTCCACCAAACAATGTACAGTGAGACATTTAAGACTTTTTACAAGTTTTACAAATAATTGGAATAGAATTTAAAAAATATTGATACGAAAATACAAATATTTTTCTAGTCTGCATTTACATTTGTTTTTTTTGTGTGTGTGTGTGTGCATATTTTTGTCCTGTTTTATGGTTATGGTAGCAATTTTGAAGGTGAATCCTGCATTTATATGTAGGCTATATCACTTCTGAAACTGTAGAGTGCAACTGGTCGTAGGTCCTTTTATGGCATGAAAAACAAAACTTTCATTTAAATTCTGAATGTATGATATAAAGCATGCAAAGAGCGCTTCCTTTATAATCACTAAAACGTTGTAACTCATCTCAGTTATAGCTGTCTACACTGCTGCACAATAAGTTTCTTACAATATGTCTAAACTTCGTTAAAGGGTTAGTTCACCCAAAAATGAAAATCATGTCATTAGTTACTCATCCTCATGTTGTTCCACACCTGTAAGACCTTCATTCATCTTCAGAACACAGTGTAAGATATTTTTGATAAAATCTGATGGCTCAGTGAGGCCTGCATCACCAGCAATGACACTTCCTTTTTCAATGCCCAGAAAGCTACTAAAAACATATTTAAAACAGTTCATGTGAGTACAGTGGTTCAATCTTATTATAAAGCAACAAGAATACATTTTGTGCTCCAAAAATAACAAAATAATGACTTTATTCCACAATATCTAGTGAAGGGCAAATTCAAAACACTGCTTCATGAAGCTTCGAATCTTTCGGAATCGTTTTGAATCAGTGGTTCGGATCACTGCCAAAATCACATGATTTTAGTAAACGAGGCTTGGTTACGTCATAAGCGTTTTGAAACTTCAATAGTTCACGTGACTTTGGCAGTTTGATACGCGCTCCGAACCACTTATTCGAAACAAATGATTCGTAAAGATTCAAAGCTTCATGAAACAGTGTTTTGAAATTGCCCTTCACTAGATATTGTGCAATAAAGTCACTATTTTGTTATTTTTGGCACACAAAAAATATTCTTGTCGCTTTATAATATTAAGGTTGAACAACTATTGTCACATGAACTGTTTTAAAATGTTTTTAGTAGCTTTCTGGGCATTGAAAAAGGGAGTGTTCTTGCGGTCTATGCAGGCCTCACTGAGCCATCGGATTTGATCAAAAATATCTTAATTTGTGTTCCGAAGATCAATGAAGGTCTTACGGGTGTGGAACGACATGAGGGCGAGTAACAAATGACATAATTTTTATTTTCGGGTGTTACGTCCCCCTTTTGTTTAGGGGTGACGGGAGAGTAAGAAATAAAAATTAATGAAAACGTATCCTTTCGAAAAACAGGGCCAAAAACGAGAGAGAGTTGGTTCTGTCGGCACTCCCAGAACTCACACAAACACAGATTAACTCTTCAAGGTTTTATTCAAAGTAAAAGTCTGTTATAACAATTAAGAATAAGGCAAAACAATAGAGAGAACTCAAAGTAGTAATGATAAATAATGAGAAGACGCTTCTAGCTTCAGGAGGGGGTTAAAGCCAAAATAACAAACAAAAGGAGTAAGCTACCTGGAAGTAAGGGAGTTTAAATAACCTATCAAACAAAAACATCAAATAAACAACAAATCTCTTACCTGACTACCTTACTAACCGAAAACAGGGGTTAGTAAAAACAAAAGGCACCCACCTCCCTACTGCATCTACAGGCAGTGATAATGGGGAAATTACACACTTAGCACTACAGCATATACATACAGTATTTTATAGCTAGTTTACAAAATAAAACAGTACGCTTTGAAATCATAATTGTAGTGCATTGCGTTGTAAACATTTTATGTAAACATTCTTCACTAACAGTTATTTGTAATAGGCTCTGTCATTGTAAAAAAAATAAAATAAAATAAAATAAAAAAATCAAAGTAGTTTTAATGTACAGTGGCATGAAAAAGTATGTGAACCCCTTGCAGAATCTGTGGAAATGAGAATTATTTTAATTTTAAAATAATACAATTTTATTTTACAAGAGACATGAGTCTCTTGTTTGTCCTGAGCAGTTAAACTGAGCTCTGTTCTTCAGAAAAATCCTCCAGCTCCTGCAGATTCATCAGTTTTCAAGCATTTTTGCATATTTGAACCCTTTCCAGCAGTGACTGAATGATTTTGAGATCTGTGTTTTCATACTGAGGAAACCTGAGGGACTCAAACTCAACTATTAAAGGTGCCCTCGAATGAAAAATTGAATTTATCTTGGCATAGTCAAATAACAAGAGTTCAGTACATGGAAATGACATACAGTGAGTCTCATACTCCATTGTTTCCTCCTTCTTATATAAATCTCATTTGTTTAAAAGACCTCCGAAGAACAGGCGAATCTCAACATAACACCGACTGTTACGTAACAGTCGGGGTGTACGCCCCCAATATTTGCATATGCCAGCCCATGTTCCCAACATTATGAAAGGCATTAGACAAGGGCAGGCAGTAACGTCTGGATTTGCACAGCTGAATCAACAGACTAGGTAAGCAAGCAAGAACAACAGCGAAAAATGGTAGATGGAGCAATAATAACTGACATGATCCATGATATTTTTAGTGATATTTGTAAATTGTCTTTCTAAATGTTTCGTTAGCATGTTGCTAATGTACTGTTAAATGTGGTTAAAGTTACCATCGTTTCTTACTGTATTCACGGAGACAAGAGAGCCGTCGCTATTTTCATTTTTAAACACTTGCAGTCTGTATAATGCATAAACAACTTAATTCTTTATAAATCTCTCCAACAGTGTAGCATTAGCCGTTAGCCACGGAGCACAGCCTCAAATTCATTTAGAATCAAATGTAAACAATATAATAGTATACAATACTCACACAATCCAACGCATGCATGCCGCATGCATGACGAACACTTTGTAAAGATCCATTTGAGCGTTATATTAGCTGTGTAAACTTTGTTTATGCACTGTTCAAGGCAAGCGCGAGCTCCGTGGGCGTGGAGCACGAGAATTAAAGGGCCAGTAGCCCTGAATCGGCTCATTTATAATGATGCCCTAAAATAGGCAGTTAAAAAAATGAATTAAAAAAAATCTAAGGGGTCTTTTGAGCTGAAACTTCACAGACACATTCAGGGGACACCTTAGACTTATATTACATCTTTTTAAAAAAAGTTCTAGGGCACCTTTAAAAAAAGGTTCAAACATTCACTGATGCTCCAGAAGGAAACACGATGCATTAAGAGTCAGGGTGTGAAAACTTTTGAACAGGAGGAAGATGTCACAATTTTTCTTATTTTGTTTAAATATCATTGTTTTTCATTTAGTACTGCCCTTCAGAAGCAACAGAAGATACTTGCATGTTTCCCGGCAGAAAAATTAAGTACAATTTACCTTGATATTTGAATTCAAAAGTTTTCATCTCTCGGCTCTTAATGCATCGTGTTTCCTTCTGGAGCATCAGTGAATGTTTGAACCTTTTTTAATAGTTGAGTTTGAGTCCCTCGATTCTCCTCAGTGAGAAAAGATGAATCTCAAAATCATACATCCACTGCTAGAAAAGGGTTCAAATATGCAAAAATGCTTGAAATCTGAAGAATCTGCAGGACCTGGAGGAATTTTCTGAAGAACAGAGCTCAGTTTAACTGCTCAGAACAAACAAGAGACTCATGAACAACCATCACAAAACATAACAGTCGTGGATCATCAGGTAACCACACACAGTATTGAGAACCAGTGGTTCACATACTTATGAATGGGGTTATTTTAATAAATTCAGCTATTGTTTTGTCTTGTGAACTAAATGCAAACATCTTGTATGTAAAATATCTTACTCAGGACAGTACTAAACAAAAAATAACATGCATTTTTTATTATCCCTCTTATTTTATTAAAATAATTCTCATTTTCACAGATTCTGCAAGGGGTTCACATACTTTTTCATGCCACTGTAGCTACTTTTTGATAGTAACTTGCAGTGTAGCTTACTACTTTTTCAGAAGGGTAGCTTGACTGTAGTTTAACTACTTTAATTTACAGTATGAGTAGCTTGTAGCTTGTCAAACTAGTTTCAGTAGCTTCCCCAACACTGTTAGTTGTCTTGTTTATGAACTCGTCTCCTCACCTCACGGAACGCGGGAACATCTAAATAACTGTTTTTATAGTGTTTTAACATTTATGACGTAGATAAAATCCACCTTTACCTTTCTCCTTTGTGCCTTTATGAAATTCATTTCATTTAAAGCATAAGTTTAAAACATTCTTTCTGATCGTCAACCGACAACCGTACAGCACAATGTTAGCCATTGGGGGGGGGCGCTGTGATAATGAAGAAACACTTCTCAATGACTCTGACCAATGGAAGAAGAGATAAGTTGTACGCCATAGAAACTGAGATCGTAGAAAAATAAGATTCCGTTCAGAGCACGTAACCTGTTATACTAAAACCGAATTCATTTAAATGAACAATATATGTGGGTCTCCTTCAACACTCAAAAAAATGAACTTTCACTGTTGTTAGTTTCACTCAAACCACCCTTGTTCACATTACTTAAAAAAGTCATATAACTACATGAATGTAATTTAACTGCGTTGTTTCTACTAAAATTGAGTATTGTCAGCTTTACTTAGTAAGTTTTTGTTCAGTCAACTTAACATTGCTGTGTGAAACGCACACATTATTGTTGACATAACTAACTGTGCGCTGGATCCGTAGTTCCCAGCATGCTTTGCAAGGGATTGCATTAGGAGAGTAAATTTAGGGATTAAAGTGTTATTTTATGTGTTTTTCAGTAAAGGGAAAGATGTTGTTAGTTTATGTTAGTGTTTAATGTTCAGTTATGTTCGACATTTAGAGTAGTTTCTGTAATGTTTTTGCATTCTGTGGTTACCATCATGCAGAAGAGTGTCGCCTGTGTTTAGGCTGTGCGCACTCATATACACATGTTTATAGGATGAAATTCCTGCTCTCAATTCAATTGAGTTTGTTCAATTAGTTATTTTTTTTTGAATGCATTTTGGGGTGAGGGGCTGCATTCTGATATGTTGTATCCTTTTTATTTAAATGATTATTCAAAAAAAAAAAAAAAAAAAATGTGTTCACCTTATGTAATCAACATAACATTATTAAGTAAACTGCACATATAAATATTATGTAACAGTGACATTCAAATGATTTGTATTTACTCAAAGAAATTTTGTCAGCCTTACTTAAATTTCTTTTGTTCATTCAACTAAATAGTGTTTTGTAAAAATTACTCAATATTGTTGCGTGGAACCACTTGACACTTATTTTTTAAGTAAATCCAACAATTCATTTTTTTGAGTGAAGTATGCGTGTTGAAACCATTAAAACACTCGGTGTAGAGTTAGACATATGCGGCACAAGCCAACTCTTTGATTGTTTTGGAACACTGTTCTGCAAATTTCATTCAAATAACAATTCAGTGTGTTCACATGCCGTGCTTTTGCCTCTTCAGGTCCCGGAAAATGATCTGAAATAAACTTCAAGAGTTCAGAGTTAGTGGGCAATGTTTCGTTTGAACCATTACTGTAGTGTTTGTTAAAGTTTTGTTCTTCACTTTGACTTTGTGACTTGGCATGGGAATATCTGTCCACCCCTGTGAATTGTGCTATGCCAGAATTTAATGCTAGAAAATAAAGTAAAAACTGTATATATACATGAGCTCTAAACTTGTGAATGTTGGGGAGTGTTTGACAGATGGATTTCTACTGCAGGTTGGTAGCTTGATTTTATTTTTCAGTGACTGTGGAAGCATGTGAGGACAAAGATAATCAAACGGCAACATAATCTTTAAGTAATCTTGTACAAAGGAAAACAAAATAGCATGCATTATCTTCACCACCTCCCTACCTATCCAAATCCAAGAGGAAAAAGATGGCAGTCACAGAAATCCTACAGCACCATGGACAGTACCTACAGACGGCACTCCATGATCCTTCAGGCGTTTTCACTTTTTGTCACATGCCTGACATGTTTTATACTGTTTGAGTGAGTGCTGAAGAATGGCTCCTACTCTGAATAATGTTCATTACATTCAGCCTCAAAACATTGAATGGGTGATATCATGAAAAATCTAATCTTCCTTGACCTTTTTCCAATGAAGAAGAAAGATATAGGCTATGCTTTCATTTTTAAACACCAGAAAAACACACTATTACTAGAGATTCTATGTATGTTACATAACCAACCATGAGGCATTTTTATAAATTTATATTAATATTTTGTAATCACAAACTATAGTAACTTGGACACATGCAATGGAGACAATAATTGTACATAAGGTAGACAAGCCTTTATTTGGCATTTCACATTACATGTATATTGTCATCTATAATCTTTATTATAAAAATAAATTTTAGCTCAGCATTATGGTGACAATATTACATTACATAAAGATACATTTTACTCACCTCTTTGATTATTACAGTAATCTGTTGTTGAATATAAGTTTGACACATTTCCCCCACATCATCTTGTCAATAAAGACAATTCAGTCACAAGCTTTGAAAGGAATTCAGAAAGTTTTCAAAACCAAGATAAAGCCTTAATAAACTGTTGGACTTGAACTTCACAGAAAGCTGTATTAAGAAACGTAAATTTCAGCCACTGGGACTCTTAATATACAGATCTTTTATGTGGTAATCTGCATTTCATATCAGGTCAAAGAAGGCATGTTTGTCTATATGTGTAAATTATTGAAGTTGCTCAAAAATTATTGTTCATTTTGTAATAAAGGAAACTAAAAAAACCATACCTTGAAGAAACCTTTAAATGAAAACACAAAACAAAAGAAAGAAAAGAAGAACTCAAACAAATGTAATCCCCATTTCAAATGTAGGCCTATAATAAAATAGTAAAATAATCTTTCATGCAAGACTTTTAAATCAACAGGCTTTTCTAGACTTGAGGTCGGATATTTTAAATTAATGTCTAATATTTATTATTCATTTCTGACATTAGTATATAAATGTCTATATTTAATATACAAATACAGCCAGTTTGTTATAGGCTATAAATATTCTAGAATACGACTTCGAAAATCTCTGAAAGCAATCCATGAACATCAAGACTGACTGTAAGTCTACATTTGACATTTTTGTTTTCATCGTACCTTCATATGTTGTCTCAGTTCCTGGCATCATATCAGAATCAGTAGGCTAATCTGTTGTCAGGCAAAGTTGCGATATTTCACATTAGATCTGTTAGCCGATTCTTAGGCCGCGTACACCTGTCAGTGATGAAAACACACAGCGTCGGCCAGTTAACAGATGCCTTTCTGAAAATAATCCTTCACTCGATTGTTATTGGATTGTGTTCGCCATAAGACTTGGGTAGTTTAATGCATTGTAATTTTTCTCAGTTTTATCAAAACATCCCATCCGCTGCTATCAGCTTTGCCGCATTCTCCCTTCAGTTTTTGCACGACGCCGGTAAGCGTTTTTGTCATTTTAGTTGATTCGGTTTTTGTATCTAAGCAGGTTTAAGTACAGACACCGCTACTGATGAGTGTTGTAACACCGTCAGTTCACCCAGTTAAAGACAATAACAGGATGAAATCACAATCATGGTCTACATAAGGACCACCAACGTCCTGAGGTAACATAATCATACAACATAATATAGGAACACCCACACAATCTTTTCATTTGCATGCTAAAAACCTAGAAATATCATGGCTGAGCAGACTGGGAGGGTTGTAAGACTTACCAATGTGGCTTCTACTTCTACTGGATTCACAAAAAATGCACAACATGAGACAATAAATTTGACTTAATTGGGTGACTACTGAATAGCCAGAGCCTTTTTATTTGCTCTTTGAACTGAAATGTTTTCTATGTTTAACATTTATAATTATGTTTTAAAAGAAATGGTGATGGAATAACAATGTTAAACCAGTAAGAGTGGATAGCACAGTAAATGTATGCACAAAATTCTTCAAAATCCTTTTGATTTCAAATTTGTGTTGCAAACCCTGGTATTGGGTTAGAATAGCACACCAGTATTTTGTTTGTACTTGTACTTGTAGTATTGTAGATTTCTAAACTACATTCATTTGTAGCAGATAAATATGCAAATATTATAATAAATGTTTGAGTCTGTGACACATAGAGCAAAACATGGTGTTACAGACAAAATATAAAATAAACTTGTGTAGGTCTGTACATGTGCTTTTCAATACCCAAATATCTTTTTTTCTAACTATGACTTTACTCATCCTGTGACTTCACACCTCTGTGCACTTAGATAGATGTTTGCTTCTCTGGGAGTTATTTTTAGTTTTAGCATACATTATGTTTCAAGACATCCTAATATTCTAGCGATCACATTTAAAACACATATCCTGTGTTTGCACCATTTTGCAGAGAAAAATATCTGTTTCTGGCCTGTCAGGAGACTCTGTGTGCCCTCAGCTGCCTCCAGAAGTGACAGTCGGTTCTCTGTATAGACTATCTGACTGTTGGAAGCCTGGAATATTTGAATGTCATTGGGGGAGGTCATCTGTGGCTTGAGGAGGGGGCTGGTCAATAGGGGTTCATACATGCCTCTGCAATGGAGCAAGTGGAGACTTGAATTAATATTGGTGGCCAAAGGGCCCCTTTTGAGGCCCCAGGGCCATCTGTACACCAGTTTAAATGGTATAGTCCAATTTGAACACCCCCCTATATTGAGCTAAAATGGAAGAGCCTCTTTTGCAGTGTTTGCTGGGAAGAAGAAGTAGCTACAGTCGGGATAGGGACTTTGGAGAGAGCAGTCTGAAAAGGTAAGAGGAGCTGTGTTCTCCAATGGCCCAGGCCACTAATGGATGGATGGGCTCATTGGGATGTTCATTGGCCTAATGCATGCCTGTATATGGTTTTTTACAAGTCTTGCATGGTGTCTGTATAGGGTGAGAATAGATATCATGGTTAGCATGAACAAGGAAATATGAAGGGAGCTGCTAGGGGGAGCTATACCAGGGAAGACAGCAGCTGGCTGAAAGTGATCCACTCCAAATGGGCTGTAGATGTTTTAAAATACTCACATTGGTTGGGAAAACACAGGAAGATGTTGAATTGTTGTGCTTTGGCTTGTTAAAGATGGTCAGCAATTGTTCTGTCCTGATCCCTTGGCTGCTTGTCCAAGGGAAGTGGCCAATTTGACAGACAGGCAATGCTGTACAAAAGAAAGAGAGGAAACATGTTAATGATGGTCCCTGAAGAATTAAACACACTTAAATGTACTATAAGCTTGTAAATCATGTATATTATTGTGTATTTATGTGATTTTTACAAGATAATTTTGACATATTAGCTTCTGTGAGTGAACTGATGGAGAGCTTTAAAGATGGCCGCTACTTGGAGTGGTGAGTGCTGTTGGGACGGCTTACTTCCTGACTCACTCGACACTCTGCATCATTTATCACTTTACTGAAGCATATAAAACTGTTTTTAAATGAAACTGCATGAAAAATAGTAACTAATAATAAAAGTTATGGTTAGTATTGTAGACTTGGAGAAACCTTTAGGAGATCATATTCCAGTCTTAACTGAGTGAGTGTGGAGTGTAAACACTCTGACATGAACTGTTTTTCTAGTCAAGCATGGAGAATGGCACTAAGTTAAGCACACAGTATGGACTAGTCTCAGATTAGTGTAACCACAGAGTCATCAGGACCCTTGTCTATGTTCTGATATGGACTAGTTATGGACCAGTTTTTTATTATTTATCTATCTATCTATATGTGTATATATATATATATACATATATGAAACTTACAACATTTTGCTGTTGGGATGGTGTTGGTGCAGATGACACATTAACCCTTTCAGTGATGATCATATTAATCAATTATCATTCATCTTTTGATTTTATGTGTCTGTCTTGTTGTAAATGGAGTGAAGTTATATTATATTTAAGTGAGTAATAGTTAATATAAATATAAATGATTAATATAAATATAGTTAATATCAATGAACCTAATTATATTTGTTTACACAAGTTAAGCCATAAAGATGAATTGAAAGGGTTAAATACTCAAAAGTGATCATCATATTAATCAATAATCATTCATCTTTTGATTTTATGTGTGCATGTCTTGTTAGAATTGGAGGGAAGTTGTGTTATATTTAAAAAGTGAGTTATTCAATTAATATAATGAACCTAATCATATTTGTTTACAATAGATAAGGCATAAAGATGAATTGAAAGGGTTAAATACTCAAAATGATCATCATATTAATCAATTATCATTCATCTTTTGATTTTATGTGTGTCTTTCCTGTTGGAAATGGACGGAAGTTGTGTCATAAGTAAGTGAGTTATTCAGTTAATATAAATGAACCTAATCATATTTGGTAAGATGAACTGAAAGGGTTAAATACTGAAAGAATAGAAAGGATGGAGGATGTAGTAGGTGCAACTTTGTTAGTCATATCCTAAAACCATCCAGCATTTAAAGAGTTAAATTTTAGGCCTCATGGGGGCATCACAGTCAATGACACCCTTTCACTTTGTCACTGTCTGGTGTTTTTATCAGAAATCTGAAAATGTAAATTACTGCCCCCTCTGGATGGATCAGGAACAAGGGTCTGTGTTTCCATTGGAAAAATGTAAACAGAGTAAACATGCTCTTATTTAGAGTTGCATCCGCTTTTTTGCTTGATTCTCCAAGCTCTCAGTACAATACCATCACAGTCAACAGTTTGACACAAATTTTGACCTCTAAAGGCAGCTGCACATCATAATTCTGCTGTGAAGTTTCATAAGCTCGTTTCTCTCATAAACTACTACTAAATTTTGTCCCATACACTTGTAAATCCAGCAAGTGTAAATGTTAAAGTTTTCTGTTTGACAATAGTTTTTCAACTGAGTAGATGAATTTGACAAAGCTTCATACTGCATCATGCAGTGTCCTTATTGTGATGGCCGGTTGCCTATCTAAAAGTGCTTTTTAACAAAAATTAACTTTTATATTTTTATAGTTCTCTGTACTACAGCCATACTTCTGTACAGGTATGCCATAATATTATTTGGAAGTCATATTATTTAGTGAGCCATAATGTACTTTGACATCAAAAACATTGATATCTTGTGAATAGGTCACTGTTTAATTGCTTTAATTAGTAGGTCAGACATTTACTTGCACTGTCAACATTGTCACCTCAAAGGATGTTAGATTTTATAACTTACCGTTTATGTTTCAGCAGAATTGTTATGCCATAATATAAGTCATATTCTTTAATGAGTCATAAAGTGACATAAAACATTGACTGAACCTTTAGAACTGATACTATGTCTTGCTTTCATAGCAGAGCTCAGATTTAATTTCTTGCCAACAAGAAAAAACATTTTCACTAATCCATCCCAAATTTTTTTTCCAAAATATTGTGATATGGGGCTTCCATATTAGTGTGTGCTTTTTGAGTTTTAACAAAAATATTTTTTTAATATTTTTATGACCATACTATTTAGCTTCTGTAGAATTATGACATAATATTCCTGTTAATATGATGTACTCTGAGATCTGATAACTTGTTGATGTGTCACTCTTTAACTGCTTTAATTACAAGTCTCAGCAAGAAACCCAGCTAACAAAATGCATTCTAAAAACCTTTTGCTAACATTCTTAAGTTATGAAAACATTTTTTCTGAATGTTCTCTGAAACGTCTTGTTTTTAAATGTTTTTATTAAACGATAAGGAAACATTTCATATTAACATTTTGCGAACATTATTTGAACGCTACTTTTGAATGTTCTCTAAATAATATTTCAAAAATGCTGAGCATCCATCTTAAATGTTTCAGGAAAAAAGTTCCATGAACAATGTATAATTAGTGGTTTTGTGCTAATATTTTGGAAACATTATTATAAAGACTAGATAACTTTGAATGAACATTCTATTAAAAGGGACATATCATAAAAATTTGACTTTTCCCATGTTTAACTCTTAACCTTGAGGCTGATTTGCAGTTCTGGTGTAGTTTTGACATGCCCTGACATTTGTGCTTTTTCAGTTGTTTATAAACATAGTAATGACAAAAGTCTCATTACACTGTATTCAGCAGAAACTAGGCTACAATAATATGTGAGCAACAAGTATGTACATGTTTGTATTTTTGAGAGAACTATATGTGTGGTTTTTGAAAAAAACAAATAAACAAACAAAATAAGTCACTGAAATAAGGCCTCGAAAAACACATACAAAATATTTTTTCACAAGACTTTTGGGAACTGTATATTTTAGCCTAGAGTTTTTGCTTCAAAGTGATGTTAAAATCATTCTGCCTACTCAGACACATAAAACAATGTATTGATTTTAAATTTCTTAGACACTTTTTGTTTAGGGAGCCCATATGCGAAGAGGTGTGAATCTTCATGAATAATGCTGTGATTCACACCTGAGGAGATTAAGACCCTGCCCCTAATGAGCCGCATAATTAGCCATTAGGTCAGGAATGTGATTGAGTCAACTAAGATTGAATGCAATGACAAAAGAAATATATCATTTTTTGATTGTAGTTTATTTAAAGTATAGTTAACTATATAAATGAGAGTCAAAGACAGATTTTGAGTACACAGCTATACCTGGAAATACATCATGTTCAAAGATATATGTGAAAATCACTTACCTGGCATTTGGTGTTTCTGCACTTGAGGAAAAAAAAAGAAAGAAAGAAGAAAAAAACACTTTCCTGTTTCCAGTCAGTGATCTCAGTATCATTTGCATGCAGTTCAATGTGTGCCAATATCTGGTCATTATGATCCTCAAATCTGTGAGAAAAAAAAAACCCATGCTGATAACAGGATCATTGCATTTATTTGATTAAAAAATACAGAAAAAACAGCAATATTGAAATATTTTTACAACTTAAAGTAATGGTTTTCTATTTGAATATACTTTAAAATATAATTTTATTTCAGTAATGCAAAGATTTCATCATTCCTTGCGAACGAAAGCTTCATTGATGTGGCACTACTTAGGCTATTTTACAGTAAACCCTTCATAATCTGTCCAAAACAGGCCAAAGAAATATTGTCTAAACATTCATATTGTTATGACATTTTCTGAATCATTCACACAGAGACACAGAACATGAAGGATTCATATTTAAACCGTCTTTCTGTGGCTTAATATTGACAGACACTAGTCTATATCGCTATTAGAATAAAGAATTTAGGAATAAAAAAATTTGCCATTCACAATCCTCGGCTTGATCAAGTTGATTGTCAAATTGAAAGTGAAACCAGTCATGCTCTTTCTCTGACATAAATCCTTTTAGAATTAAACATGAAACTGACTAAGCTTGATGCGTTGAACTCTCTGTTGCATGTATTGCCTCAGATTTTGCGTTTGAATAGAGCGTGCGCTCTATGGACGTGGCCGCATTAGTGGATAATGAGCTGACTCACAAATGACTGACATCTCTCTCTTTTCAAACAGATTACATAAACAGAGAATATTTGTTTTTCGGAAAAAAACCCGAGGCAGTATTGCAGACGTGACAGATGACTTGAGGGTGTTAGGTTTTATAATCAGGTCCCCGGGGCATCTACCAATCCAGAAAATGTGAAAAAGCACAACCCAGTAACTTTGTTTTGGTAAGCCTTTCTCTGCAAGCATGTGAAAAAACAAGCCGCTCAGATTTCGCTCCCCTAGTGACATAGGAAGAGGATCTTAATCTGCAGGTTTCCACCCACGTTGCCGTCATTTTTGTTTTCGCATGCGACAACGGTGTACCAGTTCTAACATCATGTCAAAAGTTCCAGCAAAGCATGCTAACTGTTCTGTCGTTGGCTGCACAGAACACCATTTAGAGTCTTGTTAGCTTGGATAGCCTGCAAGTTGACTGCCAAAGCTCGATTGCCAAAAAAGAATGTTTCTGCCCGAGTGATATTTTGGAAAAAATATTCATAAACATTAGCCTTGTGTGTATGGCTCTGTTTGGCAAAGAGGTACACTATGTATAGTGAGCGTCCATACGGGTTTTGCACAAAAGATTAACATGACGGCACATGCTAGTGGATGAGTTGAATCAACTCCACAGCAACTACATAAATTTATCCACTAACCATTCAGAAACGTCCAGTTTCATTCTAAAAGTTGTAACTTCTTCCTGAGTCTTTCCATCAGTGTCGACTCCGGTTTGAACAATGTAAGGCTGAACACCGTTACTGACAATCGTTATTTTGGCTGCGTGAGATTCTCCATCTTTGTTGTTGTTGAGCAACCGAAGTGTGAGCTGTTATGGCCATTTCGCAACGCAAGCGTGAGCGGCACGTCAGCTTTACTTTTGCGGTGTGAAGAGGCCATTAAAGCTCCACCCTCTTCTGGAAAGCTGGCACCAGTGTGCCATTATGGCACTGACATCTTGAGTCTCGATTCTGCGCAGTAGTGAGCACGAAGTGGAGCCGTGATATCAATGTCCCGCCCAAACTCAGAACAACTCATTATTTCGGTGTAAAATAAACAGTTATGGAAATGTAGAAATTAAAGTTAAAGCGCCAATCACCTCATGAAGATCCAGAAAAAAGTCTGCTGGTGCCTCAGTGACTACTTCACTCAGAGAAGCTGTCAATCATGACGTCTCATCCCCATTTTTATAGCATCAAATAACTAACTAAAACCAAACGTTTTTTAAAGAACGAACACTTGAACTAACACCAGCGTGATAAAAACTGCCTAAAATGACAGAGATTGTCTTTGGAAATAAATATTTGAAGTGTAATTTAATAGTTTAGTTTGCCTAACGTCCCATTGAAATACACTGAGAGGGCGGGATTAATAATAATTACTGCATCCAGCCACCTGGGGGCGATCAAGACTTTTTGGCTTCATTTTTCAGGACTCGTGTGGCACGCTTGGCCGGGACTATGAGGTCTCTGCGGAACAAAAGTGGGCGTTTCTGAATTTGTGGGTGTTTATAAATCAAATTTAAATTTTATAAATCAAAATTTATAAACATGGGCAAATCAGGTAATGCTCTCAAAAATGCCGCTCTGTTCATGGCATCGCCTACTGATCTGGTAACTCCTATTACTGTCCTTACTGTCCTGCAGAGACCTGGGGTCTCATTTATAAAGCGTGCGTACGCACAAAACGGGGCTGGAAACGTGCGTACGCCAGTTACTACGCAAAGGTTGTGATCTATAAAAACAAACTTGACGGAAGAATGTGCGCACCTTTACGCAAACGTTGAGCTGTGCGTACGCACATTCTGGAGACAAAAGTGATATGAATTGAGATGTGTTACTTTCGATCACTTTTCCAGTGACACGCTGTTTTAATGACAGCGAGGAGCGCTGGGAGCACAATAATTCCTCTTGAATCTAAACTGCAGATGTTATGACAAAATATTTTTTGAGAATGACGATCAGTGATGCACACTTAACTTAGATATTATGGAAGACACTGCTGGATTCGGTGGTCGAACGGTCCGTTGTCCTGTTTGAATAGGTCCAATAATATCTTACTGTACAACCACAGCTGCAGGAGGTGTTGAAGTCGTGTGAAGGATCTTCAAACAATTACTATTTGAAGGATATAATTTGAGGAAAACGGTAAAATTTGCATGTTTTCTTTTTAAAATACTTTGTCAGTGACGCGCCGAGT
Source organism: Megalobrama amblycephala (assembly GCF_018812025.1). Classification (NCBI taxonomy): domain Eukaryota; kingdom Metazoa; phylum Chordata; class Actinopteri; order Cypriniformes; family Xenocyprididae; genus Megalobrama; species Megalobrama amblycephala. The sequence continues at coordinate 36,345,501 of NC_063056.1, forward strand.
CAGACGATTGTAGCCTATTTACACTGCAATAAATAAGTAGGCCGATCTGTTTCCACTAAAAATAGCCTATAAACTTCCTAAAATATATGTTCAGCTTATCAGCGGTCCGTGTACGTTTTGATAGTTTGTTTTTCAATTTTAAATGAAATACGCAGAAACGAGAAAACGGTCATTTCCCGTTTTTTCGTTTGTTAAAAATAACGGAAAAACGAGATTTTGACTCGATTTTCGTTTTTTCGGGTCACGGATAGAAAACGGAAACACGACTTCAAAACTCGTTTTCCACATGTGGGCGGTCATTACACGCCCCTTTCAGCCGATTGGTCAATCAAATCTGAGCCAGTGACGTCATCTTCAGTTCGTTTAACAAAATAATAGTCCTCTGCCGGTATATCAGTAGATGTCATAAATCGGCTTTCTTCTGTGCAACCTAACGCGTATTTCACAGAAATATGTTTGCACAGATAAAAAAAAGTTTAAAAAACCTACAGTAAATTTAATTAAGTCTGTTTTTAAGCTGTCATTGTGTTTTCAAAATGTAAAATGTAAATGCCCTTTACATCTGTTACCAAGCGCATGACATCCTTTGGGCTACTACCACCGATCAATAGGCTATACATAATGATAGACTATTCTCTATTATAGATCAGTGGCTACTGCACTCATTTTTTTCTTATTTTAATGTTTTATTTACATTTTATACATTTAAATTCAATCATTTAGCAGACGCATTCCTTGCAGTAGACTATGCAGTCATATTAGAAAATAGGCTATCCATGGCAACACCTAATAACGGTATCACCATCGGGGGGCTTTTTAGTTTTCCTTACTTATAAATGGCCATGCAGATTTTATGTCTTAAATTAAACACTTTTATGAACACAGTGAACATTATTATATGTCACAGTTTACTTGCTATCTTCACTTTTTCTGTCTTTCCTTCGCTTTTGAATGAATTAGCTATACATGGCCCTGAACATTTTACTTTCAATTTCGATTTAACGGCAATTGGCGATTCTGCGTCAATTGCTTTAGTGGACAACAGCAAAACAAAAACTCTCGTATATTAAAGATAGATCTTTTATTATCTTTGTAATTATTTTATTTTGTAAATATTCGTGGCTTAAACAGCGGGAAAATTTACTGTATGCAGTTCTGTAGATGTTTTGAAAAACTTAAACTAAACGAAAATTATTGTTGCCTTGTCAGTATCATTTCTGTTTTTTTCCCCCTGACTTTCAACTGACGCGATCATCGTTTCATTATCCGACAAGATTATATTAAATTAGAATGATAAATGATAAATGTCTGTGAATCATTAAAAAAATCCCAGGGGTTTAGTTTTAGACATGTACAAATAGCAGAATAAACAACAGAACATGAGGATTCATCATCATCACGCACCTGCCGCGCTTCTGTGAACGGAGAAAAAAGGATTCAATTATATAAAAGGAATAAATAGCCTATGTCTATGCGCGAAATTTATTTCACTTAAGTAATTAACATATTACCAAAATGAAAGGGGAAAAAATGCGACAATATGAGTGTCGGTTCATTTTTGAGAAGTTCACAGAAAGGAAACCGAGACAGCAGAAAATGTCTTTGTTTATTTTATGAGCAGTGTTTTGTTTTTATTGTGAGTGTACAAAAATAATAGGCCTATTTAACCCTTCACAGATTCGAATGGTGTTACATATATTTGACCATAAATGTCTGAGTATTTTAAGTTGTTTCCGCTTTTATAAGAAAATTCAAGTGAACGCGTCGGCGCCTCACGCGCTCACACAACATCAGTTTTAGTAACTTGACATAACAGCCTGTTAACTGTCAAAACATAGCCTACATTCAACCAAATATATAAAAAGTTATACTGCTCATTTTAAGTAGTCTGTGTAGGCTACAATATAAAAGCGTTCAAATAATAAATATAGTTTAGCCTCCAAATCGTGATAGAAACATTTGGATTTGTGTCAAATTAGAGAGGTAACCTAGGTTATAACGCTGGTTTCTGTTTCACTTCAGCTTTAAATTAATTCGTTTTGGCTTAACATTTAGGCCTATATATTATTTTTGTCATAACTAAAATAGCTATGTAGCTGTAATTTTGATCTTTAATGTTTGATCTTTACATATTCCCTCAATCTTTTAACCAAAGGGTTATTAACATTAGCCTATATTCAGCAGGCAATGTTAGGCTATATAAAATAAATAAAGAGAGATGAGCTATTGTTCGTTTTTCAAAATTGCTTACACTACTTATTTATTGTGATTTATTGTATTTATTCAAAATAGAATAAAATAATTTTTTTTTTTTTTTTTTTAATCTACAAACAGCATTACAACAGTCTGTGTGCTGATTAACATTTCTGAAATAAATATTTCTGTGAAATACGCGTTAGGTTGCACAGAAGAAAGCCGATTTATGACATCTACTGATATACCGGCAGAGGACTGTTATTTTGTTGAACGAACTGAAGATGATGTCACTGGTTCAGATTTGATTGACCAATCGGCTGAAAGGGGCGTGTAATGACCGCCCACATGTGGAAAACGAGTTTTGAAGTCGTGTTTCCGTTTTCTATCCGTGACCCGAAAAAACGAAAATCGAGTCAAAATCTTGTTATTCCGTTTTTTTTAACAAACGAAAAAACGGGAAACGACCGTTTTCTCGTTTCTGCGTATTTCATTTCAAATTGGAAAACAAACTATCAAAACGTACACGGACCATCAGCAAAACTGCATACATTTGTTTTGAATTGTTTAAAACTATTAAAATACTATCTGGCCAGTTATCTGAAGTATTTTATACAATTTTGTTTTTATGGATATTTAGATATATTTATTCTAAAACATAAAGAGGATATTGGATGATCTTTATCAATATAATGTGTGGCACAAATTCCATTTATAGTCCATATCTAATATTTTCCAATGTCTTGTACCTTTGACGGTGTTAACCGTGGTGTCACGTGGATGGGAATATGTATGGAAATGATATGCAGATGAGGTTATGCATAGTAAAACTAGGCGTCGTAAGCTCCATATATGGTGATTTCGGGGAGGAGACAGGGTGGAGATGCACGTACGCACAATCTTCCGCTGACTGGGATTTATAAAGGGATTTGTGCACAGGATCTGGCGTACGCATGGTTTTATAAATCAGATTTTTTTTGTGCGTACGCAGAATCTAGCTTTTGCGCATACGTACACTTTTAGTAGGGATCCTACGCACAGTTTTATAAATGAGACCCCTGTACTTGTTGGCCGGGAGCAGCAGCTCATTTGCATTTAAAGGGACAAACACAAAAACTGTATGTTTTTGTTCATACCCAAATAGGGGCATATTTGACAAGCTATAATAAATGATCTGTGGGGTATTTTTAGCTGAAACTTCAGACACATTCTGGGGACACCAGAGACTTATATTACATCTTGTGAAAAGGCATAATAGGTCTCCTTTAACATTACTCGAAGAACATTTGTTCATAACTTTGAGAGAACCTTGCCAGAACGTTACCTAAAGTGTTCCTTGTTAGCTGGGAATTTGTGAAATTGAATATATTTACAAAAAAATTACCAGGCTTTTAGTTTGCAACAATAACTGGAAACTGGAAAATGACAGCATATTGTGTGAAACATGTGATTCTCACTGATACTATCAAGATTATCACTAGTCAATCTTGCAATTCCAACTAATTCCTTTCCCCCTCTGTTCTGCCGTAGGTTGGAAGGAAAAAACAAGATCTCCATTTGAGTCATCCTGAAACCTAAAAGTTCATTTTCCTGTCTTAACTGGTTAGAGGTGACACTCATTCGGTGATAAACAAAGTGAAAATGTGACCTTTTCCTCCAAGCATAAAATGCATATTATTTTCTTAGCTATTTAATGTAATCTGCCAGCACTCTGTTTACAAAATGATCCCACACAAAGCCCAGTTGACAGTCACAACACACATCTGTCATGAACTTGACTCTCTTACAGCTGTTCAGTGGCAGTTGCCCGACAGCCTCTCCTTTCAGCGTTTATTCATTCTTTGTTTATGCTTTAGTGGGTTTTTTCTCACTTAACCAGATAAGCCACAACAGGATATACCTTCTTCCTAAATTTTTACACACACAGCCTCATTCATGAAACACGATCTGAATGAATAAAACTTTCTTATGTATTTGTTGCATTCAATTAAATGTAAGTATTGTTTTATAATCTACTGTATGCAGAAATTCATGACTGAGGCCTATTAACTGTTTTTCCACATACACATAGTATACTTTTTGACTCATGCATTAGAATTAGAATAGTCAATGTCAGAATTTCCAATGTGTGTGTGTGTGTGTTCTTCAGAAAGGGGATTGCAGAAAAGCTACTGCTTTTCTTTTTTTTTTTTTTTTTTTTTTTTTCCCTCTTCTAAACCAAACAGCATTGCTGTGGTATGAGTCACTTCCACACCCTTTTTTGACAAAGAGGGAGGGGCTGATTCTCAGACCGGACAGTGAAATGGTGGCTGCTTGTACAAAAACAGCAGCAGCACCATTAGGAACTGAACAGCTGCAGACGCATTTAAAGGTAAGATTTGTAGCTTAGAACATTCTCCTGCTTAAACGTGTATCCTGTGACATGAGTATGGCATAATATTGGTGCTTCATGTACCGAATGTGTTTAGCTGTTCATCTAACCTCCCTCTGAAGCTAATTATGTTAGCCTGTTTACAAGCCATACTGCCATTCATTCAGTCTAGAAACCTATTTTAGTGACTGACAAAGATATTCTGCATGTTATACAAGAAAGTCTGTTTCATTTAAAAAATCTTTTCGTTTATAGTAAGAAAACATGAATAAAATCACAAACATGACATCATTCATTATGCCATGTGGTTTGATGGGTATGTCAAGCTCAACATGCTTATCAACTGTATTGTTTTAGTTTTAGAATTACTAGGTTTTTTTTTTTTTTTTTTTTTTTCTGTGCAAAAGAACTATTTTTGATTAGTACTATTGAATAATTGCTTATTTTACATGAACATTACTTCCTGTGAACTTCCTTTCTGAATGCACAAAATAAAAAATGTTATATACACTTTTTAGACAGTTTAGATATTTTAAATATCTACAGGTATGTCCCAGGCGTGAAAGTTTAATTTTAGCTACTTATTAGGGTGGAAAAAAGTTATAGTTGATTATTACCGCTATGGACATGAAAAATTCAGAACTGGACAGCAACCTTTTATGGTTATAGAAAGACAATATAGCTTTATTCCAAAACCTACTGTTTAGATAAACAGTTGCATTTTAATGTAGAACTTAACAGTCATTGAACCTCACAAGAGATCAATTTGGGACACTCTACATAGGCAGCAACTCAAATAAAAGCATAAGAGTCTCTAATCAAAATTGATTCCAATAGAGGTTGATGTTAGTATGTTGCTAATCTTACAGCCTAATACTGAAAGATCTAATATGCATAAAAATGCAAAACACACAAATATTAAGTAAAATAGTCAATTTTGTAATTTTGCATTGAACTATTTGATAGTTTTCAGTATTGAATGAAATGAAAGGTTAAATTTAAATTTAATATATACATTTATACTCAAACAGAAGGAAATTTCACAAAGCATCTCTCTATTTTGACACTGCAAGTTCAGTTTCCAAATAGAGCAATGCATTTTGGAATTGCCCTCTTTTTAAAGTATACACACAATGTTGAAGGCTAAAGGTTTTCAAGCAGAGAAATTACACTATTTTTTGCCAAAAAAGTTGACGTGCCAACGCAATCCCATAAAAGTGCAAAATTAAAGAACACAGACACAGTCAGATCATTTCAATAATGACAACTCAGTCAATCAAGAGCAACGCAAATTCACGTATGGTTGCAAAAAAGCAGAGCCCATGATAATCAGGTGCGTGTGATCTAACAACTTAGGTGCAAAGTGGCTTAAGACATGCCACAAATACCAGTAAATTGACTAGTGCAAATCTTAGTAAATGTCATTGCATTATTTATTTAAAGTATTAGTTCACTTTCAAATGAAAATGACCCCAAGCTTTACTCACCCTCAAGCCATCCTAGGTGTATATGACTTTCTTCTTATTGATGATCACAATCAGAGTTATATTAATAAATATCCTGACACATCAGATGTGAATCGATGCATTTGTGTTAAAAAAATATCCATATTTAACAAGTTATAAAGTAAAATATCTAGCTTCTGCCTGACCGCCTTCCGTAGTCAACTTACGAAGAAAGTGTAATGCCTCTCGCAGGTCAAAAAGCTTACACTACGTCCAATGCCTTCTGTATTCAACTTACGGAAAAAGCGTAACTGATGCATCATGCACATGCAATAAGGTCAGCTGCAAAAATAACTGTCCACACCTTTTCGTCGCTAATACTTTAGTAAGTCCTGAAAGTTTTTTTTTTTTATTTTACAACAGAAGAGGGTTTGCATTGGCGCAAGCTGTTATTAAATCTGAATTTATTTACAAAATGTCCAAGGATGCATGCCAGTTTTAAACTTCAATGTTGTTCAGGACAGAAGTACTGACATCTTTATACTGTTCTGTTTTTATTAAAAACATGTTTCCCTTTCATTTCAGAATCAGACAAGACTGAAAGACTTGAAGAGCCAAAGTCCAAGATTCAGACCCATCAATGGCAGAAAAACAGCAGATCAAAGCGACTGCGGTCAAAGTGCTGTGCTATGTGGAGAAAGTGTCCTCCTTCGCCTCCTCCATAGATCCTCTCTTCGGGATTGTGACTTCGGTGATCGGGGTCGTCAAGAAAGGCCTCGTAGATGAAGAGGACCATGAGATGCACAAAGACTTCAAGGAGATCCACGAGAAGCTGGAAACCATCTCAGAGAAGAACAAGAAGGTGCTCCAACAGATCCGCATGCACGAGATCAACCAGAATTATAGCAAACACAAGGAGGCCATCAAGCATCAGTACAAAGCTTTCAACACCATGGTGGAAAGAGTAAAACTGGACCCTGAGAACTCAGATCATCACATGCAGGAGTTTGTGAAGATCTACATAGAAGACCAGAGAGACAAGAGCTTAGATGTGTTTTATCGTGGTGTGATGGGCACCCCTACTGCTTTCAGTTCAATGTCCATCCTACAAGTGTACCTGGATAAATGTGATAGGAACAAAAAGGTGATGGAGGCCTGCTGCTCTCACTTGGCCCACCTGTTTTCCATCGGTCTTATGACGCTGATGGCCTACGTCGCCGTCACTGAAGGTGACGAGGATAAAGTGAGAGTCAAATGGGGCCAGAGGGTCATTGAGATTCAAACCAAGATGCAAGAAGCTCTGGACCAATGCACTGAGGAAAACTGAAGATGCACTGAACAATTGCTGAGACAAATCCATTTCATATGCTGAAAGTTTTAATGTCATAAGCAATCTTGAATCAGGAAGTTTCAATAAATCTTGTGGGGTGAAAAATGGGACATTCTTTCTCTGCTTACCAATAGACTTTTCAATGCAGTACTAAAGTAGTGCAATGCATTTATATCACAGCTAAAAATGTTTTTTAAAGAATATTATGCATGTTTTGGTCATTATTGTGACTGAGTTTATTGTAAAAAAAAATAAAAAATAATTCCAATGATGTGAATCTTTGAGTTGCACATTATTATGAACCATTATATAATTATTTGCTTATGTTGTATGATTCTTTGCACAATAAAGGTATTTTTTCCACTCATATTATGGCAGTTTGTCTTTGTATTTATCATGTTATAGCATGTTACGGCACTGTAAAATAAAGTTTTACCAAAGTTTGTAAATATATGTATGTATGTGTATATATATGTATGTGTGTGTGTGTGTGTGTGTGTGTGTGTGTATGTATATATATATATATATATATATATATATTTTTTTTTTTTAGACACACACACACACACTCATATATATTTACAAACTTATGTTAGATTTATCGATTTGACTGCACTAAACTACACAAAATAAGATTATAATCTGTAAGACATTATTAAGAGATTGTATCCAATTTTACAACTTAGTTGCCATGAAAATACAACAGCTTTACTTTGCACTTGCAGTTTTTGCACTTTTTGTGGCCTCTGAAAAATAAATTTGTTTGAGCTTTTTTGGCTTTATTCTCATGTGCGGATCTTTCATGTTTTTTGATTTAGCAGCTTTACAGCTCAAATATTATGCACATTGTAACAGAAAATGTAAAAGCTTTTAAAATAATATTAAAAGACCTAATTTACCTCCGTTAAAAGTGCCTCACAGTTTTTTGCTATTTTTTTTAAGGAAATAAGGAACAAAATTATTCTTGCAGTAATCAACATCACGCCACAAATGCGTACTGAGCTTAACTTGAACTGAACCCGGAATATTCCTTCTAAATAAGTATTTTTAAATAGAATTTATGCTTAACTCTGAGATTGTGATTTGTTTCCTTCTTCAGGGGAACTATAAGATAAGAAAATCTTCCTCCACACGCAATGGCAGACAATGAGATCTTTGACGACCCAGAGAAGCTGAAGAGGGGTCTTGTGAAGGTTCTAGAGTGTGTGGCCACCATCTCGTCTGCCCATCTTCGGTGTGGCGGGCTCTCTCATCCGGGTGGTGCTGCACCATGTGGACGATGAAGACATGCAGAAACTCAGACGTGAGTTTGGCAGCGTGAATCGAGCACTGGATGAAATCTCACAGCAGAACCGTCAAGCACTGCTGCAAATCAAGAAGGAAACAGTGGACAAACAGTACCACGAGGTGGAGGAAAACATTTGCAGTCCGCAAATTCATGGAGATCGTGGAGGCCAAGCCGGAGCAAGTGCAACGCAAGAAGGAAGATTTCGTCGAGAGTTTCATGAATGACAAAGATGACCAGAACATGTACACGCTTTACGAAGGCGTGATTGGGAAGCGCAAACTCTTCAGCCAGCCCGTCCTAGACGTCTACATGAAGCATTCGCAGGGTGACCAGCGCGTCATGGAGAACCTCTGCACCCGACTGGCCTACCTGTTCTGCATCGGTTTCATCGCTCTGATGGGCTACTACGGCATCATAGGGGATGACTTGGAATCTCGGAACGAGGAGTGGGAAGAGAACATGAAGAATGTGCAGGAGAAAATGCAGGAGGTGCTGAGGAGATGCAAGTGATCGTGATACCTTTCTGCACAACCAACGCTCTTTATTGCCTCGTGCTTTGCCTTTTCCTCTAATAGACATCATCGACCTGCAGCATCTAATGCAGCATTATCCTCCTGATGAGCGCAGGTCATGCTGACGGTTACACAGTGATGCCATCATAATCTGCTTCTTGTTTCTGTTTTTTTTTTATCACATTTCTTCATGCCTTTCCTCACTTTAACACTACATGACAAACATAATTCACACTAATCTACAGAATGCTGACTGTGGTTATATAAATATTATTAAAGTTCAAAAGCATTCATAAGCAGTGTCACCTTGAAAATTGTGCTTAAAAGCTTCAACATTACATGAATATAAAGATCTATCTATCTGTCTTCACAAACGTTGCAAAATAAAGAGAATACCATTTTCTGTCTGCATACTAAGATCAAAATTTCTGTCAATGAAATTTTCATATTTATGCTTTTTTTGGCATACTTAAATCTATTTAGTAGTAGATTCAGTGTCATTTTTAGTGCCATTAGAACATTATCAGAGCATATATTTTAATATGAGAAGAGATATCTAAACTGAAGGTTTTTTTTGCATTCCTTTGCCCTTTTTATTTTGGATAAATGAAAATATTATACTTGATGTGCTTGATGTACTGCGATACAATGTACAGTGCTGCATGTTTGGTCTGACACGACTGAAGTTCATCTTGATAATCACATTTGTTTCAAATGTCTTTATCCATAAAGCACTGGCATATATATAAATAATCCTATATAAATTCTGTTTCATGTTCTTTTTGAATGTCTCAAGGATTGGAACATGTTGCCCTCATAATCATTATTAAAATACATTTTCTTGTAATTCAGTCTTTGGAATGCTGTTGCACTTGTACGATTGTACAATATTGTTACATTTTTCAATAAAGATACAAGGAAATATTCCAAGTTGTTTTGACTCAGAGAGGCTCAAATTCATATATATATATATATATATATATATATATATATATATATATATATATATATATATGAATTTAAGCCTCTCTGTATATATATATATATATATATATTTTTTTTTTTTTTTTTTTTTTTTTGGAAGCTGGGAACCCATGTTTGATGCTATTATTAGTGTATGCTGATCTTCAGTCACTAGATGGCGGTAAAAGACCACAACCTGAGCTTATTTAGACTTAAAGATATGAATACTAGCATACTGTTTATAGAATCTACACGTTTTTAATGCATATATAAAAAGCATACAATTGAATGCAACTGTAAACATTTCAAATTGTAGCACGTTTGCGTTTCAACACACATTATCTCACCACGTTGTTAGTATAAATTAATCTAGTTATTTTGCATTTTTACATGTATTTCGTTCAAATTGTAAATATATAAATAAATGTACTGTACATATTAGTATATATGTGTCAAATGCAGCAGACAGGAAATAGTTTTCCTTTTCAAACTTTTAAAAACCCTCCTAACTTGGGCTCAGGTAAAACATCTACTATACTAAATTAAAAATTGTATGTTGTTGCGAAAAACTATTGAATCAGAAGACACTTACTTTTTAATGATCGCAATGTACAGGTGCTGGTCATATAATTAGAATATCGTGAAAAAGTTCATTTTTTTTTATTGTAAATTATTTTTAAAAATGAAACTTTCATATATTCTAGATTCCCTACATGTAAAGTAAAACATTTCAAACGTTTTTTTTTTAATTTTTTTAATTTTTTTTATTTTGATGATTAGAGCGTACAGCTCATGAAAGTCCAAAATCCAGTATCTCAAAATATTAGAATATTTCCTAAGATCAATCAAAAAATGGATTTTCAAAACAGAAAAGTTCAAGTTCTTTAAAGTATGTTCATTTGTACACTCAATACTTGGTCGGCAGCACATATTACAGCAAATGACTTGCTCCTAGCACAAATTACAGCATCAGTGAAGTGTGGCATGGAAGTGATCAGCCTGTGGCACTGATGAGGCACTATTGAGCCTTCAGATCATCTGTATATTGTTGGATCGACTGTTTCTCATCTTTCTCTTGAAAATATCCCATAGATTTAGGGGTCAGGCATGTTGGCTGGCCAATAAAGCACAGTAATATCATGGTCAGCAAACCACTTGGAAGTGGTTTTTGCACTGTGGACAGGTGCTAAAGTCGTGCTGGAAAAGGAAATCAGCATCTCCATAAAGCTTGTCAGCAGATGGAAGCATAAAGTGCTCCAAAATCTCCTGGAAGATGGCTGCATTGACTTTGCATTTGATAAAACACAATGGACCAACACCAGCAGATGTCACGGCCCCCCAAATCATTACTAACTTCAGAAACTTCCCACTAGAAGCAGCTTGGATTCTGTGCCTCTCCAGTCTTCCTTCAGACTCTGGGACCATGATTTCAACATGAAATGCAAAATTTACTTTTATCTGAAAAGAGGACTTTCGACCACTGTTCACTGTCCAGTTCTTTTTCTCCTTAGCCCAGGTAAGATGCTTCTGACGTTGTTTCTGTTTCAGAAGTGGCTTTTCCTGAAGATGTCTGAGTGTGGTGACTCTTGATGCGCTGACTCCGGCTTCATTTGACTCATTGTGAAGCTCTCCCAAGTGTTTTAATCGGCTTTACTTGACAGTATTCTCAAGCTTGCGGTCATCCCTGTTGCTTGTGCACCTTTGCCTACCCAATTTCTTCCTTCTAGTCAACTTTGCATTTAATATGCTTTGATACGTTACTCTGTAAACAGCCACCCCATTCAGTAATGACCTTCTGTCACTTAAGCCGAGTTCAGACTGCACGATTTTAGCCCCGATTTTGGCTCGTCGACAGGTTTTGAGAAATCGCTGACAAATGCCCGAAATCACAGGCAAATCGGTGCTCGTTCACGCGAGTGACAATCACGCAGTGTGAATGAGCAAAGACGTGATCTGAGAGAATCGCCGACGAGTCGCCGACGCCCGTGAGATATTTGGCATGCTAAATATCTGGACCTGTCGGCGATTCAAAATCCTGCTGTGTGAAAAGTGTTCTGACTGAAAACTACATCGGCGATGACCGACAGCCAATGAGAGAGCAAGATACAGAGCAGCGGGGAGTTCAGGGAGGAGTTATAGCTTCGTACACATAAACATTACAATTCTATCAAACAGAAACAAAGCACAAACATTTGCTTGCCCATCCGCAACAGCAGCACATTGAAAAGTTATGTATTTACCTCCAACTCTCGTTGCAGAACACACAATGTCTTCCTCGCGTCTCCCAACCATTTCCTCCTCCATATTCTTCTTTTCTTTTTCTTGTTTTCGCTGCAAATCAGCACACAGGCAATTCGTATTGCAAGCTTCTTGCGGGCTACCGTTTTTAATAATAATAATAACTCCGGTCTTGCACGCGTGATATCGTGTTGTTTCCTTGTCATGTCTCACGTGTGTTTGGTTGTGAAATGTAGTTTGCATGCCAGACAGAGTTGGGCAGAGTACAGGCAACAATGGTTATGAAACAAAAGTTCTCTTTGAAATGTTCAGTTCAGAGGAAATTATCCTTATTTTCCTTTTAAACAATCCTAATTCATTTAATAGTAGCCTATAAACATTAATAAGATTAACTTTACCCCGACATCACAGAAGACAGATTTAGTCTTGTCACCTCATCAGTCAGAAACGATTGCAAAGACTCTTGCGTCAAATCATACACGTGATTCTGAAAGAAAGAAAGAAAGAAAGAAAGAAAGAAAGAAAGAAAGAAAGAAAGAAAGAAAGAAAGAAAGAAAGAAGTGTATGATATTTAGTTATGATACACAAAACAAAACAAAAATGTCAAAATGTAAAAGGAAACAGCAATGGTTTGGCATTTTACTAGGGGAAAAGGAAACTGCAATCAATCAATGAATCAATCAATGAATGAATGAATGAATCAATCAATCAATCAATTAATCAATCAATCAATCAATCAATCGTGCAGCTATGCCAGTCTGACATTTATCAAAAATATGCTTTCAGATCAAATAAATGTGTATCTGTTTGTTTTTATTGTGTTGTTTACCCATCAACGTTTTTTGTTCGGGGGACATTATCACAAAAATACAAGAGACTTTAAAGGTTTTGAAAAAAAAAAAGAGGAATAAAGAAGAAAAAAGCTTTAGATTAACTTTAGACTCAAGACTTTATCTGAAATACAGCCATTATGACAACTTCCCCATCTGACAATCTCTGGTCTCCCTGTAATAGGCCTATAATCAGAATCACCATGTAATAAAACGGGCTAATAAAATAAAATAATTTCTGACGTACCAAACACTATAGGCTATAGGGCTGAAAATCATTCAAAAGCAAACATCTTCTCTGTTGGGTCACATGGGAATAAGTCATCATCCATGTCAGCCATGCATGACGCATTCAGACACAAGGTCACACCTGACTTATTTCCAAACGTTTAGATTGTTAGAAAATAAATGTATATCCGCGACTTGATTTGCAATATTTATAGGCTATTCATATGCATGTGATTTCATCCGCGTATAATTTCATAATAGTCTATGCATATGGACCCTCCTTCATCAGCACACGCTCAGAGAAGAGAACATTTAAGCACAGAGCAGCTGTTATTAAGATTTTGCCTTGAATGAAGGCGACATATAATATCATAATTTTGATACATTATAACATCATAAAATATAAATATCGTTAAGCTCAAATACATAATTAGTGTGTGAAATACCTGCCATCCTTGTGTGGAAAATATCTGCGCATGTTTCTTGTGATCCACTGGAGCTGCTCCATGCTGCGCATTGCGCCTAATATTCCTCTTGATGAACAATCATTGCCCGCTAGTTCTCTCTAGAAACTTGAGAAACTTGATTTTGATCTGTTGTCAAAATATGAATAAAACGCAAGGTACAGCCAAGCACGTCAAAACTGAGACATTTATCCGACTGTTGCCAAGGGCTTTCCAAACCAAAATCATCCTAACGCATCATCAGCGCGCGCAACTCTCTCTCTCGCGCGCGCGCCCTGTCTCTCTGTTCATTTCACACTCACTCAGATCATCACAAATATCCTCCTCGAGCCAATACCTGAGGGAAACCTGAATTTCGGACACGTAATTCGGACAGAAGCTCTTCGACCTGCCAGACGTGAGAAACCTGTTTGAAATCTTTTTTGCTCTGGTTGATGCTGTGATGCATATGTAGGACAGTTATGAGCAAGACTGCGCTTTAAAACGCTTTTCGAGTGTCCTTTACGGAACAGAAGATGCACATTCAGTGGTGCCATATACGCAACGTATGATTCTTAAGTGCAAGTCGCATTTTTTGTGATTATTTAGAGGTTTAAAATGTGTATGGACTTGATTTCACATGATTTGCTTATTAACATGCATGCAGATTTAAAATAGAAAAAAAAAAAATGCTGATGGCACAATTGGCTATCCTTGTAAGATTAGCAACGTGATAAGGCTTTCATGCATACTTTATGCTTTTGGCTGTGATGTGAAACACTTGTACTCCATTTAGATTTTAAAAGGATGATTTATGAGAACAAAAGTATTGTATAATTATATAAAACATCATTACGACAAAGCTGAACAAATGCACTTCAGCTTTTTTTGTCTCTCCCATATTTTTTGCTGTATTGTCTGAGGAAAGTAACTTTTCTAATATTCATTTATGACGTCTTCTCCCAGACAAGAATGAGAGAGACTTTGCTTTGCTTTTTTTGTTTATATGGTAACACTTTACTTGAAGGGGTGTGCATAAGACTGACATGACACCTTCATAATCTTGACATGACACATGTCATGAATATGAAGGTTTTATGCATGTTTATGACAACTGTCATTAAGTGTCATTCGCTCAATTATGTCATTTTTAATGCAAAGATGACATTATTTGAGATGTCTTTGTTACGACAACTTGACATAAACCAACACATCATAACCTGTCAGTGTCTTTGTCATGACAACGTGACATTAGTAAAACATCATAACCTGTCATAAACATGACATAGCAGATTAATTATCAAACTTAAAAAACTACTTAGCTTTATGGGTTAACATTACATTACATTATTTTGGTAACATTTCAGTATAGGGAACACATATATAAACGATTAACTATGACTTTTCCCTCAATAAACTCTTAATTTACTGCTTATTATAGTTAATTGTTAGGTTTAGGTATTGGGTATAGAATGTAGAATAAGATCATGCAGAATAAGGCATTAATATGTGCTTATACTAGTACTAATAGTACTAATAGCTAGTACTAATAAACAGCCAATATTTTAGCCATATGAATGCTAATAGTAATAAGCAACTAGTTAAAAGACCCTAAAATAAAGTGTTACCATTATTTTATAACAGTGTCATCTTTTTTACGAAATTTGAAATTGTCTATTATCTGACCTTCTGTTGGAGGAAACTTAAAAAAACAAACAAACAAACAAACAAAAAAAAAACATGAAATGAAAATTAGTCATGACGCTGTTATAAAATTATTTGTCAGAGTATTGTCACTTAATGACATTTTAATGACAAGTTCAATTTGTACCACTGTACTTGAGCTCAAGATACATATTTATGACACTATTATAATGGCCTCATGTCAAAACCAATGACATGACAGTTTAATGTAATGTTAACCCATAAAGCTAAATGATGTCAAGTTGTCATGACAAAGACACTGACAGGTTACGATGTATTGGTTTATGTCAAGTTGTCATAACTCGGACATCTCAAACAATGTCATCTTTGCATTAAAAATGACATAATTGAGCGAATGACACTTAATGACAGTTGTCATAAACATTCTTAAAACCTCCTTCATATTCATGACACATGTCATGTCAGTCTTATGCACACCCCTTCAAGTAAAGTGTTACCGTTTATATTTTGTCATTATTTACTCTCATGTTGTTCAAAACCCTTAAGACTTTTGTTTATCTTCGGAACACAAATTAATATATTTTTGATGAAATCCGAGAGGTTTCTGATCCCCCATAGAAAGCAAGGTAAGTACCACATTCAAGGTCCAGAAAAGTAGCAAAGGCATCGTTAAAAGAGTCCACATGACCCTAATGTTATGAAGCATCAAGAATACTGTTTGTGTGCAAAAAAGAATGACTTTCTCGGACACTCTCCATCAGTGTCCGACTCCGGTTTGAACACCGTTACTGACTGTTGGAGAGACTTTTGACTGTCAGGATCTGATTTGTTATTGTATGAGTGAAGCTCTCTGGGTGCCGGTCAGAGTACAATAGATATAAGGACGACGAGACAGGTGCTCAGGTTTAGAGGATGTATTGATAAAGATATAAGCCGCAGAGGTACAGGTAGGTATCAGTTACAGGCAATAGAGGCATTAGTCTGGAACATAAGAAATACAATAAAGGATAATGAAAAATCTACAAATAGTTTAACAAATATACAATAATAAACATCCATTGGTACATAAAGGCAGTCAAAGTATATTAAATCCTCATTAATAACATTTCTCCATGAAATATAATATTCAAGAGGGAAAAATTTACATCGTAAGCCATAAGCGATCATCTAACATAATAAACATAACTCCATATATGGATATAATCGCGGATATAATGGATATAATTATAGTGTGATCGCTCGTCTGGTATAAACAGCACACAATATCAAAATCACGTCACAAACTTATCATTGTAAACCGAAGCAGTGTTATACATACATGAACAGAAGAAATAAATCACATGTGAAACAGCGTCATTTAGCTAAACTAACAGAAACCATGACTACGGGCATGTCTTTACATGCGCATGTGACGCAGTTATAAATAACTCAATACCGATCTCAATAGACACAAAAATGAGGCAAACACCTTGAGGTAATTCTGCAGCAAATATCACCAATAAAAGGCAATAAATGTCCTTTCAGCGATCATCAGCATAACAGTTCAGCAGGCAACAGCAGATTAACTCACACACTGCTCTGCTGGAAGATGAAGTGCAATGTCAAAATAAAAGGAGCCTTTACAACAGCCGCCCCCAAAGATGAGAAGCATCTTTGTATTCAGGAAAGGCGACGTTATTTAGGAGGGCTGGGGACCCCAGGATCATCTGAAGGCAACGTTGGTAGTACAACCAAACGGGCTACTGGTCTGGTATAGATCTGACCCTTGATCTGCACATCTGCTGATCTGACATGGCCATCAGGGCTCAGGTGTGTCTGAACGACTTTACCAACAGGCCATAAACCTCGAGGCAACTGAGGGTCAACAATCATGATATAGGTATCCTCTTGTAATTCAGGTGGCGAGGCTTGCCATTTGTGTCTGGTTTGTAGGCTAGGAAGGTAATCCTGGATAAATCTGGACCAGAATCGATCGGCCAGGATCTGGGAATGTCTCGGAAACGATGGAGGACACCTAACAATGAGGCTCCAAGGGTAGGTCTGGGCAATAAGTACTGATTAAGGCTCTGACCTCTGTACTGATGAGAACAATTGAAGACGAGGCGGGACTTTCCATTGTGGCTAACAATATGGTGTGGAATGTACCAACACTCAGGGGTAACAGGAGCAGGATCTGGTACCACACGGACAGCTCCAGTCTCAAGGAGTTTATGCATCTCTGTTCGGTAGGTCTCTGCTTTCTCTGGATCCTTCAGTAGACGTCACTCCACGCTGCGGAGGGTAGGCAAGACTGAATCTCTTGGAGCATTCAACAAGGGCATGTCTTTATGACGAAGAAGGGAAGTGGCTAGGCGATGAACACCCTCTATCTCTTGGGTAATGTTTAGGGCTGTCACAATAATTAAATAATCGTCTCACTGCGATTGTTTGACCTCATCGCGGTGATTTTAGATCACAGCGAAGTCCGAGATGATGCACACATTTCTCTCTAAAAACACAAGAACATCTCTCTCTAAAAAACACAAGAGGGCGCTGCAGCACCTGCAGCATCCCTACATCCACCACTCTGGCTGCACGCAATACAGTGCTCTGATGTCAGTATCATCAGAGTTGTACATCCACGGGTAAAATGGATCTAGTTTTAAAGCCGAATATGATGGCACCGATCTGGAAGTATTTTGGTTTCAAACCAGATGACAAAGGGCAACCAAAGGACATTGAGAAGGCAATATGTCATATGTGTAAAAGAGAAATATCCGTGAAAAGCACTAACACCACAAACTTACGGACTCACCTGAAGACACATCACTCCACAGAATTCGCCGAAATCATGAAGACATCCGCGACCGCGCATCAGTCTCGTCAATTGCCTATAACGCAGGCTTTTGAGCGATCAACTAAGTATAAACGAGACAGTTTCAGATGGTGCTCTTTGACTGAGGTGTAACGCGATACATAGCAAAGGAAATGCAGCCATTCAATACAGTCGAAAAATCAGCATTTAAAGAAATGCTGCAAAACTTCGACAAGCAATATGACCTTCCAGGTAAAACTTACATGTCAAAAACAGCAATTCCAAATTTATACAGGGAAGTAAAGGATGCTATTATCAAGGATCTGTTATGTGTATTGTGTATTAATATTTACTGCTTGGAAAAACTTTAAAATTTAATCAAATTTAATTTAAATAATCACAACAATGTGTGAAAATTATTTCATGAACAAACAAAAAATGTATGAGAATTAAATGTCATAGCAATAAAACAGACAATTAATCGTCATAGCTCTAAAACAGGCAATTAATCGTCATAATCGCCATGATTTATTAGACAATTAACCGTCAGCCAAATTTCATAATCGTGACAGCCCTAGTAATGGTCTTGAGGTCATGCAGTTGAATGGCTTCCTGGTCTTGCTTAGAACGAGTAACGTCTCTACCCTCACTGTTAGGAACTGTATCTAACTGCCACAACCTCTGAACATGATGGAGGAGCTCATCTTGAACAGGTACCAAAGAGGTAAGCAGACACTGGCGAGGAGTAGAAGGACAACCCATAGAAGGAACAGGGCCTTGAAGTGTCCATCCTAAGCGGGTATGAACAGCTACTGGTGCTCCTGGGCCGCCCCATCGAACAGGCTCAGTAGGGGTTATAAGGTGGGGCTGGCCGGAACCAATAAGAAGCAATGGATGGACATCAGCAAGGGCACGGATGGGAAGGACTCTCAAGTGTCTGTACTTGCGCCTTAACTGATCCACAAGATAGGACTGGCGCGACAGGTTAAGGCGATCAGCCGTAAAAGCATGACTGATCTGATAGCTGATCTGTGGTCGATAGACAGGAGAAATCTGGAAGGATATGGAACGACCATGAATGACCTGAACATCGTTTCTGACGGTCCGTAACGGAAGATCTTCTGGAACACCCTGAATGCCCAGGGCTTCAACGGCAGTGGAAAACAGGATTGTTCACTCCAATCCATCATCCAAGAGGGCAAAGGTATCCATAATGCAGGTGTACTGGAACCACCTTAAGCATAACACGGCCGCTAATGGAAGGGCTTATCCAAGAAGAATCTATCTGAGGAGAAGCTCATAAGGCAGCTCTTTTCCACAGTGGTGGAGTCTTCGATAGAGGAAGGACTGACATTCACATCGTGAAGGGAGCGAAGATGTAAGCCACGGCAAAAACTGCAGGGCTTCTTCAGGTCACATCGGGCTGCATGATGGGATCTGGCACAACGGCAACAGCGATTATGGCTACGGATACAGGTCTTAACTTGATCAGGAGTAAGCTGTGCGAATGAAGCACACTGACTCAGGTAATGCTCAGAGGCATCACAGAAAGGACAATAGCGCTTTGCTCTAACAGGCTTGACTGGCTGAACGGAACCCCTACGAGGCATGGAAGATTCAACTTGGGAAGGGGATGAGGATGAGGATGGGGCTGAGGGTGTTCCAACTCCATGCAGGATAGCAACGGATCTCTTTCCAGTATGTGAGCTTTTGGACGTCAATTCTGTATCATAACTATGGCACCAGGTCTCGTAACGAAGCCAATTAGAGAAATCAACTAGGTTAGGGGTAGAACCAGGCTGACGAAACATGTGGCGATGAAACTCTGCTCTCTGCTCTGGGGGAAGCTTGCTCAGAAGGCGTGCAACGTGGGAACCACAACTCAACTCTAACTCCCCATCATGTCCTAAAGTTCTCAGCATGCCGACTAGGGACTGGACTTGGAAAGCGAATCTCTGAATGGCTGGGATATCACCTCGTCTTACATCAGGACTATCAAGAACACTAGCTATCTTCCGCAAAGCTAACTGATGTGGCTGACCGTACTTCTCATAAAGTGCTCTCATAGTATCTGTGAAAGGGGTGACGGAATTTAAGTTAGCATCAGCTATCATCTTAGCTTCCTCGAGCTTAAGGTGATTCACTAAGATCTGGTACTTAAACAGCTTAGTACCATTTGGGGGGAGCAGGTTCTCTAGGGCTATGCGAAGGTGAGCGAATTCACTAGGATCTGGACGAGTAAACTTAGGGATGGTGCACCCTAGGCTCTGCCTGAGGAAGAAAAGCTGGGAGACTAGAATAGGCAGGTGTCGACTGGTGGTGGGTAGGCAAGGGCATGGCACTAGGAGTGAGCAACTCTCTAAGATCCTGAGGAGTAGGTGGCGGAGGAAACTCATCAGCATCTGGAACAACACTAGGCTGAGGAGGGAGTGAGCGAGTGGGAGGGAGCACAAAAGGATACTGCTGAGAACCTGAGACTGCAGGCCGATAGGAAGTAGCTGCATCGGACAACTCTAAGTCACCTAACTTTCTAGCTAAACCTGCATCAGGCTCAGGCCAAGGTGGCGGAGGAAGATCAGGGAAAGTACCACAATCTACTACAGGGGTGGACACACAGGGCTTCTCTGGAGGATTTGACCACTGTAATGCAGAGGACTGCACTGGCGAAAGAGGTTGACCTCTGGCTTGGTTAAGGTCTGTTCTAAGGGACTGTGCTTCTAGAACTAACTCTCTAACTTCTGCATGAACTGCTCTCAACTCTCTCAGGTCTGCTTGAAAGGCTGCACGCTCGTGGCGCTGGTGCTGTAGCTCACTGAGATGTGCAGAAGCAACTGAATCAGCTGCTGAGGGTGAGGAAGGGACTGGCTGAGGGCACACAGCAGGCTGAGTAGGCTTACGACTGAATGACAGGATCTGTGAACCATCTGGATGAGCTCAGTCCCCAACATATGGCTGAAGAGACAGGGTCCAGGCTGGTACAGTAGTCTCCACGGTGCAGGAAACATCAGGCTCTGAGACAGGTCTGCCTCCGGGAAACTGCACCTCATAATGTTGAAGGTAGGCTGGAGGACGAATCAGGCACTTTGGGCGAGCTCCGCCAACAATCTCCTCATCAGAGTCCATCATATCAGAGAGGAACACTCAATCCGGCTCAAAGGACCACAATGTTGGAGAGACTTTTGACTGTCAGGATCTGATTTGTTATTGTCTGAGTGAACCTCTCTGGGTGCCGGTCAGAGCACAATAGATATAAGGATGAGGAGACAGGTGCTCAGGTTTAGAAGATGTATTGATAAAGATATAAGCCGCAGAGGTACAGGTAGGTATCAGTTACAGGCAGTAGAGGCATTAGTCTGGAACATAAGAAATACAATAAAGGATAATGAAAATCTACAAATAGTTTAACAAATATACAATAATAAACATCCATTGGTACATAAAGGCAGTCAAAGTATATTAAATCCTCATTAATAACATTTCTCCATTATAATATAATATTCAAGAGGGAAAATCTACATCGTAAGCCATAAGCGATCATCTAACATAATAAACATATATGGATATAATCGCAGATATAATTATAGTGTGATCACTCGTCTGGTATAAACAGCACACAATATCAAAATCACGTCACAAACTTATCATTGTAAACCGAAGCAGTGTTATACATACACAAACAGAAGAAATAAATCACATGTGAAACAGCGTCATTGAGCTAAACTAACAGAAACCATGACTACGGGCATTTGTCTTTACATGCGCGTGTGACGCAGCTATAAATAACTCAATACCGATCTCAATAGACACAAAAATGAGGCAAACAGGCTTACTTGCAGGTCAATGACTAACACCTTGAAGTAATTCTGCAGCAAATATCACCAATAAACAGCAATAAATGTCCTTTCAGTGATCATCAGCATAACAGTTCAGCAGGCAACAGCAGATTAACTCACATTGCTCTGCTGGAAGATGAAGTGCAATGTCAAAATAAAAGCCCTCTTGTAAAGGAGCCTTTACAACACTGACAATCGTCATTTTGGCTGTGTGAGATTCTACAGCTTTGTTGTTGTTGAGCAACTGAAGCCAGAGATGTTAAAGCTCCGCCCTCTTCTGGAAAGCAGTCGAGAGCAGCAGCTCATTTGCATTTAAAGGGACACACACAAAAACGGCGTGTTTTTGCTCACACCCAAATGGGGCAAATTCGACAAGCTATAATGATCTGTGGGGTATTTTGAGCTGAAACTTCACAGACACATTCTGGGGACACCAGAGACTTATTTTACATCTTGTTAAAGGGGCATTATAGGTCCCCTTTAAGCAATAAATAAGAAAGTGTTCTTAGCTTTGAAAGAACAACCTCTGATCAATTAAAATATTTGCAACCATTTTATTTTACATTATGCAACACTGTGTAAAGAAATTTTGTATCTGGCTTAGTAAAAGAAAGAAAGGCCTCTTTTTTGTAATTGCTTTTTGTTTGTTTTTAGAAATGTCCAGTCCACTAGAGAGGGTTGTAGCCCAGAAGAAGGAGGCGATTGAAGCAGTAATGGAGATGTTTGAGAGAGGAGCCGAGGTGCTGGCCAGCGCTGTTGAAGAGCTGCGTCAGGCTGAACGAGCTGCTCTGCCTGGGAATAATTGCTCTGCTGGGATATTGTTTCCTTACTCAGGGCGAAGAGGCTGAGCAGGAGAAGATTCAATATTGGAGTGTGAAAATCCAAGAAACTGAGAATTGAGAAATGAAGGAAACGATAGAGAAATGCGTGCATTCATTTCCAGAGCAAGCTGAACTGGACATCAAGAGGCTTGTGAAGGAGAGAGAGGATGGGAACCTCCAGGAAACGGCCAAGGAACTGCTGGACTTCCTGGTGAAGAAGTACGACTGGGTGAGCTGGTCCATCAGAGTCGTTGGTAACTTGGGCAAAATTAGAAAATTGAGAGCTGGACAAAACTTTCAGTGTGTGGCCGGACAGAGTTATTTTTAAGTGTCTCAAGGAAATTACATAAACTGGTGGTCTCGTTCTACAGCGCCCCTCAGCCTGTGCCCAATGAGAGCATAAAACAGATGATGGAAGGTCCTGCGAGGAAGGGAGATGCCAAAGCTGTCGTGGAGTTTCTGGAGGAGCAGTTAGCTGGGTTTCTGTTCATGCCATCAGTCGTCACAAGGAGAGCTTTGCTGTGTCCAGTTTTCCTAAAGAATGTCACTACTGGGACAAACACAAGAACGTGAATGTCTGTGTGCATGCAGAGAAGATTTAGACATAAACATATATATATACATTTTAGATGCAAGATATACTTCAACTGTATTCCTGATCTACTGTATCTGATATACTGCCATATTTTCATACAAAATAGGCTGGCTATTTGAGATCTATATTTGCCATGTTTGCACATCATAATGTTATAATATAACTAATTAGGCAGAGAACATGTTAAATGTTGTGATGTTATATAAACCAATGCTTTGTAGTAATAAAAACTGAAGCAATGAGACTGGATGGTATACTGGCAAAGAAAAGTGCTTCCCCATTTAGCCTGCATGAGAATAACCCAAACTGACAGTATCTGTTCCTCATCAGCCATAAAACAGCCCAAGGCAACACGTCTCAGGAAACTAATGCACATGTCTGCACAGCAGAAAGCTCATCATGTTTTCAGACTAAAATACACCCTTTAAAAATTCATGTCAGTTCAAAGTTGAATTTCTACATTTCTAAGAAACAACTTAGGTTCAGAAGTTTACTGGTTTAAATTTTTTTTCAAGATTATACACTAAAAAATAAAAATATTTAGGCCAAAAAGTAAGATTTATGTTTTTGAATTGCATATAAAATTTCCATCCATTTGTAATACACTGCTACAAACAACATAAACGTGATGCATATCTGTCAGTCATATATGAAACAGGTTTGATGTCTGTACTCATAAAATCATTTGCATCTATTTGATTTTATTTAAATAATCATATTTTATAAATGTATTTATTCAAATTGCTTAGAATCAGCATCAATCAGTTCATTGTGAAACAATTAAATGTATTCAGTTAAAAAGTATGAACATGGTTAATATATAGTCAGCTGTGGAACAAGTAATATTCAATTAGGTAAAATGTATGAGATTGTAACAAATTTCATTTACTGATGATAAATATATAAACCTGGTTATTGTGCATTTAAAACACATTCAGTTTATACTAGGGATGTAACGTTAAGTGTATAAAAATTGTGCCCGTAAGTGTATAGAAGTTGGCAAAACCCAGTTTGTAGATATGAGCACGTTGATGACAGTCACTTAGCTGAACTGATACAGGGTCCTTTCTCTTTAACAGGTTTGTTGGAAGACTGAAGACAAGACGAGACGCTGGAGTGGAAACACAAAGACATCAGAGGGGTAAGGAGTCCAGGTAAGTGTAAACAAGACCAGACACCGATGTGAGGGAAGTGCGAGTCTTTATAGTGCTGGTGGAATGGGATTCAGGTGCTGTCAATTAGAACTCGGGTGATTGGGAACGAGTGGGCGGAGTGTGGAGGTCCGGTGACGATGCGCACTGTGTGTTGGTGGTGGGAACTGACTCCGTGACAGTACCCCTTCCACCATGGGCGGCTCCTGACAACCGGATGGGATGCCGACGACAGGGTCTACCTCGACCCCGAGGAGCAAGACAGTCAGGATGGTCTTGGTGGAACTGAGTAAGCAGCGATGGATCAAGGATGTCGTGACGATTTACCCAGGACCGCTCCTCGGGGCCGTTGTCCTCCCAGTCGACTAGGTATTCCAGCACTGGACCCCGCCTTCGAGAGTCAACGATTGTCTGCACCCGGTAGATGTTCTCGCCTTCGATGATCTCGGGAGGAGGAGGTACCACATCGTCACCAGGATCTGTGGAAGGAGGAGACAAGGGTTCGGTGTGAGGTTTTAACAGTGAAACATGGAATGAAGGTGAGATGCGATACTCTGGGGGTACGTTGAGCCAGTAGGTGACCTCGTTGAGCTGCCTCTGGATGGTGAATGGACCTATGTACCGGGGACTCAGCTTGCGACAGGGCAGTCGGAGACGGATGTCCCGGGTCGAGAGCCATACCTTCTGGCCAGGTTGGTATTGCAGAGTTGGGCCTCTTCTGGCATCAGCCTGTTCCTTATGTCTCCGAACTGCCTGTTGCAGATGTACATGAGCTGAGTCCCACACTCTCTCGCTCTGCTGGAACCAGTGGTTGACAGCTGGAACCTCCGAGGGCTCACCCGACCATGGTAAGAGTGGAGGTTGGAAACACAGGATGCACTGGAACGGGGTGAGCCCTGTGGTGGATTGACGGAGGGAGTTCTGGGCATATTCCGCCCAGGGCAGGAACTGGCTCCAGCTGTCCTGGTTCCGGTGGCAGTATACCCGCAGGTATCTCCCGATCTCCTGGATCTTCCGCTCAGTCTGGCTGTTGGTTTGAGGGTGGTATCCTGATGACAGGCTGACTGACACTCCTAGGAGCTTGAAGAAGGCCTTTCAGACTTGAGAGATGAATTGGGGTCCGTGGTCCGAGACAATGTCCTCTGGAATTCCAAAGTTGCAGAACACATGATGGAATAGAGCCTCAGCGGCCTCGAAAGCAGTAGGCAGTCCTTTGAGAGGGATGAGTTTGCAGGTTTTGGAGAATCGATCTACGACGAAGAAGACACAGGTGTAACCACTGGAGGGAGGAAGATCCGTCATGAAATCGATACCCAGGTGAGTCCACGGTCTTTGAGGGATAGGTAGAGGAACCAGTTTACCCTCTGGGAGTTTCCTAGGAGTGTTAGCAATGGCACAGACTGAGCATCCCTTGACATATTGGGAGACATCCTGGGGCATGGACGGCTACCAGTAGTGTTGCTGCAGGAGCGAGAGGGTACGTGAACTACCTGGGTGTCCAGAGCCCGGAGAGGTGTGAGCCAAGTCCATGAGGGTTTGACGGTGAGTTGGCCCCTCAGGACCTTCCGGCGGAGCAGGGTCGGTGGAGTTAGCCTCGGAGATTTGTTGGTTAACGCTCCACTGGATGGGACTGACGATCATGGCTGGAGGGAGGATGGGTTCTGGGTCAGTATTCTCTGGATCAGGTTGGTACAAACGAGATAGGGCATCAGCTTTACCATTCTTATCTCCAGGACGATAGGTTACAGTGAAGTTGAATCTTGTAAAGAACAGAGCCCAGCGAGCTTGGCGATGATTGAGTCTTCTGGCTTCCCGTAGGTATTCGAGGTTACGATGGTCAGTGATGACTTCAAATGGATGAATAGCCCCCTCCAGCCAGTGTCTCCATTCCTCCAAGGCTAACTTGATGGCAAGAAGTTCCCGGTTCCCGATATCGTAGTTCTGCTCCACTGAGGATAGCTTCTTAGAGTAAAAGGCACATGGATGGAGTCGTAG
The DNA here is from genome assembly GCF_018812025.1 of Megalobrama amblycephala. NCBI lineage: Eukaryota > Metazoa > Chordata > Actinopteri > Cypriniformes > Xenocyprididae > Megalobrama > Megalobrama amblycephala. Next base: position 36,372,196 of record NC_063056.1, read on the forward strand.
TGGCTCACCCTGCCGCTGTGACAACACTGCTCCGACCCCGGTGGAAGAGGCATCTACCTCTACGATGAAGGGCAGTTCTGGATTGGGATGGACCAGGATCGGAGCGGTTTGGAAAGCTTCTTTCAGATGGAAGGCTTCTTGGGCAGATGGGTTCCAGGACAGAGACTTGGGCCGGCTTTTCAGGAATGAAGTGAGGGGTGCACTGAGAAGACCGTAGTTGTGAATGAAGCGTCTATAGAAGTTGGCAAAACCCTGGAAACATTGTAACTCCTTGACTGTGGATGGAAGTGGCCAGTTCTGAATGGTGCCCACCTTCCTCTGGTCCATCTTGATGCCATGTAAGTCGATGATGTAACCAAGGAAGTGAAGCGTTAACCAACAAATCTCCGAGGCTAACTCACCGACCCTGCTCCGCTGGGAGGTCCTGAGGGGCGACTCTATGTACCACCTACTCACCGTCAACCCCTCATGGACTTAGCTCACACCTCTCCGGGATCTGGACACCCAGGTAGTTCACGCCTGACTGGAGGTGAAGTGCTCGGTGGAGGTGTTGTGAGGGATCCTCACCTGTGTTCGTGGAGCCCTGCATGTGGTCTGGTCTTCTGTCAGACAACAGACGGGAACAAGAGGGTCACAGTAAACACGTAGTTTATTTAAAGACAGAGGCACAAAGACAGGGACAACACAGGTAAGCAGTTTGTAGATGAGGACGTTGTCACTTAGCTGAACTGATACAGATAATGTAGGCCAGTGGTTCCCAAACCTGTCCTGGAGGACCCCCAGCCCTGCACATTTTGTATGTCTCCCTATTTCTGACACACCCATTTCAGGTCTTGCTGTCTCTACTAATGAGTTAGGTGTGTTATATGAGGGCGACATACAAAATGTGCAGGGCTGGGAACCACTGATGTAGGCCACTTTTCACTGGTAACACAAGACATTTGGCATTATCAGGACCCACAAATATTCCCCCCATATATTCAACATTATATTTAGTAGTTTAATGTAGTACTGACACTTAAACTCTGTAAACTTGATTTTTTCCCTCACACAGTAATTTTCATTTTGTGTTAACTATACACAATATTGTCAATATTGTTAACTATACACATATTGTCACTATCCATGGTAACAATATTGTTACATTTTTGTATTGTGATATATTGTGACATGATATATTGTTACACCCCTAGTTTATACTATGACAGACATCTTACCTGTTTCTTGTATGATATGCATCATGTTAAGTTTATTAGTTTGTGTGTAATCCAAATGAATGGGAATTTGATATGCAATTCAAATACATAAATCTTAAATTTAGGCCTACATATTTTTGCGAGTGATAGCCAACTATAAATGTAATTTCAGTTTCCTGTTTTGTAAGGCCTGTTTCACATTAACATGACTTACAGGTGATTGTTGACATTCATTGCTATTAACTCTCTGAAGTGGACACATCTAGCACTCAAAGCCACATCTAGTTAAATTACTGCTTTTGTACATAAATCAGCAGATTCTGGCCATGGGCTGCAGACATAGAGGGTGAGTAACCTTTCACTGTTAATATAAGGACGACGAGCTCCAGAGTGCTGTGATCAGCTCTCCAGATCCACTCATTAAGATCACTGAAGTGCAGAGTGAGGGAACAATCCATCATTTTACACTCAGGAGGGCCTTAACTGAAGCTGCTGAAGCACTGAAGATCCTCCTTCAGAGTCTGAATGGAAACAAATGTCTCAGCCAGTAGAAACTCCTGTATTCATTAGCGGTTGAGGCTTCTGTCCTGGATGGAGTTATTGATCCATGTGGTGTCCTTTTCTGATAAAGGTTTGTAGTGGCTTACACCTGTCTGTTACTAAACCAAAACAAGTGTATTTTATTTCAGTATGACATAGTGACAAGCTTGAGGTTTGTTGAAATGCAATACTTTTTACCCTAAATAACAAAAAGAAACATTGTTTGTTGTCATACACATTCTGCTGGCAGATGGCGCTAAAAACACACTGGAACTATGGATGACATTCAATATAATCAAACACAAGACTACAAAATGAGTGAACCACCAAAACAAATATTGCTGTTTAGTTCTTAAAACAGTTCAAATACACACTTTAACAGATACTTTACTACCAACTACAACTACGACTTTGTTGTTATAGCTATAATGAAAATAAAGGCCCAACCTACTCTAAGAAAGTCAATATCAATATTTTATAAACCAATAAGTGATTTTATGAAACCCAGCATCATAGTACTGCCAGGGATGGTGAATCAATCCCATGATACCTCACTCTGGCAGCATCTGCCAATCACAGCCTGAGCTAATGACATTACCTAATTCACCAGTGTGAGTGTCTCCTCAGCACTGCGGTATATCACTGTCAGTATACTGGCCTCTCTTCCCACAACAGTCCCTCAGCTCCAACAGGAAGGAACTGCTTCCCTTCCAGTCACTTTCGTGCCAGTAATAAAAGAAAAAAGAAAAAAATGGAAGGTGTGAAGATCTGTTTGGTTAAATTGCTGTGTAGACTGATTTTTGACTGATTTTTTTTTATATTCACACTTATCAGTTATTGGTACTTTAAAATCAGGTCTACAGATTGATGCCATCTAGTGGGTCTCTAATGAAGAGCAGCACCCAACAATGGCATGCGTTTGACAGGAATCAATGGTGTTCAAAGGTCAATTAACTTATGTGCATAATAAGTACTTACTTATTTTTTACTACTTTACTACTTACTACTTTACATACACTACCATTCAAAAGTTTGGGGTCGGTAAGATCGAAAGAGGCTACATTTATTTGATCACAAAATAGTAACGAAAAAAAGTAATATTGTGAACTATTATTTCAATTTAAAACAACTATATTCTATTTGAATATATTTGAAAATGTAATTTATTCCTGTGATCCAAGCTGAATTTTCAGCATTATAACTCCAGTCTTCAGTGTGACATGATCCTTCAGAAATTGTTTACAACATGTTATTACAACATTTATTATTATTATCAGTGTTGAAAACAGTTGTGCTGCTTTACATTTTTTGTAAAAACCATGATTTTTTTTCAGAATACTTTGATGAATAGAAAGTTTAAAAAAGAACAGCATTTATTTTAAATAGAAATCTTTTGTAACATTATAAATGTCTTTACTGTCACTTTTGATCAATTTAATGTGTTTTTTTGCTGAATAAAAGTATTGCGATCTTAAAAAAAAAAAAAAAACGTATACTAACCCCAAATTTTTAAAGGGTGTGTATAACAACTAGTCAAGCTTAAGTTTGTTTTTACTGTTTTCAAAAGTTGATTCAGCATACTGGTTAAAAAGCAGAACATTTGGAAATTTTTGTTGCAGTCTTCTTTAATAAATGCACTGAAAAAGAAAATAGGAAAAACAATTACATGTCATGTTAAACTACCACAAGCAAACATATATGCAACTTGAAACTGATGTGACGCACACAGTGAAGTACATAGGAACTGGCTAAACAAACAGGATCATATGGGAGGAGAGGACAGTGTGGATTCCAGCGAACTTCATCTCTGGACTGGGTTTATTAAAGTTTTATTTTATCTGTGGAATTATTACCCTGCAATTTATCCTGGACAACTTGCAGATACTCTTAATTTTTTATTGAAGGTGTCATATTATTATAAAGTAATATTTTAATCAGTATCAGGGAAGGGGGATTTTAGGCCTCATGGTTAAATATTAAGTTATATTACATTCACATGAACATATTTAACCATTATAGGCCTATAAATAGGGCTTAGATTAAGCCAGGATTAGGCCTTAGTTCAGTTAGGACATTTAAAGGGTTAGTTCACCCAAAAATGACATTTCTGTCATTAAAGGTGATAAAGAGGATCTTTTCGTCGACTGAGAAACCAAAGACTGTTACTGAGTTTTTGAAATGAGCGCATGCGTAAGAACAACCCCCCCTCCTTTTGAGGGAACGCCTCCCAAAACTCGTGCCACGAGTATTGGAACACGAGTGTTTACCACCGGCATTCGCTGTATCGTGTTAGTGGATTCATTATGTCGGACTCACCGCAGGTAACTCATAATCTGCAGTTGTTACTCCTGTCTCCGGACAAAAACATCGCATGCGGCGCCTGTGGAGTGTGGAAAGTTACTGGAGCACGCAGCCGCGCTCGTCTCTCACAAGGAACGTCACAGCAGTGATTGACAAGCCAGAGGGCCAATCGTTTACGCGATTGGCTGATGTTTTTAAGGCCCTACCTCATGCACAGATGATGTATATTAATATTATTCCTTTCAGTGCACCTAATAAATAGTCTTTTATCAGTTAGTAAAGACAGTTTCAAGTAATATTGCAAAAATGTATAAAACAAAACATCCTCTTTAGCACCTTTGAGTACTCACCCTCACGTTGTTCCAAACCTGTAAGACCTTTATTTGTCTTGGTAACACAAATTAAGATATTTTTGATGAAATCTGAGGGTTTCTGATCCACACATAGGCAGCAACGACATTGCACCTTTTGACGTCCAGAAAGGTACTAAAGACGTCTATAAAATAGTCAACGTGACTACAGTGGTTTAACATTAATATTATGAAGTGACGAGAATACTTTTTGTGAGCAAAAACAAAACAAAAATAACGACTTTATTAACAAATTAATCTGTGTCCCCGGTCATACTGCTATGCTATTTTCATTGCAGAGCTTCAGTGTTTACGTCTGAACGGTGGCTCAGGCGGCTCCTGCATCAGCATCACACGCATGCGTCGTGCTGCTCACGTGACCAATACTGAGCCACCATTCAGACGTAGAACACTGAAGCTCTGCAACGAAAATAGTGTAGCAGTATGACAGAGGACAGAATTTGTTGAATAATGTCGTTATTTTTGTTTTGTTTTTGCACACTAACATATTTTAAGATAAGTCAGTACAAGTTGCTTTCAGTTAAAACAGCTCAAAAATGCATTTTAGTCTGGGACTAGGCTTAAGCCTGGTCTGTGTTCTTTAAAAAAAGAACAGCAATTATTTTAAATGGAAATCTGTTGTAACATTATAAATGTCTTTACTGACACTTTTGATCAATTTAAAGGCACAATATGTAGGATTTTTGGATTAAAATATCCAAAAACCACTAGAACAGTGTTATATATTTTGTTGACTTGTGTACGTACATTATCCCAAATCCAGAGAAATAAGCCATTTTTTAACCATGACATGGACGTGTCTCAATTAATATGATATTCTAAAAATCAATCTAGCTTACTGCAGTGTGCAACAAGTGTCTCACAGCGTTCGCTCGGCAGCAACACACTCAAATGTCCCTAATATGATAAACAGCACTGCGTTACCTCATACGCTTGACTGGAAGAAGCGGAAGCAGCAACTCTGGCATAATAAAAGTTCCTCTGCTATCAAGCTGTGTGTTGCGATCGTCTCTCATTATCAATCGCTCCAGCTGCCTTGTTTCAGCTCACAGAGCACTCGCCCTGCTCTGCTTCATACTACAGTATCGTTAATAATCTCATCCATGAACATGATTTCTGCCAGAGTCCCATTCTGATTCCTTTCCACCGGCTGTGAGTTGAAGACGACATCTCCCAAGATTCAGCGCTCAAACTCACCTTCATCAAGCTACACCTTTGTTTTCAATAGGTGACCTCTAGCGGCAAAAATTCTACATACTGTGCCTTTAATGTGTCCTTGCCAAATAAAAGTATTAATTTCTTTAATAAAAAAAAGTTATACTACCCCCAAGCTTTAAATTATGTGTATAATAACTAGTCAAGTTAAATAATTTAATTAATATGTTAGTTGATTCTGCATACTGGTTATCTGACACTTTTCTGAACATTTGGCAGTCTCTTAAAAAACTGCACTGAAATAATAGGAAAAACAATTACATGTCATGAGTGATTAAACTGGGTTTGCAATCTGATCTCTTTGTTGGGCTCTCTGCATGTGATTATTTATTTTGGGATGCAGGTTTATTCATCCGAATGTGAAGGGTCAAGAGCCTGAGAAAGAAATTATGGAAATAAACATCAGTGTGAACTGAATCTGGAACACAGGAAGTAGTTGCTTGGAAAAATAAAACTGCTAATTAAAATGAACTTCATGCAAAGAAGAACATTACATGGTTTTATGCAAAAAAATAAATACTTAAGTTTAAGTATGTAAAGACATATTTATCCACAAAGATGGCTAGCATACTACATTTGTAAATGTTGTGTTGACCTTGCTTTTGGTAAACATGAGAACAGACAGCTGAATGTTTTCTCATGGATTTCACAATGATTTTCACCCCTGCGTTTCACAATACATACAGATGTCTCATACAAAATATTACTATAATATCTGTCTTTCAAACTACCACAAGCAAACATATGTGCATCCTGAAACTGACGACACTGTTGGCTAAAGTACACAGTGAAAACTTGTCTGACAGGAACTGGCTAAACAATCAGGATCATATGGGAGGAGAGGACAGTGTGGATTCCAGCAAACTTAATCTCCGGACTGGGAATGGTTTATTAAAGTTTTATTGTATCTGTGGAGTTATTACCCTGCAGTTTATCCTAGACATCTTGCAGATACTCTTAATCTTTATCGAAGGTGCCATATTATGGATTAATGATTTATATACTAAAGTAGTATTTTAACCAGTATCAGGGAAGGGAGATTTTAGTCCTGATGTTTATATTATTATAATATAGTTATAATATATAAATATGAACATATTTAATAATATTATATTCACATTAACATATTTAACCATTATAGGCCTATAAATAGGGCTTAGATTAAGCCAGAATCGGGTCTTAGTTCAATTAGGACATTTTTATAAACATTACTGGTGTGCATCTTGAGACAAAACAACAGCACTAACATATTTTAAGATAAGTCAGTGCAAGTTACTTTCAGTTAAAACAGCTCAAAAATGCATTTTAGTCTGGGACTAGGCTTAAAGGTGCTATAGAGGATGTTTTCGACGACTGAGAAACCAAAGACTGTTACTGAGTTTTTGAAATGAGCGCATGCCTAAGAACAACCCCCTCCTTCACAGCTCATTTTGAGGGAACGCCTCCCAAAACTCGTGCACGAGTATTGGAACACGAGTGTTTGTTTACCACCGGCATTCGCTGTGTCGTGTTCGTGGATTCATTATGTCGGACTCACCGCAGGTAACTCATAATCTGCAGTTGTTACTCCTGACAAAAACATCGCATGCAGCGCCTGTGGAGTGTGGAAAGTTACTGGAGCGCGCAGCCGCGCTCGTCTCTCACAAGGAACGCAATGGCAGTGATTGACAAGCCAGAGGGCCAGTCGTTTATGCGATGATCACACAAACGATTGGCTGATGTTTTTAAGGCCGTACCTCGTGCACAGACGATGTATATTGATATTATTCCTTTCAGTGCACCTAATAAATAGTCTTTTATCAGTTAGTAAAGACAGTTTCAAGTAATATTGCAAAAATGTATAAAACAAAACATCCTCTATAGCACCTTTAAGCCTGGTCTGTGAAACGGGGATAAAGTAATATTTTAACAAATGAACAAAGCTGCTCTTTAGACCATCTTTCCTGACAAAACCACAAGAGCCATCTGCAAGCTCACAGCCTTCCTCTAGTCTTCCATCTGTCTGTGACAGTCTAAACGTTCATGCTGATATGTTTTATCTGAGAGTTTTTGGTTGAGCATTCCATGAATGCCAAAGTGACCCTGTACTGTGATAAAACCCAAACAAAATGGATGACAATAATGTCCTTCAGGCAATAACATTGGATTCACATAACGATTTCGGTGCCATTCCATTTTAAATTCACAACCATGTCACAACTATGAATTATCCATGTTGCTCAGCATAAGGACAACCAAAACCAGATTACAAACTAAGGTAAATGACAAATGATCATAAATTAACTCCAGTGGCTGTAATCACATTTCCCATTTGCATAAGGTGGAGGTTTTTACAGGGAAAAGCGAGAGACGCTTAAGGAAACCTGCCTGGAATCAATAGACACGTGAAGTGTGTCGTGAAGAAAATGCTAAACAAACTCACCATCAAGTGAGATGGTCAAGATGGGAACTAAAGAGATGTCTGATTTAGCACACCTTGCTTTACTGTACAAAATAAATAAATAAATAAATAAATAATAATAGAAATGTTGTTTTAGCAATTAATATTGATATTGCTATTTACCAGTTTCAGTATTGTTATTTGCTTGTTTTTAAGTTAAAGGCCATATATACATGAACGATTGTGAAATTAAGTAACTGCAATACTTCCTTTGTTTGTCATAAGATAAGATGACTAAGCAACAGTTGTGAAAGTTAGGTTTATGAGTTTGATGTTTGTAACCAATCACAAAGGTTAACAGTAAGGATGAAGAGAGCATGTTGCAACCTCAAGCGAAGGTGAGCCAGACGAAGACTTCGGTGAAAAAGAGGAAGAGTGCTAGAAGCAGACAACAGCATTGGTGACAGAGGAAGGACATCCGTCTTAGTAAGAAAGAGATACAGAGACTGATAGGCCTACAACAGGAAGATTGGATCATAGGCATTGATCAATTGATGAGTAATATGAAGTTGGAATTGTAAGTCTGAGAAGTAAAAGGCCTCTTCAGATGCTGCCTGCATTAAGCATAGAGCAATACCTGATAGCCTAACGAGAGGCGCTTAACAGCATCTCCAATATTCCTGGATAAATCTAGGTTATAGAGCTTTTTAGCTTAAGTTGATTTAAGTTTTATTTTGTTTTATTTTGCATTAACTGCTTTGTATTGTAACCATTGCCTTAGTGTTACGATTGCCTTCCGTGAGACTACAAACTGAGCCTCGATAAAGAACAACCACAAGGTAGTCTTCTACGTCATTCCTGACTGGTTTAGACTAGATTTGACTAACCTTACCATATCTGAATAATCCTAGGGTTAAAAGGTGTACTATAAAATGTCACATATAAGATAAAAAAACAAAACAAAACAAAAAATAAAAAGGCATAAAAAAGCGAATGATGTTGTGCTGTTTAGTGGCGTTTGCTAAGGCAAGCAGCCTTCGTCTGTTTTTGAAAACCCGTAACTGTAAGCAGTAAACTTGTGTTGGGCATAAATCACACCTCAAATTTTGCATTTAATACAACTCTCAAATATTATTGATGATAATTTCATCATGATGACATTGCAGTGAACACTGCCATTTATTGCGCACCTTGCATAACTGTCAAGCATTATGATGACAGATTTGTTGTTGTTCAGATTAAATTAAAAGCTAAATCCACTTATTAACCTTAAATCATGACTCATGCTAAATTTGAAGGAAAAAAAATGGGCAGGGATTTCAAATACAGCAAACGGCTACTTGGAAGTCACACCTTAGCAAACTAAAAGACATGGAAGTTGTCTTTATTTCCGATTATCTTTGCCTAATAGTCTGTGGATGATTTATGCATTTTAGACAGAGAGGCCAATTAACAAAGAAAACTACATTTCATAACCCAAACACTTTTACATTTAAAGGTGACAATTGCTTAGAGAAGCCTATCTTTTCTCAAGAACCTCCATAAAATTTGAGGCCTCATTCAACTCTGTATCACAAACAATATTGAAAGTGAAGTTTAATTCTTAGGGAGTCAAATATACACATTAGTAATTTGTTTGTACTTCTAACAGACTTTTTGGAAAGTATGGATCCTAAATCTGCCACAACACACTCCAGGGCCCTGTTTGCCTGTTATCATACATGTGCATCAGCGATCACACCCACTGCTGTGCTACTGCGAGGTCACGTCATCGTTTAAGCACAACTGATTTGCATAGTGCGAGATCTAACAGTGACATGAAGATTTGAAATGCTAATGCCAGACCCTCTGTAATCCACAACATCCCCTTACTGTTCTTCCACAGACGAGTCATTGCATGCCAGCGTGTCCCAGCGACCGCTGCAGCACAAAGGCACTGGGTTTGTCCGCCTGCCATGCTGAAAACAGTAAAGTCTTTCTCTGCCATGCAAAGCAGTGAGACGGAAATGACCTAGAAGCATCGTGCCCCCAAGGGCTGTTTTCACACTAATTTCAGATTGGCAAGTGTTGTTCCCCAAAGTCTCCTAAAAGTCTACTACAACTTATTTATTCGCATTTTTAATTCATTTTTTTTTTTTTTTTATAATTTAGCCTTCTGATGCATGGTATCCATTACTGTTTGGGCCATTCAGAGTGTGAAATTATATGCAAATTACTATGTGTTTATCATAATTCTACACTACATCACTGCTATCCTTGTGTCATTTTTATTTTTATTTATGACAGCACAAATATAGCAACAACATTGTCTCGTTAGGTTTTTGGTTTTAGGTTGTTTCCTTGAACTCTCAGTTCTTGTTTTCCTACGTCCATGGAATGTCCCCATAAAACATGGAAACCCAATGTCTCTGTGTGTGTGTACTGGCCACTGTGAGTGCCTGTACCCATGACAACCCATGTAGGAAGGCAGAGTATGCAGCATGTTTTATACGGGAAAGACTCTAATAAACATTTCTGGCACTATACCACTACATGCTGATTTTTCTCAGAGAAGGAATGTTTAGAGGATGTACTGTGTGCCTGTCCCTCATCTCTTCAGTGGGCTCGGAGGAATGCATGCAGAGGATGGAGTTAATCTGAAGGGGGAGTGCCGCAGGGGAGAGTCTATATATACATGTGGACCCTGGGAGGCTGCTGCTTTTAGGCACAGTTGGACTCTGTTGGAACACTAGAGAACACCTCTGTACATTTCACCAGACTAACGGTGAGTCTCCTTTTTTTGCTCTTTGTCTTTTTTTCAATTTATTATCCTTCCCTTTCTCTTTTTTCACCCTTTGTTATTTTATTTGCACAACTTGGAAAACTTAATATAGCCAAGGATAAAAAGGCAAAAAGATATTATTAAAATACAAAAAATAAAAATAGCTGGCCAGTCTATGCTTTTTTTTATTAACATTTGTCATGAACAGTTGAAGAAGACACTAATGACTATTGCCAGTCAATATTGAATTAAGTTCCACATCCTGACATATTATGGCCATTTAACACTGGATGTTTTGCTTAAGTCAATATACTGACTGCCACGAAGCTCTAAGCAGCATTTGGATAGAAATAAGGGACGTGGCTTTGAACTTGAACAGTTCCTCTTTTTCAGATTCAGTTGGTTTGTTCCTTTCCTTTTTCAGAGTAGAACTATCAAAAAAGGGTCTTGTTGTACAAATTGCTAGACTGAACTTATTTTCCTACATTTCATTTTCTTATGAAGTTATTTTCTTTCTCAAATCGGACACATCCTGGAGTTTTAATTTCAAAGCCATCTTAATTATTCTTACAAAGGAGGACTTGAAACAATCAGGATCATTGTATTGTTCAGTAAGTATTGTTTTGCTCCTAATTCCATTGAGATCAGAATGCTCTTTTAAAAGATGAATTGTTGAGTCATAAATTCCAAATACGAGTTCTACATGATTAGTATTCATAATAATAGCTACTGAATTGTTCACATAATTCACTAAATCATTATGTGAGACATTATTGCACAAGAGCTAAGTGAAGTCTTTAATCTTTGAAATATCAAATGTCAGGTTTAGTCTTGTATATTTATTTGTGCTTATTTATATGTGAAAATCTGAGTCATTTTGTTGTCTGCTGTAGAACAGGGTTTCACCACAGGACAAGTGTATTGGTTTCAGATTTTCTCAGGTCTGGGTGTGCCTTTTTTTTTCTGTATATTGAGTCTTGGGAAATAAGATACGAGTGTGAGATCATCTCCCTTGTGTAATCCAAGTGCCCAGAAATGTTCTAAATGCTCAACATTTAAAGCCATCAAATATATTCTCCCAGCAACCCCTCCAGAAAACTTCTGCTTTGCTATACATCTGGGGTTTAAATGCTGAATTATTCTCCAAAGAAGAGGAGAACAGCTCTACTATTCACAATGACTGTGTGCTCATAATAATAACAATAATAAAGAGTGCTTTGAAGCACAAAAAACTTTTAGTGTATTTGCTTTTAATTCTTATAGCAGACAGCTGATTTCACTGATCTGCCTTTATTGTTGTATAATTTGCTGGCAGGGTGTAAGGTGGAACAGGACATGCCCGAACATGTTTTCTTTTTCTTTTTCTTTTTTTTTTTTTAAATGGCTTGAGCCAATGGAAAACATGTATAAATGTACAAACACTCTGGTATTTCTGCCCCTGTGGTCTGGCTGTCCAATTCATCTCAGGTTAATGTTAAGGTCCTATCCTGAGCAAACAAATATGACCCCTAGAAATGGCTGCATTGATTTCAGTATTGATTTTTATGTTGTGGCTTCCACTTTATGATATATGTGCCTTGATCTGTTACAGACAAGGGTAAGAAGGATAAGACGGCCTCTCTGCTTTGAACCAGAATGAATCCGGTGGAAAAATGGGTTTTGCAGAACAAGGACAGTATCGAGAAAGGAGTGGAAATCATTGGGCAAGGCTGCGAGATTTTAGCGGCCACTGTGGGACAGTTCCACCCCATCCTGGAGGCCGTGTTTTTGGCCTCAGCCGAGATCCTCGGCAACCCAGGTGGAACAGAAGCCAAGTTCCTCGCTGAGCAGTTTGAAAAGATCAACCAGAAACTCGAAGGTATTCAAGATGAAATCGACCAAATCGCTTTGGAGATGCAGCGGGCATCCATGAACATGTTGAACTTTGACTATGAGGCAAATATATTCACTCAGTATGAGAAGTTTCAAGACTTTGTCAGTGCTAAGCCTAAGTTCAAGGAGTGGAATAAGGAGGAGTTTATAAGCCAGTATGAGAACACCAAAAGGGATCTGAACATTGATGCCTTGTACAATGCTGTAACTGGAGAGAATTTTGCTGGAGATGGCATATTGGACACGGTTGTGACCACAGAGAAAAGGAGTAGAAAGTCAGTGGAGGAGTTCTGCGCCAGGCTAAAGAAGATATTTGTCATGGGCATCATAGCAGTCATAGGTTACACCGCCCTGAAAGAGGGAGCGGCAGCTGAGAACATAGTGAAGACATGGCAGAATCAAATGGAAGAAGTAGAGAAACGCATGAAAGCGGCGGTGGATGACTGCATCAAGAATTTCCCCTTGCAGGCCAAAACAGATGTGGAGCAACTTCTAAAGGGACCAGTCAGCGTTAACCCAGAGTTTGCAGGATCTATACTGGATATCCTTGAGAAGAAATATTACTGGGTTTCATGGTCAGTTCAAGTGGTAAACCACAGTGGCGGCTTTTTCTTGTGGAACTGGCTCGCTGGCAAAAAGTACCATGGAAGCGGTGGAGGTGGCAACTTTTTTGATCTTCTGGCCGCAAATAGCGTCAGAATTGTGGTATCTTTCAGTGCAGACCCGAAACCCATCAACAAGAGCCAGCTGCTAGATCAGATAGAGGCACAGAAGCTGAAGGGAAACATGGAGTTTGTGGCTCAGATGCTGGGGAAGACTTTTCCCAACACTGTGGTCCATGCCATTAGCACTTATAAGAAAGTAGAAGAGAAAAACAACTTCCAACCAGAATGTTTCTACTTTGGGATACACAATAATGCATACATGTGCATTCATTCTGAATAGATGTGTGAAGCGTTGAAATGGCAATCAGTCTTCTATATATTTTTGGTTTTAAAAATTGTATCAAATAGTCCAGCATTAAAAATAAAGCAACTGGATGTCTGGATTGTTATTATGCACCTACAATGACAAAGTATGTAATTGCTGGTTCTTCACTTTATTTTTGCATGTCAAGGCATAAAAGAAATATATAAAGATAAATATTTGTCTTTGACCAAACATAAATGCTTACATTTTGAATAGAAATTGTATTGTTTTGTAGTTATGAAGACTTTTGAAAGACCAGTTGAGTGGCGAAAACTTCAGTGATCGACGGAAAAGATTCGACAATGCTTAGAAACAGATACTTTAGGTTTTACTCAAGGCTTCTACTGGAAAAATTGTATGTTCAAATAAAATAATGAACATTCAAGTGTAAGAATTGAAAATATCTAAAGATATTTTAAAATGAACAAAGACATAGCACAAAGGTGCTGATAGTGATCAAACCCTGTAGGCAAAGATTTGTGTACATCGGGGGTCTACAAATGGTCACACCTTTGGTACAGTTTTAATTGTACCAATCAATTTGATTGGTCAGTTTGAATGTCTCACATTTGAGTTTTGGTCACATGGTCAGGGAAGGGATAAAAGAAGATTGTAACTGTTGCTCTGGTCTCTTTTTATACTCTGGTCTTCTTTCTTGGATTCTTGGCTCTTGGGCACTCTCTTGCCCTCTCTCTCTCTCTCTCTCTATTGCTCTCTTTCTCTCTCTCAGGTAACTTTTTACATACATGCTGTGTACAATTAATGGTATATGATTTTATCATCTCATACATCTATTTTGCAATTATTTTAAGTGTAACTATAATCAGATATTGTCATTAAACCCTTTCAATTACAAATGATGTGCTAACTAGTTTTGATTTAGTATTAACATTAATGTGCTCCCTATTGCAATACAATATTGTCACACTATAGCAACGCTCTCCCACATATTTTGCTATTGTAACTGTGCTTATTTCCGTCGTTGGTATAAGTTGCAGTGGGTGGTAATAGACAAGAAATGTACAGTATTCTAACATCTTACTGATAAAGTTTCTTTAGTCGCTTGGCAAACCTTACAGTCTGAACCGCTGTGGGAGTTCCACCCTTACACAAGTAATCTATATATTCTCTGTAATCCAGGAATCATGTCCATTTCATGTTTATGATGGTATGTAATCACAAATAAAACAACTATGATTATGATCAGACTTGAAATTTGTTTCAAAGTATCAACAGACATCCAGATGTGTTCAAGTAATGGACCTTATTCTAGATAGACATTATAGGCCTACTTTTTTTTTTTATTACATTTACTGTATGTCAAAGTCATAGTCTTGTTTTAATTTGCAAAAATAAAATATGTCTAGCTGAATAAGGTTCATATTTTACAGGAAATGTATAGGAGACTTTTAAAAAAGACTGAATAATGTTCCTTATTAAAAAAAAAAAAACGTACTATGGTAACCATTTGTCAATAATTAAAGGATAAAACTTTTACAATAATAACAAAAACTGCACAATGGAATTTTTGTGGAAAACTATGGTTACTGTGGTAAATTATAAGGAATAAAGAACCATACTTCATGTCTAGCAAGTGGCTCGTTTGTAGTCACTACGCCACCCCGAAATAACGGGGAAATAAACAAAGAATCAAAACACGTTCCACTTAAAGGCGTGAGTTAACATTTAAACAAATAATCTTTTATTAAAGTTAAAAT
Organism: Megalobrama amblycephala; assembly: GCF_018812025.1. Classification (NCBI taxonomy): domain Eukaryota; kingdom Metazoa; phylum Chordata; class Actinopteri; order Cypriniformes; family Xenocyprididae; genus Megalobrama; species Megalobrama amblycephala. The sequence continues at coordinate 36,387,519 of NC_063056.1, forward strand.
AATTAAACAATAAATTTAAAACCAAAAATCAACAGCATTGAATTATAGTGGGCCTCAACTAGCATAAGCAATGGGGCGCACCTTACCTCCTTGCTCCTGCGAGAGTAGGCTACTGCGCCCAGCACTAGGGGACAAATAACAGGTTCTCATACATGCCTTAGCTTCTTCAACCCATTCATTAATATCCACCCAAGACTTCCCACTAAATTTTGGCCATCTCTTATCTCTAGGCACAAATACAAACCTTTCAGTTACTGGAGTACAGTCAGTACTACCAGTCAGTGATGGAAGTATAAGGGCAGTAGCTGTGGCAAAGGTAGGCCTACTAGGTCCTGCAATTCAGACACCCTCTCCTGTCGCAATCTCTCATTGTCACCTCCATTATTATAAAATGTACCTACTTAATGTTGTAGTACTCAGCACCAACAACGAACGGCACCTAAGGAAGTCGAACCAAAAACTGCAATCTCCAGAGCACACGCTGCTGCTTTGTTCCAAGAGAGAGAGAGAGAGAAAGAAAACAAAACAAAAACACAACTTACATCAAAAATATACGGTCCCACGCCTCTTCCATATATTCTGTGGACCCTGCCGACAATGCCACATGTAGCAAGTGGTTCGTTTGTAGTCACTACGCCACCCCGAAATAACGGGGAAATAACCAAAGAATCAAAACATGCAAATACGTTCCACTTAGAAGAGGCAAGAGGTGTGAGTTTCCGTTTAAACAAATAATCTTTTATTAAAGGTAAAATAATTTACAAACAATACATTTAAAACCAAAAATCAACAGCATTGAATTAACTTGGTCGAATAAAAGAAAGAAAAGGGAAAAGTTAACAATCAGTACAGGAGCTGAGGCTTCCTTTATGAGAAGCAGGCTAGTGTGGCACATCCAGAGCACAAAAGTACAAACCTACGGAGCCCCTAAAGGGACATGGTGGTAGAAAAAAAAAATGGGAAGGAAGGAAATTTTACGTGGTGGTGGAAAAAAATTTGGGATGGGAGGATTTTTTTTTTTTTTTTTTTTTTCAAATCTTTTGCCTTCCCTCGCAAAGATGTTTTAAAAAGTTATAATCGTTCCCTTGCTGTGAGCTCGGACAAACACTTCCTCTTTAATGTCCCGCTGGCTGGCAGTAGTGTTTCAGTTAGTGACATACGTTAATAATGCACACAAATAATGCGCGGCTCATAGAGTTTGAACTTGTTGGACTCAAAAATGAAGAAATGCAGTCAGTGCTTATGTCAAGCAGTTCAGTTAGCAATATATTCACAGATTCGAGCTTCCCGGATTAATAACTCGTGAGCTAAACGTTGTTAAAACACAAATACAGCTGCTTCCAATCATAGTAACCTAGACAACAAGCTACAACAACCCAATTTTCCTCAAATATGCTTTATAATAAATTGGCCTCTATGAGCAGGCGGCGGAGATACACGCCTGAAGGGACCGTCTGAAAAGTGCAAAACCCAACACTTAGTTTGATTAAAAAGAAAAAAAAGCATAACGTTTATGATTATTAATTATTAAATACAATAATATAATAATAACTTCACTGTTATTAGTAAAAATATTAAATAAATTGTAATGCCATAAAATCCAGTAAGCAATTATCATGCAAAAGCTGTTGTATGTAAGCTGTGTACCAACATCATTTGTGTAAAGAAGGCCTTTATGTGCTACTTGCCAAACTAAGTGTTGTAGTACCTATAACCAGCAGGAGAGCAGTGATGTATGAACTGAATTTGATGACAGTACAGTGTGTTACAGTGAAGTTATTGAGTATTTTTCGTAATATAAAATGAGCAAAAGGGTTTTAACAACGTTTAGCTCACGAGTTATTAATCTGGGAAGCTCGAATCTGTGAATATATTGCCAACTGAACTGCTTGACATAAGCACTCAGAGCCGGCCCGTTATATAGGCAGTATAGGCAAATGCTAAGGGCACAATCTCGCTAGGGGGCGCCAAAGAGGCCGGATGCGTGGACAGGGGCGGATCTACCGGGGTGGCACGGGGTGGCATCTGCCACCCTAAGAAACAGCTTTGCCACCCCCAAAATTATCACAGAATAAAATATGTAGCCTAGTGTTTCAAGTACTGCTTTTCAGGAGCGGCGCATCAATATGATGTCTAAAAAAATTGCGTAACACAAAGTGATGGCAAGAAAACACGTCTTTCAATAAACTGTGCATGATGGTTGCACGCAGCGCTCCCAGTATGCTTCATTAACAAATGACTCTTATGAACCGGTTCTTTGAGAGTCAAAAACACAGCGCAGCCAAGTTCACTTACGATTTTTTTCCCATATTTGTACGTGAATCGGAAAATTATTGCTTCCCGGCTAACTCAGAAGTCCTGTGAGAAATGTAGTCCCATCCGAATATGTCAGATTAATTTTCGTAATTTTTTGACGAGCTGATTCAGCGACCGCCCGCTCCACTTTCATCACGGATAAAGGTATTTTTGCCATCCGACGAACCATGAAATCAATACGGAGATACCGATCACAGAAACTAATAGCAGAGTTGGGGTAAGAATCTAAACGTATTTTAGCTTTTCTCGATTGCTAACACATTAGAAGTGATTCAGATGGCCCAGTTTCCCAAACCATTCGTTCAGTTATCAAAACAAAAACACATTTCTCAAAACGTTTAACAATGACAACATTAGGTAGCAAAACTGATGACACACCAGTAAAAATCGGAGAGAGCTGAATGAATAATTTACAGGGGTTTTAAACTTACACAGTACCAGTAGGCTACTTTAGATGAGGGAAATGTCACGTTGTACACCCTCAATGTTGTGATTGTCAATTTTTTTAGCCATTTGTTACATGTAGCCTATACTGTATTTTTTGCAGCGCTGAGAAATGATTGCCTAGGTATATAGTCTTGTGCAGAGATCGAGTCAACTGGATCATCCATTGTGAAGGCCTCATCGACACGACAGCCAGTAGCACAGTTCCTCAACAGACCGTCCATACCGGCGTGAATCGTGATGAATACGATCCTCAACTGGATGGAACTGAAATAAATACTTTGATTGTTGCGATCCTATCAGACTTATGATAGCAACCTGATTGTAACAAAGCACTGTTCGCAAGAGGAGAACTGGCCCCCCGACTAAGCCTGGTTTCTCCCAAGGTTTTTTTTTTTTCGTTTTTTTTTCTTCTCCATTTTAACACCTATTTGCCACTTGTTTGCCATGCACCTGATGTCACCTGATGGAGTTTGGGTTCCTTGCCGCTGTCGCCTTTGGCTTGCTTAGTTGGGGACACTTGACATTTGATATTCAATAGTATTCTTGACATTTATTCAACAGTGCTACTGATCTGCCTGCATTGACACTATTATTTAAGAGCTGCTGTGCAGCCAAATTATGTACCAGTTATCAATGTAAAGCTGCTTTGACACAATCTGCATGGTAAAAAGCGCTATATAAATAAAGGTGACTTGACTTGACTTGTGTCAGAAGACCAATACACTGCTATAGTACTGTACTGTAATGAAATTTAGCTAAATGTGCAGAGGATGCTTAATTTACTTTTACTGCAATTGACAGTCTACTGTATTGTGGTGCATACCAAGTTCATACTTATTTTTCTCATGCTTTTCATCTACTGCAAGATCAATTTATAATAGTAAAATGAAAAAGAGGTATTTTTGTTACCGTGTTATATGAATTGATCTCACTAGTGTTCACTGGGCAGTGCAGTAGTGTGTGTATTTGTTATGTTTTGTGTGTCATCTGATGCAAAAGTTTGATTTTGTCAGACAAGAATAAGTTTTTGACTAGAACATTTTATTTTGACCTGGATGTTTGAGGTTTGTGCAAGTTGGTGTATAGTTTTGATATTGTGTTTAGCTGTGAGAAAATGTTGAATTGTTTCATGAATTGTGCATTAGCAATCAAGAAAAACAATAGAGACTGAAAAGTTTGAAGGACAAATTTATGTTGGCTTGTCATAAACCCAACTTCAAGTCTTGTTTAAAAAATGTAAAAACTTTGGTCAGTTAGTCCAGAATATAGATGTTCTGGGTGATTGCTAAAGTGTTGCTAGGTTTTTGCTAGGAGATTCTGGGTGGTTGCTAGGCTCTTGCTATGCAGTTGCTGATGTGTTGCTAGAGTATGTGGTTGATAGGGTGTTCTGGGCGAACACACACAGACATTCCCACCTCTGTTAATAACAGAAACTCAAAAACTGTTTTGTTGCTCTTTAACTTGCACTAAAATGTGATTTATACCATTGAAGTAGCCTGTCTAATATTAATAAAACTGCTCATCTCCTTTAGTGATACAAGCTCAGACTCATTTAGAAGTTTTTCATATAGTGTTTACTTGGTGCCATGATGGATATTGAAATTTTGTTATTTATTAATTTCATACAGTATATAGATACTTTCTGGTAATGCAATGTTTGTGAACACAATTGTGTATGTAAGGCTATAATTCTCCAAAAACTATACATGAGCGCTTGCTTTGGTGTTGCCACCCCTTTGCCACCCTATAAATAATTTTGTAGATTCGCCCCTTTGGATAAATCGCAATATAAGGGGGCGCCAAAAAAAATCTTGCCTAGGGTGCCAAAGAGGCTAGGGCCGGCACTGTAAGCACTGACTGCATTTCTTCATTTTTGAGTCCAACAAGTTCAAACTCTATGAGCCGCGCATTATTTGTGTGCATTATTAACGTATGTTACTAACTGAAACACTACTGCCAGTGCCAGCCAGCGGGACATTAAAGAGGAAGTGTTTGTCCGAGCTCACAGCAAGGGAACGATTATAACTTTGCGAGGGAACACAAAAGATTTAAAAAAAAAAAAAAAAAAAAAATCCTCCCATCCCAAATTTTTTTCCACCACCATGTAAAATTTCCTTCCTTCCCATTTTTTTTCTACCACCATGTCCCTTTAGGGGCTCCGTACAAACCCGCCAATCAGAATCACATCCACAAAATTCACTGCAAATAATGACCAGAAATAGTTACACAGCAATAATGACAACCCTTATTGAAGTGCAGCCTTTGCAACCCCAAACCAGCCCGCTTCCAGGAAACAGTCTGCTCCTGCAAAATACAAAAGAGAAAAAAAAAGAAAATCACATTAGAAAACAAACGAACCAAACACCAATGTAAATAGGCAAAAAAAAAAAAAAAACACATTCAAGGTCAATTTTCTAAACAAACAAATAACAAAAACCAAGAAAAACAACTCACAATACTGAAATGAACAAAATAATCAGTTTTACAAAAACAATAGGCCTACACATTAAAGACAAAAAAATTATGTCTGTCACAACACAAAGATCACACAAACTCAGAACTGATCACGGCTCAAGGTTTCAAAATGACCGAGACCACGAATACCACATAGCGGTAATCACTCCAATTAATAGTGACTGTTATCAAACAGTCAAAAATCACTAAACTGAGGGTTGGTGACACTGACAGTAATACCAAAATAAATCAATGCAAAAGCAAATAAACCCAAACAAACAAACAAAAAAATGATACAACAACCGCAAAACAAAAACATCAGGCCCACTTAGCCATTGGACAAGAAATGTGACGACCCAAAGCAGCAGCGCGACTCAGCGCGAGAGAGAGAGCGAGAGAGAGAGAACTGCAATGCATGCAATGAGGACACTAAACACAACCCTCTGTTACAAATCTCAATTTTAAAAGACAATGACTTACAAAAGAAAATAAACAACTCACTCACCTTATAATTACACGATGTGACACTCAAAACTGCACACACCAAAGTCATATGGTAGCTCCTTTAGTTGGTATATTAACAGCTGCTGCTCCAACCTGGCTATTGTGCTGCCATGACGCACAGGTGGGAGCCCTAAAGACACACCACAATAAAATGTATAACTGTAGTTAACTCAAACCAAACTTCCCACACCGCAAATGCACAACATTAAAACTTACCATGGGGGTAAGCAACACACACACAGGCTTGGACCGACATCACACTAAACAAGTAAAGATCACATAATACATATATTGCCAAAAATATTGGGACGTGTTCTCTGGAGTGACGAGTAATGTAAATAAATAAATCTACAAGTCACAATGTCTACAGTAACTAAATATAAGTTATCTATTATATTTGTCCATTAGTACTGTTGATAAATTAAGGAACATTTGTGTTGGATAAAAAGTGAGTTAACACATCAGCAGCTACCTCAACATTTAAATGTAGCATTGAGCACATAAATCTCAGAGGAAAATTGAATCTTGACAGATGATCACGTGTTTATCTGGTGGAGAGAGGCTGATGAAGGAATGATGCCATCAAAGGCTTTGAGTGAGTATAATACAGAAATGAATACAACATTTATTTAAATCTTAAGCTGTAGTTTATATGAATTATTGTAATTTCAAACAGAGTATTACAGCACTTTTCTGATTCTTGATTTGTGTGCATATGCTGCTGAGCTGTTGTGGAGCAGGACCTGCAGGGCAAGGTGACGGCAGCATTTGGGAACAAAATCAGGGAGAACCTGAAACATAAAGTAAGATCATTTTGTTACTTTTAATACAGAAATCAAATGACATTCTGCTGTCAAAATGACTGCATTTGTATTATGTTTGTACAAGGATGTGAAATGTCCTCAGACTGGTGTGAGCACCGAGGATGAGAGTCACAGCAGATCCTGGAAATGGTGTAGTGCCGTGGATGAGACCCTCCATCACTCCACCTGCCCTTATTGCAACATCTGGCCCAGATGTTGCTATGATTTCTTCATCCTCAGTGAGCCCAGAGCCAGCGAGAACATCTAGAAAAAGACCAAAGGATATTGAGGATGTGATTTTGGTCAAGTTTGTTCTGCTGGTTTCTGTTCATACATTGGAGCCCAAATTTCATAAGCTTCAAAAGCATCATCAAATAATGTCATGAAGCGTCTACAAAATCAGGCTCCATTCACTGATATTGTATGAACAGAAACCAGCAGGACAAACTTGACTAAAATCACCTTTTGTGTTCAGAAGTGAAGAAAAAAAAATACACAGGGATTGAACAGCGTGAAGGTGACTAAATAGTGTCTGAATTTATTTGTTTGGCTGAATTATATCCCCAAATAGAAATTGTATGAAATGTATGTATGCATTTATATTATACTTATATTATACTGTTTTATTAAGCATTTGTGAGACACTAACAAAATAATTTACAAAAATCACATTTACATTTATGCATTTGACAGAAGCTGTAAAGCATGCGCCCTCTAGTGGGCGTAAAAATAATGACAGTGTCGTGTTATATCTGTCGTCATGAAATGACGTATGACTGTCATTGCCAAACAAAATGCGTGTTCATTTAAATGCAATGTGTGGACTTTTTACACCATTTGTCCTATTTCCATTTACAAAAATTAAATTTTATTAATGACTACATTCACCCACCCCTAAACCTACCCTTAGTGATTTATAGTGCATTTACACTTTATGAGCACATGTGTTCCCTGGGATCGAACCCACGATCGCATGATCACATGATTGCATATTGTTATTGTAATGCTCTGCCAGCTGAGCTACGCGAATACACAGATAAAAGGGAACAATGCATTAAAATGAAAGCAAATGCTCCTATGGGTCGTAATTTCATGAATTAAAATGAAAGTGTCCTGTTGTCGATAGGGGCGCCACTTTAGTAAACGCTCCTATGAGTCGTATTTCAGGGAAGTGACAAACGATATGGTCGTATTGGTTGGAGAATATGTTGCAATTTAAGAATGCAGTTAGCAAATAATGTAATAATTTAGGCAATTAATTTACAATCACTGTTAGCAGTTTAACTGAAGGTTGAAGCAATGAGCTCCTGGAAAAATGAATTACATTAACAATAATTAGGATATATAGAAATTGGGCAATGTGCATGTTGATCCAGATGATTGCGTCTTCTGAAGTCCTCGCAGGAGTTGGCGCAGTCTCTTCATAGGTGTTGGTCACAGTATTGGACTTACAGTGCTATAGGGACGATCCCTGTGGAGCAACTTGGAGTAAAGAGCCTTGCTCAAGGACACACTGGTGGTGACGGCTGCGGAGATCGAACCAGCAACCTTCTGCTTACCAGTTCAGTTTTAAAAATTAGCATGTAAATGTGAAAATATGAAATTAAATATGGCAAGAAACAGAATGCTGACATGAAGTGTAAAACGTTTTAATTTGTTTAAAGGTTTTACAGGTAGTCATCCTCATGTAGAGCAGGCACACAAATGTTTGGAGCAGACACAGTGGCAGCCAGATTGTCCCGCACATCTTCTCCCACTCTTGCTTCAGAGTTGTGGGGGTCAGGGGACCATCATCATGGTTTTCCTCATCCTCTGGATCAACAATGTCCTCATTGAGAAGAGCAGCAATGAGGGACATGATGGAAGGCAAAGACAGGCGAATATGTTCTCGGTGGTCAGTTGCTTCAACAAAATAAAGCCGCAGAATTGGCACATCTGTGTTGAGATGGCAGTAGGATCTGAGGTTCACCACCTGTAAATACATGATTGTTAGAGCAATAAGTTTGAATAAAGCTTTTTTCCATGTGTTGTTGATGTATGTATTTATTGTGATGGTTACTTTTATTCATTTATTCACGTTTCTTATTGTTGTAATTATTTTATTAATTCATGCATTAATTCATTGCTTGACTGTAAACAGATGTATTCACCTTGGTTGCATTTGTCTAGTGTGTGTTTGTAGAGCTATTTTGACTCTGTGAAAGAGAAAGCGCCCTGAGTTCAAGTGAATAAATTATTATTCACCTCTATTCAAAAGAATCAAAGTAAATCACTCAGAAAATTTAGTAGATCAAAATAGGATGTATTAAAAATGAAACAAAAGAAAATACAAAATATGTGTTTCTGTTCACAAAAGCATTGTACAAAATAGACACTACAGTTTCACAAATTCGGGTATTAAATTCTTCAAATAATAGTGAAGCCCATAGTCTTTATAACCCTTCAAACTCGTTGGGGCCCATACATGAAGATACGTTCCGTTCAGACAAAAAATAAATAAATAAACAAACTGTACCTCCAGGTGACTCAAACCAATCAACCGCCGTTCCGATAAATTATGAGGAGAGCAATGACGTTCAGCAATCGGAGCGATGATAGTGAAATAGTTGCTTCGATCTAGTTGAACAGGTTTCCTCATTGGCGCAGACAATCGATGTCTCAATGACAACGACCAGGGAAATCCCTCGCTGCCAGCGGAACTCCGAGTGTTGCCGGGTAACTCAGAGCACTGTCCGATGTCCTCACGAGTTCCTCGCGCTGTCCTCGTTCGTCGGTAAATAGATTTATAGTCTTTGCGCAACACTCTGCCTTGCGCATGCACTGGGTTAGATCATGCTGACAGAGCCTGTTTCACACTGCAAGCGTGAGCAGCGCGTATTTTTTTCGGCGTGCATGTTAACCAACGGATGCATTCACACAGGCAGCAGGAGCAGCGCGTAAAGCCTCGTTTAGGCCGGGTTTACACTGCACGCGTGTGCGGTGCGTTACGGCTGCGACGCGGCTACCGGAGCTGATACGCGGCCACTCTAGTCAATGCTCGTGTTTACACCAGCCGCGGCGCGGTGGTTTGAGAAGCCTCGCCTATTTTTGACGGACGCCGCGTCCAAGACGCGCAGCTCAAATACAAAATAAAGTCAAAATAATCACCCTGAGTAAACTCCCGCTCATATTTCACTTCACTACGATGCCAGAAACTGACAAGAGATTCGAAGTTGAAAAACTTGAAATTTCTTTGTTTTTGTTGTCCATAACTGGAATTTTATTTGTATTAACTTCATCTGTATGGCTACAGCAAAATAAAATATGGCATAGCAATAAACACAATTAAACCGGGCAAAATATAACAATTTAGCCATTAAAAACATGAAAATCACGAAAACAACGTTAGACAGGCAAATCTCGTGGTCTCGCGAATCCAGCCGCTTCGCTTCTGAAATGTTTCTGGTGTGAGTTGACACTGCGGAGTGAACGGAACAAAACCTTGCCGGAGCCGTAACGCGCCGCACACGCGTGCAGTGTAAACGAGGCTTAAGCGTCAAGCAGGAGCGTCGCGTAAGCAGCAGTGAAGCGAGGGTTTCGGCGCCGAGTCTATTTTTGCTGCGCTGCTGACGCTCAATTAAAGTGAAAGCACACTTTTTATGGACAAAATAAATATAATTCCACACAAAAAGTGTTCAAAATGCGCAGAATAAGCATGTCTAATGAGTTATAACCAGTGTTGGGCACGTTACTTTAAAAAAGTAATTAGTTATAGTTACTAGTTACTTCTCACAAATAGTAACGGAGTTAGTAACTGAGTTACATCATTATAAAAGTAACTAATTACCAGGGAAAGTAACTATTGCGTTACTTAAAAAAAATTAAAATATGTCAAATAACTTGAATGCCCCCATTATTAAATATAAGTCTAAGAATTAATAATTCTTGATCCGACTCGTGACTCATGATCCACTCTTACTTATGAAATTTCTCTGTACTGTCATTAAAGAAAATGTAGTTTCATATGTTTAAATAGTCCTGTGTTATGTTTTAAATTCATTTACTTGATTATGAAAAGTGAACACCATGAGTAAGATGCATCATAAGATGTGCAATATATCGGGAGTCATGGAGTGGGTCAGACATGATTTGGACCACTTCATTAAGTTTTGTTTTATAGAAAGCCTCTCTTTAAAGTGAATTTCGTTTTTTAAAAAATTGTATCTTAATTTTAATCAATGTTTCATCAACCAATTGCCTGGATTTAATAAATAAGAAGCAAATATAGTAGAAAATATAATCATGACATGGAAGCGCGGATGCGATCACTGGCGCGTGAACTGGAGCGCGACTTATAGGCTAAATGAACCGAAACTCATGCGTATAGGCTGCTTGCCTCGCAGACATGAGAAATATATCTATAGAAAGCTTGAAATATCTACTTTAAAATGAAATAATTAAAAACGAAAAGAGTCTACTCTGATTATGTAATCCGAATGAAATGTGCATTTTCTCTCTAGGCGCGTCCAGTATATGCGGAGATGATGAGAGTCAGCAATGTCAACTTCATCTTTGCAGCCGACACTGATTCAGAAAATATTACTTTATTAATTATTTTTTTTTTTTTTTGTCATATTCATAATCATTACTTTTGGCGGTTGTTTATGGCAAGCGTTATGCGTGCACTTGAGTGCATAGCCTATATTACACAAACGCTCATTATTAGTTTATTCTCTCCAGTATTTAAGAAATTAAATTAATATAAATGTGATTAGTCAACTAATGGCTTAAATGAACAACTACTAGTCGACTAGAAAAACTTATTTCACATATTTCCGATCCAGCATGTCACATGTTTATCGTAGTAGATAGGACCTTCGAACCAGAAAGACACAGCTTACATTTGACTAAAAGGTGTTTGTCTTTATGCTCAACTAAAGTGAAATAATGAGCATATTTCCACTTTGAGAAACTCGTCTTGCTCTCGCCTTGACTCGCCATGACTGCCGCACATACTTGAATAAACGGAAACACGCCCACAGTGCGTCTTCGTGTTTACAGTGGTTGGCATCCACCAATCCTGCAATGCGTCGCTGCTGTAAACAGGTTGCTGTAGGCTACACTTCAGCCAAAATTAATTAATTAAAAAAAGTAACGTACAACGCACCATATAGTAACGGTAACGGAGTTAATTTATTTAAAAAGTAATGAGTTACAGTATTAGTTACTGTCAAAAGTAACTTGCTTACTAGTAACGCGTTACTGCCCAACACTGGTTATGACAAGTATTTGAGTATGACAGAAAAGAAAATTAAGAATCAAAAATAATTATATAAGATTTACCCATTTAAACTTGTTTTTAATTATTCAGTCTGGGTTAAAGTATGGTGCATTATAAAACACTAAAGTAAACTAGCCAGAAAATGATACATAAACATTATTTTAGTTATTACACAGATATATAGGCCTATAGACTGCAGCATACCCAAATCAAACCCGAGTTTGCTGTCTTGTAAACATGTGCACGCGGCAGATGATGTAAAACACAGAGCTTACCTCACGTGAGGCTTTTATTTATTTTTATTTACGTTTGAGAATGTTGTACACCTCCCCATGTTAACAAACTTTCAAGACTATCAAGTTTATAAATGACCAACTTATAAAAACAAATGTATAGCTGTCTTTGTAAAGAAACGCTCACTTTATATGTAGCTACGAGCCGGTGCTGTGACGCTGTACAAACGCTTCCAGTGTGAATACTCGCGCGTCTCTGCAGCTGCAGTGAAGATAGTTGCGCTTACGCGCTGCTCACGCGACGCTCACGCATGCAATGTGAAACAGAACGCACGAGCTGCGTTGTCCACGCGAATTCTCAAAATAGGGAGAAATTGTAGAAACTTTGTTTTAAAGTCCCCTCTCCCCTTTCACATTATAAATTAGTTACGCGGCTTTCGTTTTAACCACTAATCTATGGGTCATTATCACTATAAAGTGCCTTTTGGTGTCCGCATCAGAATTACTGAAGGTACACCATGTATCCATTAATTGCAAAATTATGCCAAAATTGTCCACCCTGTCATCAAGCTGTGACCTGTGCATAGTTTTTGCCACATTCTGATAATGTTTTCACTAGGGCTGTCCATTTAACATGTTAATTTGGTGTGATTAATTATGGGAAAAAAATAATATGTCGAAATTAACGCATTTAGTGCACCCTGCTCCGGCCAAGACCTGTACGAAATCTTACATGGCATGCAGTTTCATAGTGATGGAAGATGATGTAAGACAGCGACTCACTGTGTGATGAACCCTGTTAGAATGTAGTTAGAATGTGCCTAAATTCAAGATATGAAGATAAAAAAAATGCCCCGAATGGGTTTTTGTCTTATATTTATATTATATGATATATTTATATGAAATCACACAAGAAAACGTACTGTTTTCCTGAATATCTGCTCGATTTGCAAATGTGATATTTATGTTATACAACAGTAAAATAAACAACAAGTTAATAAACACAATATTGTCAATATTGTATGTTTTTGTTCTATTTTGCAAAAAAAAAGTTCCAAACAAAGCCACAGCAGAACTGTTGTGCATCTCTGAGTAACACAAATCGGTGATTTATTATGAATAAAGCCACGGTTTTAAATGAATCAAGTGAGCAGTTTTACTTTAATACTTAGAATATCATATATTGCTAAAGGGTTTCTTCTTGTTCATGTTGTTTCTCTGATATTCTCGTTTTATTCACCGATTAAAGTCTTTGTCCACCCTGTCATCTTGTTGTCCACCCTGTCATATTTTTGTCCACCCTGTCAACTTCATCTTTTATGGAAATTAGCAAATTATTTTAACAACTTAGCAAAACCTTTTGTGTGATTTCTTTATAAAGAAAAGAGGGCCAGTTAATATTGTTTGAAAGTTTGAACAGATATCTTTGTTGTTAGATGTTATTTAGAAAAGAAATTGCAAGTATTGCACATTTTATAGGGAAACAAATATTTTTCAGCAGTTTCATTATTATCAAAAGACTTTTCTGATTAACTAAAATGTATTGTTGAGAAAGAGACCAAGTATCTTACTGAAAACCTACATTTTAAAATCACTATGCAATGAAAATATATTTAAACTACTTTGATTTAGTCCATGACAGGGTGGACATATTTTGTGGTTTGCTCGTGCATTGTCTGCTTACAGTTAATTTACAAAAAGTGCTGGAGCTTGACCAACATGGATTTCTAACAGCCTAAGGTCTCCTTAATACAACAAATATAAAGTTAAATGGAAAATCACAACTTTTTATTTTGGAAATTGTGCAGTCTCAAAGGCACTTTATAGTGATTTTGACCTAATTACAACACACACATCTATTTGTTTAATATACAGATCACCAGCTCACGCTGTCACGTTCTTTCTCATACTCCCCCTTAGCTCCTCCCCATCACCTCTGCCCTGAACATCCGATTGGTCAGACACAAGGTAAGAAATAAAAATAAAACAAACTAAACACATTCACACTTACACAAGTATTGGTCAGCATTTATCATTATTATGGTGTGCAAGTGTTGGGGTGGACTAGCAATGCAATTCATTCTGGGGTGATCGGTGATCTTGATTTTTAAGTAGAGATACTTACATTTTTAGTGTATAAAATCAACAGTCTTCTCCAAAGATCTTCGAGCAGCTGCCCGACGCTGAGGAAAACCGTACTAGCTACATGAAGAGTATAAGTTGGTCTCCATCAACTGTGCGTTGAAACCATTAAAACACTCGGTGTAGAGTTAGACATATGCGGCACAAGCCAACTCTTTGATTGTTTGTGCTTTGCCAACATTTACGTTAGAGAATAGAGTAAAAACTGTATATATACATGAGCTCCGCTCTTGTGAATGTTGGGGAGTGTTTGACAGATGGATTTCTTCTGCAGATTTTATTTTTCAGTGACTGTGGAAGCATGTGAGGACAAGATAATCAAACAGCAACATAATAACAAAAAGGAAAACAAAACAGCCTACAATATCTTTGCCACATCAATACCTATCCAAATCCAAGAGGAAAAATATCTCAGTCACAAAAATCCTACAGCACCATGGACAGTACTTACAGGCAGCACTCCATGATCCTTCAGGCGTTTTCCCTTTTTGTCACATGCCTGAAATGTTTTATACTGTATGAGTGAGTGCTGAAGAATGCCTCCTACTCTGAATAATGTTCATTACATTCAGCCTCAAAACATTGGATGATAGAATGGATCAAGAATAGATGATATCATCAAAAAAACAAATGTTTCTTGACCTTTTCCATTAAAGTTTTTGGGCAGTAATGAAGAAGAAAGATATATCTGTACATATATGTTATGTTTTTTCTGGTGTTTAAAAATAAAAGCATACTATTCCAGTTTCTATGTAATATTGATAAGGGTAAAGTACACCAAAGGTTTTGATGAACAGGTATCAGCAATCTTCACAATATGTTTGTTAATAATCATGTTACATACATAACCAGCCATATGGCAATTTTTAGTTAATTTATATCAACATATACAGTAACTTGGACACATGCAATGGAGACAATAACCGCACACAAGGCTTTATTTGGCATTTCACACAGTATGTTATATTTATAATCTTTATTATAAAAACTACATTTTAACTCTACATTATGTTGACAGTATTACATATACATTGGTAACATTTTACAATTAGGTTCATTAGTTAAACATTAATGTATTAACTAACATGAACTAACCATGAGCAATACATCTGTTACTGTATTTAATAATCTTTGTTAACATTAGTTAATAAAATTACAGTTGTTTAATGTTAGTTCATGTTAGTTCAGTGCATTAATAATATATAAGATATTAATAATATATAAGTAAATGTTAAAATTAACACTAACAAAGATTAATATAAGTGCAGTTCATTATTAGTTCATGTTAACTAATGAACCTTATTGTAAAGAGTTACATATACATTTTACTCACCTCTTAGATTATTACAGTAATCTGATGTTGAATATAAGTTTATCCATTGTTTGACACATTCCCCCCCACATCATCTTGTCAATAAAGACAATTCAGTCACAAGCTTTTCAGGAATTCAGAATGATTTCAAAACCAAGATAAAGCCTTAATAAAATTGTTGGACTTGAACTTCACAGAAAACTATTAAGAAACTTAAATCACAGCCACTGGGACTCTTAATATACAGATCCTTTATGTGGTAAAGAACTCAAACAAATTTAATACCCATTTCAAATGTAGGCCTATAATAAAATAGTAAAATAATCTTTCATGCAAGACTTAAATCAACAGGACGTGGGGTCAGATATTTTAAATTAATATATTATTAATGTTATTTTATTATTATATACGTCTGTATTTAGTAGCCTATACAAATACACCAAGTTCAGTATAGGCTATAAATATTATAGAATACACTGTGCTGATGTCCGTCAAAATGTAATTTGGTAACAATCCAGACAAGTGGAAAATCACGAGTAATCTCCTGAACATAGTTAATTGATTTATTTTTATATAATTGCCTCAGAATGAACAAGAAATGAAGCTCTAGCGCAAGTTCTGCCGGGAAGACTCAAATGTTACGTCACTTATTAATTCAGATCTAACCAATCATTATCTAACACTTGGAGTATAAAAGATTGGTACTTACACTTGTCTGAGTGCGCAGAATCTGACGCAAACTTTCACCTCCATCCTCCCCACCACCACCAGGATGGTCCCTGTCCATACTCCCCGGGGGGTGGCTACGCCCCTGCCTTCAGCTTCAGGCAGGAAACGCAAAGTCTGCAACCCTCAGGACGTGAGCTACGGACGGGGCCTACGCCAAAGATCATTAACCTTATATATTCTGCTTGCTGTTTGGTAATAAATATCAGTGTTACGTTATCTTGCCTCCCGAGTCTTTCTGGTAGAACTGTGTTGGTATGTTGTTTTTACCAATGACAACAGGAGATAAATAGACGAGCCAGTACAAATGCTGAACATTTCTTGAAATAATATTTGCTGGATTTTCAGGTTCTTCCTCTCAGTCTTTATTCAACTTTTCCCCAGGGTTTTTCAACAGAAATTCATTAAAGTTGATCATTCCAGTTGTATCGTAACTGTATAATAGCGGGTCACATTGTAACGCGAGCCCGATCACACGAAAATGCATATCAATAGTACGAGTTTGTAATCTCGTAGAATGCTTATGGTACGCAGTTTTTCGCGTGCATATGATACGCACTTTATGGCGTATTATACGTACGAAACCCCCATCCTACCCAAGGGCGTATCATATACACGCGAAAAAACCGCGTACCATAAGCACGCCAAAACTCATTTTGGCGTATATATTCTACGAGATTACAAACTCGTACTATTGGTACGCATTCTCATGTGATCGTGTTGGTAACGCAGTGTTACAACGAACGAACCCTACACTGATAAAAATTATATGCTTGATTTACTTAAAAAATATAATGAATTCTTTTGCATAATTTTATTACGTAGATCTAACAAGACTAGTCTTTGTACAAACTACTTAATTTTTCTGTTTGTTGAAATAAAATTTGCACATAAAGTTAACTTAATTTTAGCATTCAAGACACATTGGACACATTCAAGAACCATTTTCACAACTTTTACAAAATCTTCACTCTGCAAAGTCTCTTTTTGTTAGGCGTTAGCCAGAAGATGGGTATATTCCCTTTATGGCATGCCCAAAACAGTTGTTTTTATTATTAAAACAACTTTAATTGTTGTTAGCAGGTCCTCAACCCAAGCACATTTTCTACACTTCACCACGATGGTAACCCCAAAACTATTAACATAACAGAAACTTTTAAATACCAACATAATAGAACAGTAAACATTAAAAAGTCTCTCCATTTTCTCATGTTGCTAAAAACTGCTTAAAATAACAGTTTATTTCAACATTTACACTCCTAAATCAGCCCCTTTGCAAAGCATGATGGGTTGTGAAAGTCTTGTTTGATTGAGTCCTGGTTGAGTTTACTTGATTGAAACATGTTATTTTAATATGAAAACATCAAGTTAAGTCAAAAAGTAATTGTTTTAAGTCAAATTAACATGAAGCAATTAAATTTGAACCAGAAACCTAATACAATGGTGTTGAATCAAAATAAGTTGTTTACATAAAGTGAACAGCATCAAAAAATAATTTTTTTGAGTGTACCTGCGCAACTGGAATTTAAACCTTAGTGTCTTCTGATATTGAGTGAAGCATTAAAGAACTACCCAAACTGCTAAACAACAGATTGGAGATTAAAATAATATCAAAATAGATGAAAAATTATCTTAATAGGCTATATTTATGTAACACTACTGTTAAAACAGCAAGACCTGGGTTTCAGCAATTGATGGTGAGTTGGCTGGGTTATCTCTGGAAAATTATTTTTTTAGAAATTACAATCTCGCTGCCAGTGCCTCCAATAATGTGTGTAAACTATACACCAAGAAAAGAGATTATGTATGCTGTTCTCCTAATTAAATAAGTGAATTTCTCTATTTGCTATGGGCTGTTTTCTTTATAAACCACACTGTAATCAAATTATTAAATGCAAAAATACAGTGAAACAGATACAAAAGTAGTAATAAAGATAATTATTTATTTTACCAAACAAACGCTCTGAAACTTAAAACGGAAATAAAATGTTCACTTTCTTTTAGAATGAATCAAATGAAACCCCCTCGTTTACATAATGTAAATTATGTAGGATAGACACAGAGCAAAATAAACGTGATATCACTTATAAATTGCAGTTGTAAACCTCTATGAATTTAAACTGTAACTGAAATTATACATTCACACTTATTACGTGCTCAACTGTTCGTAAACCAAGCGCTTGGATTTTGTTGGGGCCCTTATTCGGTGGTGCACTTATAGCAGTCTCAAACAGATGATGAAGGTTTTAAAGTACACTGTCAAACTGGTTCGCTACTCACTCAGTCACAACGAAACACTCCAAGTCGCGCCGAGAAGTGATTATGTGATGCTTTGATCCTCCTCAGCTTCACATGCACGGGGAAAACAGTCCAAACCTGAAATAGCTGATGCGTCACACACCCGAAAAAGGCCGACGAGTGGTGCACAAAGGCCTGCGATCTCCCTCAGCACAAACAGTTCACGTTCCGCAAATGCTCGCAGGAAAACACTCCGATATGGTCCCAGATTCACTAGGTCCTCAATTCCAGAAGAAACAATGAGCAACAAAAGTCTTTTCCAACATATGGCGGCTGTTTCGATGGACAGAGCAGACCTAATCCCTTTAGTTTCTTTTTAACACACAGAAAACCTTCCCGTTGTCAAAAAAAATATACATATAGGTTATCTGTATCGGATATAGGACACAAATACTGTCGCTAAAATAAACTTTACAGATTTCCCAATCTAACTCCGTCAACAGCTCGCCATCGCCAATCTCTATCTCTTCCGTTTCGCAAAAACCCATTCGTAGCTCCTCCCCCCATCCATTACGATTGGTTGCATGTGAACACACCAATAACCCAATGAAATATATCTTATTCATTAGTATTTTAAATATCTATACATAATATACAAAATCCAATTTATGTACATAATATTGAAGTAAAACAAATGAAAATAAGATAAAGGCGTACAAATATTCACAGGGTTACATTTACTTTTGCTATTGTTAAATAAATGTCCAGTGATATCTCCCAAAGATTTCTAAATTTTGGCGCAATTTTTCTCTATATATTGTCAATATGGCAACTTGTAAATACGCTAAGTTTCTTCATGCTAGAGTGTGTTACAACTAGCCCCGCGTTAGTTTGTGCCCCGCACTCCCCTAGTATTTACGCACAGATTTAATCTTGGAGTGTGCGAAGTTCTGTAATGAAGCTGAATGTTTTTAAGTTACAAAGCAAACCATATAAAACACACTAAACCTCATAATTTGTGTATGGTCAAACATAAAGAGTTCACTTGACATTATAATACCACAGCATGCAGAGCACAACAATTTGCGTGCGTTGACTTTCCGAAAAACCCTGCATGGATTAACCATGACAATAATTCAGCAGACGCAGGGATACATAGACCAGAAGGGGGAATCGCACCCTGAGTAAAAGATAATATTATAATTCTTCTATTCTACATTTTCTGAAGTTCAAAATAAAATATTAATGCATTCGTAATTTCCATTTCTGAGCTATAGTGTGCTATGTTCCCACATGTCCCCTCTCTTCCACCTTTTTGAACATTTGGTCATGTAGGCTATTAAAAAAAAAAAAAAAACGCATTAGGCTGATATAAGAATTATGACAAACAAATCTACAGCTGAACTGCTGCAACACGTGGTGTTGTTTTCGAATCAGCGTATTTGAAGGAATCAAACGAATGGATTGAACTCACTCATTAAGACAGTGACATGCCGCCACCTGCTGTCTGTTTTAGTTTCATATTAAACGCAGAGGTGTAAAAATGTTACTCAAATGAAGATTTAAATACTGAGTGAAAATTGTAGTACCACATTAAAATTGTACTTGAGTATTAAAAAAGTAAAAGTAACAGCAAGAATGAAAACTAGAGATTCTTGTTTAAGCTTTTAATCTCTAAAAACATGAAGTGAATGAACCACATACAAAGTTTTATCCTCCTTTAGAACTGTTTGTGTTTAATTGTATTTAATTATCAGACTATAAGACTACTACCTAATGCCGGTATGCAACATGCTGCTCAAAGTTGAAAAACCTTGGATTTAACTTAAGCAGAAGCTGATTTTCAAAATTGTGAGTGTCAAGCCTAGATCATTTGGGGCTGGAAATCAATCCTGCAGTGCCTGAAACACTGCTGTCTGAAACACAGGCCAGATATCCATCCAACTTTTTGCTGGCTTCATGTGTTGTCGGTTTCAAAGAAGCAAAAAAATCTTCATCATCAGATGAACTCAGAGATGTATAGTAACGAAGTAGAACTACTTCACTACTGTACTTAAGTACTAAAAGGCGGTATCTGTACTTTACTAGAGTATTATTTTTTTCTCCTACTTCCACTTTTACTTCAGTACATATTTTCGATGAGTTTAATACTTTTACTCCGATATTTTTTTATGTGCTGCATCGTTACTCGTTACAATTATAAAAATGTTGATGAAGCTGACGCATCAATGAGCGAATCAAGTGATTCAGAAGCTGCGCGTGCTCCCGTTCTGCCTTTTGATCAGCTAAAAAGATCAACCAAAGACGAACCAAAAACACTACCTTTCACCCCTTCAACTTCAAGTGATCGTGGCTGTGAGAGTGAGGAAGGAGACCAACCCTTGTCAGGGCACATATACGAGCAGCGAGAGAGGGAGAGCGCGAGCGAGCGAGTCCCGGCCGCGCGCGCGCGCATTCACCGTCTTAAAACAACACGAGCGCTGTCTTGCTCTCAAATTGCTCTCTATTTGTTTACATAGTTAATGTGCACTGTGAAGTAACATATACAAACAATGAACAGCTGTATTTTTATTAACTAAGATTAACAAAGATTAATAAATACAGTAACAAATGTATTGATCATGGTTAGTTCATGTTGGTTATTAGTCTAATACATTAACTAATGTAATGTTAACAAATCAAACCATATTATAAAGTTTTACAAACAAATCATTTACTCAGAACACCTCTTGAAATGAGAATATAAGTGTGCTTACCCAATTTTTTTTTTTTTTTTTTAGTAAGAGTGGTAGTTTAGCCTAGTTTAGACTGGAGTGAGGTGAAAACAGAAAAAAAGTGCAAAGCAAGTTGTTGTTAGCTAGCTGTTAATTTTATTCAATTGTATATGGTAGAACTATTAGTCAAAATAAACTTTTTGGTAATGAAATCAAAGTGCTGACAACAAACAAAGCATCTCAACTTGTCTGCATCTCAAGTGGTCTTCACGCACTCAATACTTGTACTTTTACTTTCAGTACTTGAGCAGTAAATTTTAAAATAAACTACTTGCAATACTTAAGTACAAAAAAATTTGAATACTTTAGTACTTCTACTTAAGTGTGGTGCTTAAAGAGCACTTCAACTTTTACTCAAGTCACTTTTTTGATAGAGCACTTGTACTTTTACTCAAGTCTGGGTCTCTAGTAGTTTATACATCTCTGGATGAACTGTTGGCCACGGGTGCTCTTGATCCTATAGCTGATTTTGGACTGTCTTCGCAGCTGAATCATGTTCTTCCTCCATTTTCTTCCACTGATTGACTGTTATAATTTCTCTAATTTCCAGGTCAACAGAGAGTATAGAAAGAGAGGTGACACTCTGATACTTTTTAGGCAACAGTCACTAGATGGCGCTCTGGTAGCGCGGCCGCCATTATGGGGTGAAAATACTAACTGGACCATAGAATCCTTCACATCTTACGCTCCCAAATTCGGCGTAGAACACAGAAGTAGAATCACAGTAGAACAGTTTTTTTAATTAAGTCACCAGTAAATTGTATGGCTCCTACAGTAAATGTTGTATTGTCTTATTCATGTTTTATTTTACCAGTTGTGGAATCCAACCATTCACCCATCTGAGGTAAAGTAGTTAGCCTACTTTATTGAGTATTTCCATTTATGCAACTTTACACATTTATTAATAGTAAATTAATAATTAATAAATTTAAGATCATCATGTTTGCAGCGAACAATATATTTCAGACCTAGTGGAGTAATAGTAATAATATTACTCCACTAGTTCTGAATTGAAATAGGCTATATTGTACCTTTTAATGGATCACGCTACAAACATAATGATCTTATAATACATGATGCATTGCTGTGTCCGTTATCGCATAATTCACACTTTTGGACACTTTTGCTTTAACGGACATTAGACAACACTGCAAAATCAAGCTGTTATATTCATATATTTATTGTCGAACATTCCCATTTTTTCTGATGCATGTCCTTAATTTAATTTCCTATGTTGGTAATAATTCAGTGTTTATAAGCCTTTTAAAGAATTTTAACCCAAACTGACTGGGTTTCTAGAGAGCAAAGGTTTTGTGAAAAAAGTGGAAGACTTAAACACAAAGTGTGTAAAATAAACTGTAAAAAGGATTTGATGATCACTAGTCATAGTATTTTATTCTGTTTTGTCATCATTCAGGTTGGATTTCAACTTTAATGTACGTATTTTTATTTTTATTTATTTTTTAACAAAGCAGCTGATATCGCCATAGAAACTAGTGGACTGCCGACTCGCTTTCACCCCAAGTGTGCGTGTTTCTTACTTGGTATGGGAATATCTGTGCACCCCTGTGATTGTGCTATGCCAGAATTTAACGTTAGAAAATAAAGTAAAAACTGTAGGCTATATAAACATGAGCTCCGCAGTTGTGAATGTTGGGGAGTGTTTGACAGATGGATTTCTACTGCAGGTTGGTTGATTTTATTTTTCAGTGACTGTGGAAGCATGTGAGGACAAAGATAATCAAACAGCAACATAATCTTTAAGTAATCTTACAAAAAGGAAAACAAAATGGCATATATCTTCGCCACTTCCCTACCTATACAAATCCAAGAAAAAAAAAAAAAGATGGCAGTCACAGAAATACAGCACCATGGACAGTACCCACAGCAAAGAAACAAGAAGCGACACTCGATAGAACGTTCCATTGCAACACCGGCGCCAGCAGCGGCCCTGCGTTTCCACCATTTTGGGGTGAAAGAGAGTAAGCTATATGGCAATATCAGCTACTTTGTTAAAGAAAAAAACGTACATTCAAGCTGAAGTCAAACCTGAATGATGACAACACAGAATAAAATACTATCACTAGTGATCATCAAATCCTTTTAACAGTTTATTTTACACACTTTGTGTTTAAGTCTTCCAATTTTTTTCACAAAACCTTTGTTCTCTAGAAACCCAGTCAGTTTGGGTTAAAATTCTTTAAAAGGCTTATAAACACTGAATTATTACCAACATATAAAATTAAATTAAGGATGCATCAGAAAAATTGAGAATGTTGGACAATAAATATATGAATAGCTTGCTTTTGCAGTTTTGTCTAATGTCTGTTAAAGCAAAAGTGTCCAAAAATGTAAACGGACACAGCAATGCATCATGAATTATAAGATCGTTATGTTTGTAGCGTGATCCATTAAAACTTACAATATATATTTAAATTCAGACCTAAATATTACTATTACTCTCCACTAGGTCTAAAATATATTGTTCGCTGCAAACATGATGATCTTAAATTTAGTAATTATTAATTTACTATTAATAAATGTGTAAAGTTGCATAAAATGGAAATACTCAATAAAGTAGGCTAACTACTTTACCTCAGATGGTTGAATGGTTGGATTCCACAACTGGTAAAATAAAACATAAATAAGACAATACATTTACTGTAGGAGCCATACAATTTATTGGTGACTTCATTTTAAAAAACTGTTCTATTGTGCTTCTGATTTGGCAGTGAAATTCGCCGATTTTGGGAGCGTAAGATGTGAAGGATTCTATTTTCACCCCATAATGGCGGCCGCGCTATCAGAGCGCCATCTAGTGGCTGTTACCCAAAAATATCAAATACCCTCTTGGATTCTAAGCTCTAAGCACTCCATGATCCTTCAGGCGTTTTCCCTTTTTGTCACATGCCTAAATGTTTCAAACTGTTTGAGTGAGTGCTGAAGAATGGATCCTACTCTGAATAATGTTCAGCCTCAAAACATTGAATGGGTGATATCATGAAAAATCAAATCTTCCTTGAACTTTTTCCAATGAAGAAGAAAGATATAGGCTATGCTTTCATTTTTAAGCACCAGAAAAACATACTATCACTAAAGTGTCTATGTATGTTACATAACCAACCATGTGGCATTTTTTAAAATTTATATTAATATTTTGTAATCACAAACTAAAGTGACTTGGACACATGCAATGGAGACAATAATTGTACATAAGGTAGACAAGCCTTTATTTGGCATTTCAGTGCAATATATATTGTCATCTATAATCTTTATTATAAAAATAAATTATAGCTCAGCATTATGGTGACAATATTACACAAAGATACATTTTACTCACCTCTTTGATTATTACAGTAATCTGTTGATGAATATAAGTTTATCCATTGTTTGACACATTTCCCCCCACATCATCTTGTCAATAAAGACATTCAGTCACAAGCTTTTAAAGGAATTCAGAAAGTTTTCAAAACCAAGACAAAGCCTTAAAGGGGTGGTTTAGTGTTTTTTTCTAGGCTTGATTGTGTTTTTGGGGCGCAGTTTAACATGTCTTAATGCTTCATTTTTTAAAAAAAAAGCCGTATTTTTCATATATTTTACCTTTATTCTACACCTCTGTTTCCAATGTCATGAATGGCTCGTTTGACTTCCTGCTTCTATGAAGCCACTCCCTACAAAATACACAATGTGCTCAGATTGGTTAACTGGCCCAGTGTATTGTGATTCGCTGAAGCATCCGGAAACGCCACGCCCCTTACCATTCGTTGCTTCAGTGAAAATGTAAATAATGCCGTCTATGTTGCTGTATCAAATTGAGCCCGAATCAGATCCACATGAAGAGGGTCAAGCAGAACCTCTGCAATCGCGGCTTTAAAAGGACGTTCATGAATAGGATTTCATTTAGTATTTGTGTCAAAGTGTTTAGATATGCTGTCACTGCTGTTTGTTAGCTTTCAATATACGGTTTTATCCTCATTAAAGCTTTACTGTAGTAAATACATGACCGAGTAGTGGCATTTTTGTAAAGGTAGCGTTTAATTTGTAGCATGAACAACTGTTTGTCTATGAACATAGAAGTTTGTTGGTGTTTGCAGAATTTAGCTAACTGGCTAGTGAAGCAAAAACGCATTGGTCTTTGTTTATGTCCTTGATGCAACCGAAAATAGCAACAGAACTATATGTTTAAAAGACATGTACAAACAATAAAATGTACTTACAGTTTGAAGCCAATAAACAGCTGCTTTTAAAGTAGGAACTGCTTCTTTCAGTAAAAGCCTTTGTGGAAATCCAGCATTAAACTCATGTAGATTCTGGAAGCTGTCTTCAGCGCTGCATCCAGTGTAGAAAATATCACAGATTAATGGGTTATATTATCTTTTGACTCGTCGCGTCCGGTGTACACAACTCTTCCACTTCCATTATGCCGCGCTGCATGGCCTCGCCCACTTTGTTGCGTGTTCCCGGGGGCGTGTTTTGCAGAGTTTATGATGTCACCAACCCGGGAAAAAGCTTGTTGTAGTCCAAACCGGTCGTTTTTGTAGGCATTAAAATGCCATAACTTTAAAAGACAATATCTCCGTTTGCATTGAACTTTCAGCGCTGTAACTTTGCAGATGTTGTTTATGCTCAAGCAGCAACTTTATACACTAACTAAAGTTAAAAAAGTGAAATCGCATTGAACCACCCCTTTAATAAACTGTTGGACTTGAACTTTACAGAAAGAAGAAACCTACATTTCAGCCACTCTTACTCTTAATATACAGATCTTTTATGTGGTAATCTGCATTTCAGATTAGGTCAAAGAAGGCATGTTTGTCTATATGTGTAAATTATTGAAGTTGCTCAAAAAATATTGTTCATTTTGTAATAAAGGAAGCTACAAAACAAAACAAAAAAACATACCTTGAAGAAACCTTCTTGAGTTCCATTAAATGAAAACACAAAACAAAAGAAAGAAAAGAACAACTCAAACAAATGTAATCACCATTTCAAATGTAGGCCTATAATAAAATAGTAAAATAATCTTTCATGCAAGACTTTTAAATCAACAGGCTTGTCTAGACTTGAGGTCGGATTTTTAAATTAATGTCTAATATTTATTATTCATTTCTGACATTAGTATACAAATGTCTATATTTAATATAAAAATACAGCCAATTCGTTATAGGCTATAAATATTATAGAATACGACTTTAAACGCACACTGTGCTGAGGTCTGTCTAAATGACTGACGGACGCGACGCGTATACAAAATCTCTGAAAGCAATCCATGAACATCAAGACTGACTGTGAGTCTACGTTTGACATTTTTGTTTTCATCGTACCTTCATATGTTGTCTCAGTTCCTGGCATCATATCAGAATCAGTAATCTGTTGTCAGGCGATGTTGCGATATTTCACATTAGATCTGTTAGCTGATTCTTAGGCCGTGTACACCTGTCAGTGATGAAAACACACAGCGTCGGCCAGTTAACAGATGCCTGTCTGAAAATAATCCTTCACTCGATTGTTATTGGATTGTGTTCGCCATAAGACTTGGGTAGTTTAATGCATTGTAATTTTTCTCAGTTTTATCAAAACATCCCATCCGCTGCTATCAGCTTTGCCGCATTCTCCCTTCAGTTTTTGCACGGCGCCGGTAAGCGTTTTTGTCATTTTAGTTGATTCGGTTTTTGTATCTAAGCATGTTTAAGTACAGACACCGCTACTGATGAGTGTTGTAACACCGTCAGTTCACCCAGTTAAAGACAATAACAGGATGAAATCACAATCATGGTCTACCTAAGGACCACAGACGTCCTGAGATAACATATTATAGGCCTATATAACAACATATGAACAGCTATACAATCTTTTAATTTGCATGTTAAAAACCTAGAAATATAATGGCTGAACAGACTGGGAGGGTTGTAAGACTTACCAATGTGGCTTCTACTTCTTCTGGATTCACAAAAAAAAAAAAAAAAAAAAAAACACAACATGAGACAATGTATAGATTTGACTAAACTGAGTAACTACTGAATAGCCAGAGCCTTTTTATTTGCTCTTTTGAACTGAAATGTTTTCTATATGTTTAACATTTTGAATTTAAATGTTTAAAAAGAAATGGTGATGGAATAATAATAGCACAGTAGTGAATTGCACAATAAATGCACAAAATTCTTCAAAATCCTTTTGTTTTCAAATTTGTGTTGCAAACCCTGGTACTGCTAGACTAGCACACCATATGTAATTTACATTCATTCAACTTGTATATTTCTAAACTACATTAATTTGTAGCAGGTAAACATGCAAATATTATAATAAATGTTTGAGTCTGTGACACAAAAGAGCAAAACATGGTGTTACAGACAAAAGATAAAATAAAATAAGCAACCTTGTGTAGGTCTGTACATGTGCTTTTCAATACCCAGATATCTTTTTTCTAACTGTGACCTTACACATCCTGTGACTTCACACCTCTGTGCACTTGGGTAGATGTTTGCTTCTGTGGGAGTTATTTTTAGTTTTAGCATACATTATGTTTCAAGATATCCTAATATTCTAGTGATCACATTTAAAACACCTATCCTGTGTTTGCACCATTTTGCAGAGAAAAAATATCTGTCTGTCTGCATGTCCAGAACATGTGGAAAGTACTTGTACGTTACAGCATCACAGTATGATGCACTGATTGCATATAATTATTTTGTGTTTTATTGGATGAATATTGTTCTTGTATGCTGATTCATGCATTAATGAGATAATTTAAGAGTTAATTTTAGAGCATGTTTATTGGCTTTAAAGGAGCAGTAGCTTGGAAATGTCTGTGCCCTCAGAAAATCTGTGTTATGATGATATTGAGGCTTTTCTTATTGATATAAAACAGTGGTTGGTCTCAAATCAGAACGTGTATACCTGTTGATTGGTATTCCTTAAAATATACATTAATCTCCACTGCTAAGGCTGCTAAGCTACTTTATTTATGATAGAAACAGGTGTCCTATTTGGACACACACTGACACCACTGGAAGAGTGTGCTTTTTAACTCTGTGCCAGCATATGCAATAGATGGCTCATATTTCAGTCCCCTATTTGGATAAATTTAGTTTATTCTAACCCTTAATGTATTACTTAAAGCTTTATTTTAATAAAAAGCCCCCCAAGAATAGCTTCCACCAGTGTCACCAATGGCAGAGCTTGGCAGCTGGCCTGTCAGGAGACTCTGTGTGCCCTCAGCTGCCTCCAGAAGTGACAGTCGGTTCTCTGTATAGACTATCTGACTGTTGGAAGCCTGGAATATTTGAATGTCATTGGGGGAGGTCATCTGTGGCTTGAGGAGGGGGCTGGTCAATAGGGGTTCATACATGCCTCTGCAATGGAGCAAGTGGAGACTTGAATTAATATTGGTGGCCAAAGGGCCCTTTTTGAGGCCCCAGGGCCATCTGTACATCAGTTTAAATGGTATAGTCCAATTTGAACACCCCTCCATATTGAGCTAAAATGGAAGAGCCTCTTTTGCAGTGTTTGCTGGGAAGAAGAAGTAGCTACAGTCGGGATAGGGACTTTGGAGAGAGCAGTCTGAAAAGGTAAGAGGAGCTGTGTTCTCCAATGGCCCAGGCCACTAATGGATGGATGGGCTCATTGGGATGTACATTGGCCTAATGCATGCCTGTATATGGATTTTTACAAGTCTTGCATGGTGTCTGTATAGGGTGAGAATAGATATCATGGTTAGCATGAACAAGGAAATATGAAGGGAGCTGCTAGGGGGAGCTATACCAGGGAAGACAGCAGCTGGCTGAAAGTGATCCACTCCAAATGGGCTGTAGATGTTTTAAAATACTCACATTGGTTGGGAAAACACAGGAAGATGTTGAATTGTTGTGCTTTGGCTTGTTAAAGATGGTCAGCAATTGTTCTGTCCTGATCCCTTGGCTGCTTGTCCAAGGGAAGTAGCCAATTTGACAGACAGGCAATGCTGTACAAAAGAAAGAGAGGAAACATGTTAATGATGGTCCCTGAAGAATTAAACACACTTAAATGTACTGTAAGCTTGTAAATCATATATATTATTGTGTATTTATGTGATTTTACAAAATCATTTTGACATATTAGCTTCTGTGAGTGAACTGATAGAGAGCTTTAAAGATGGCCGCTCCTTGGAGTGGTGAGTGCTGTTGGGACGGCTTACTTCCTGACTCACTCGACACTCTGCATCGTTTATCACTTTACTGAAGCATATAAAACTGTTTTTAAATAAAACTGCATGAAAAATAATCATCTTTTACAATTAAGTAACTAATTATAAGAGTTATGGTTAGTATTGTGAACTTGGAGAAACCTTTAGGAGATCATATTCCAGTCTTAACTAAGTGAGTGTGGAGTGTAAACACTCTGACATGAACTGTTTTTCTAGTCAAGCATGGAGAATGGCACTAGTTAAGCACACAGTATGGACTAGTCTCAGATTAGTGTAACCAGAGAGTCATCAGGACCCTTGTCTACATTCTGATATGGACTAGTTAAGGCAGCACAGTTTTTTATTATTTATCTATCTATCTATATGTGTATATATAATATGAAACTTACAACATTTTGCTGTTGGGCTGGTGTTGGTGCAGATGACATATTAACCCTTTCAGTGATGATCATATTAATCAATAATCATTCATCTTTTGATTTTATGTGTGTCTGTCTTGTTGTAAATGGAGGGAAGTTGTATAAGTGAGTAATTTAGTTAATATCAATGAACCTAATTATATTTGTTTACACAAGTTAAGGCGTAAAGATGAATTCAAAGGGTTAAATACTCAAAAGTCATTATAATATTAATCAATAATCATTCATCTTTTGATTTGATGTGTGTCTGTCTTGTTGTAAATGGAGGGAAGTTGTATAAGTGAGTAATTTAGTTAATATCAATGAACCTAATTGTATTTGTTTACACAAGTTAAGGCATAAAGATGAATTGAAAGGGTTAAATACTCAAAAGTCATTATTATATTAATCAATAATCATTCATCTTTTGATTGTATGTGTGCATGTCTTGTTAGAATTGGAGGGAAGTTGTGTTATATTTAAATAAGTGAGTTATTCAATTAATATAATGAACCTAATCATATTTGTTTACAACAGATAAGGCATAAAAATGAACTGAAAGGGTTAAATACTCAAAATGATCATCTTATTAATAAATAATCATTCATCTTTTGATTTTATGTGTGTCTTTCCTGTTGGAAATGGACGGAAGTTGTGTCATAAGTAAGTGAGTTATTCAGTTAATATAAATGAACCTAATCATATTTGGTAAGATGAACTGAAAGGGTTAAATACTGAAAGAATAGAAAGGATGGAGGATGTAGTAGGTGCAACTTTGTTAGTCATATCCTAAAACCATCCAGCATTTAAAGAGTTAAATTTTAGGCCTCATGGGGGCATCACAGTCAATGACACCCTTTCACTTTGTCACTGTCTGGTGTTTTTATCAGAAATCTGAAAATGTAAATTACTGCCCCCTCTGGATGGATCAGGAACAAGGGTCTGTGTTTCCAATGGAAAAATTTAAGCAGAGTAAACATGCTCTTATTTAGAGTTGCATCCGCTTTTTTGCTTGATCCTCCAAGCTCTCAGTACAATACCATCACAGTCAACAGTTTGGCACATCATAATTCTGCTGTGAAGTTTCATAAGCTTGTTTCTCTCATAAACTACTACTAAATTTTGTCCCATACACTTGTAAATCCAGCAAGTGTAAATGTTAAAGTTTTCTGTTTGACAATAGTTTTTCAACTGAGTAGATGAATTTGACAAAGCTTCATACTGCATCATGCAGTGTCCTTATTGTGATGGCCGGTTGCCTATCTAAAAGTGCTTTTTAACAAAAATTAACTTTTATATTTTTATAGTTCTCTGTACTACAGCCATACTTCTGTACAATTATGCCATAGTATTAATCTTGTAAAGTCTTTATTTAATGAGCCATTATGTACTTTGACATCAAAAACATTGATATCTTGTGGATATGTCACTGTCTTGCAATGCCAACGTTGTCACCACAAAAGATGTTAGATTTTATAACCATACCTTTTATGCTTCTGTAGAGTTATGCCATAATAAGAGCCATAAAGTGACATAAAACATTGATTGAACCTTTAGAATTATACTGTCTTGCTTTCATTTTTTTTTTTTTTTTTTTTTTTTCAAACATAATTAGAACGGAACTGAATGTTCTTTGAATAATATTTAAAAAATGATAAGCATCCATCTAAAATGTTTCAAGTCAAAAACGTCCATGAACGATGTGTAAATAATGTATTGTGCTAATGTTTTGGGAACACTATTAAAGACCAGATAACAAATGTTCTTTTAATGTTACTGGAAGAATGTTTGCTCATAATGTTGAAAGAACCTTGCCAGAATGTTAGCTAAAGTTCTGAGAGTGTTCCCTGTTAGTTAGGAAGGTGTGAAATGTAATATATATTTACAAAAAAATTACCAGGCTTTTAGTTTGCAACAATAGCTGTACATTTCTACACACCTTTGCTCGAAAACGACAGCATACTGTGTCAAACATCTGATAATATTCTAACTGATACTATCAAGATTATCACATTTCAACAAATAACTGACCCGAAACTCTCTGAATATACTTTGCTAAAAGTTTCTTTTTCCCCCTCTGTTTTGCTGCAGGTACTTGGGAGGAAAAAAACAAGATCTCTATTTGGCACATCTGGTCTTTCTCACTGCAACGTAAGATTTAATTTTCCTGTCTTAACTGGTTAGAGGTGACACTCATTCTCTGTTAACAGGGTTCCCACAGATCCTTAAAAAGTCTTCAATTCAATTTTTAAAATGTAAGGCCATAAAAAGTCTTAAGTCTTATTTATACTTATGAGAGGTCTTAAATTTTAGACGGCAATTTGATTTAGACATATCTAAATAATTTACCAAATTAAAACGTACATATTATTTGTATTTTATTTTTCTTTGTGGATTTGCTTGTTCACATGACAATTCGCGGGCCTCGCGGCATTTACGACAGCGGTAGCTACTGTCTCTTGCACGCGTAAGGAAGAGAAAGCAGAAGAAAATGGGTAAATGTCAGTTCAGTAACCGTCGTAAGTTCATTCTTTATGTGCTTAGGGGTGTGTGATAAGTGTTGTCTATGATGATATCATAATTATTGTTTTAACGACGTGCGAGCTGACATGAGTTTGTCACTAACACTTTCACTGCATGATGTATGCAGTTATGTCCTCAAAATACAAAATACATGGGCATTTTTGTCTTATAAGTATATCATATGATATGATGTAGTCTACAATATCACATGAGCAAGAGTGCCATTTTCCCTAAATCAGAAAGATTGCAAATATGATTTATTTTATACAACAGTTAAATAAACAATAAGTTGACATTTTAGACACAATATTGTCAATATTGTTTGTTTTTTCTTCATTTCGCCAACGAAAATTTCAAACTGAAGAACCGCACAAGTCTCTATGCAACAGACATGTATAAATATTTTTTATATATACTGACTGAATCCGCATTTTGAAAATCAGTTTTGATTCAACGACCCTTTCAATATAGGCGGTCACTTACTTCGTTCCTGAATGAATCAGTCGTTTGAACAAATCAGTTGAATGAATGACTCGCTCATTAAAATAAGTTAAAATTAGAAATAATTTCATAGTTAAATTGAATTAAATGTATGCAGACTTTGAAACATATCAAAGCCACTTCTAATGCCGCTTTGTGTCACCTCTGCATTGCAAAGATTTTGTTCATGATTTCATTTGATTGGTAACAGCCCTATACTGTGCTTTTATTCTAATAGAATTGATTTTGAATGTTAGAATTTGATCTAAAAGGTGAGGCATACATCAAATAAGTTTAGAAAAATGCCCTTTCGTAGGAAAAAATGCCCCTGGAAATCAATTTAAGGTGGCAAACATTGCTTTTGAAACAACTTTAAAAAATATTTTTTGTCAATATTACACACCCCTAATGTATAGTATTAATTTTTATTTCTTCAGGTCTAAAAAAGCCTTAAATTTTACTTTAAAAATGTGCAGCAATGTGCAGAAAATGTGACCTTTTCCTCCAAGCATTCAATGCATATTATTTTCTTAGCTATTTAATGTAATCTGCCAGCACTCTGTTTACAAAATGATCCCACACAAAGTTCACAGTCACAACACACATCTGTCATGAACTTGACTCTCTTACAGCTGTTCAGTGGCAGCTGACATGCACAGTTGCCCGACAGCCTCTCCTTTCAGCGTTCATTCATTCTTTGTTTATGCTTTAGTGTTTTTTTTTTTTCTCACTTAACCAGATAAACCACAACAGGACATACCTGCTTCCTAAATTTTTACACACGCACACACAATCTGAATGAATAAAACCTTCTTATGTAATTGTTGCATTTAATTAAATGCAAGAATTGTTTTATAATCTACTGTATGCAGAAATTCATTCAGCATGTGTTTGATGACTGAGGCCCATAAACTGTTTTTCCACATACAAATAGTATACTTTTTGACTCATGCATTAGTATTAGACTAGTCAATGTCGGAATTTCCTCTTCTTCTCCTTTTTTTTTTTTTTTTTTTTTTTTGTTCAGGCAAACTAAATGTTCTCTAATTTACTCATCTGCTCCCACTAGTTATTCATTCTTGTCTATAAGTGACAAGATTCATTACTGAACTTGGTAGAACGCATTGCAGCCATTTTCCATGCAGGGTGTGTGTGTGTTCTTCAGAAAGGGGATTGCGGAAAAGCTGCATGCTTTTCTTTTTTTTTTTTTTTTTTTTTCCTCTTCTAAACCAATCAGCATTGCTGTGGTATGAGTCACTCCCACACCCTGCCCTTTTTTGACAAAGAGGGAGGGGCTGTTTCTCAGACCGGACAGTGAAATGGTGGCTGCTTGTACAAAAACAGCAGCAGCACCATTGGGAACTGAACAGCTGCAGACGCATTTAAAGGTAAGATTTGTAGCTTAGAACATTCTCCTGCTTAAACGTGTATCCTGTGACATGAGTATGGCATAATATTGGTGCTTCATGTATCCGAATGTGTTTTGCTGTTCATCTAACCTCCCTCTGAAGCTAATTATGTTAGCCTGTTTACAAGCCATACTGCCATTCATTCAGTCTAGAAACCTATTTTAGTGACTGATAAGATAAACTGCATGTTATACAAGAAACTGTTTCATTTTAAAAAATCGTTTTGTTTATAGTAAATAAACATGAATAAAATCACAAACATGACATCATTCATTATGCCATGTGGTTTGATGGGTATGTCAAGCTCAACATGCTTATCAACTGTATTGTTTTAGTTTTAGAATTACTAGTTTTGTTTGTTTTTCTGTGCAAACCGGTTTTTGATTAGTACTTTTGAAAAATCCCTTATTTTATGTGAACATGAGTCAATACTTCCTGTGAACTTCCTTTCTGAATGCACAAAAACCTATAAATAAAAATTAATGTTATACACACTTATTAGACAGTTTAGATATTTTAAATATCTACAGGTATGTCCCTGGTGTGAACATTTAATTTTAGTTACTTATTGAGGGGAAAAAAAGGTACAGTTGATTATTACCGCTCTGGACATGAAAAATTCAGAACTGGACAGCAACCTTTTATGGTCATAGAAAGACAAATATAGCTTTATTAAATTTCCAAAACCTACTGCTTAGATAAACAGCTGCCTTTTAAGGAACCTGATGGTTATTGAACCTCACGAGATCAATTTGGGATGCTCTACATAGGCAGCAACTCAAATAAAAGCACAAGAGACTCTAATCAAAATTGATTCCAATAGAGGTTGATGTTAGTATGTTGCTAATCCAACGGCTTAATACTGAAAGATGCATAAAAATGCAAAACACACAAATATGAGGTAAAATAGTCCATTTTGTAATTTTGCATTGAATTATTTGATAGTTTTCAGCATTGAATGAAATGAAAGGTTAAATTTCAATTTAAAATATAAATGTATACTCAATATAATATATTAGTATAAACTTATACTCAAACAGAGAAGGAAATTACACAAAGCATCTCTCTATTTTGACACTGCAGGTTCACTTTCAAAATGTAGAAATGCATTTTGGAATTGCCCTCTTTTTAAAGTATACACACAATGTTGAAGGCTAAAGGTTTTCAAGCAGAGAAATTACACTATTTTTTGCCAAAAAAAGTTGACTTGCCAACGCAATCCCATAAAAGTGCAGATGGGAGTGGAAAGTTCTGCATTAATGTACACATTAAAGAACACAGACAGTCAGATCATTTCAATAATGACAACTCAGTCTATCAAGAGCAGCTCAAATTCACATAGGGTCGCAAAATAATCAGTACTATAATAATCACACCTGATAATCTTATGATAATCAGGTGTGTGTGATCTAACAACTTAGTGGCTTATGACATGTTGCAAATAATTGACTAGTGCAAACCTTAGTAAATTTCATTACATTATTTATTAAAGGATTCGTTCACTTTCAAATGAAAATGACCCCAAGCTTTACTTGCCCTCAAGCCATCCTAAGTGTATATGACTTTCTTGTTCCTGATGAACAAAATCGGAATTATATTAATAAATATCCTGACACATCCGATGCGAAGCAACGTGTTTGTGTAAGAAAAATATCCATATTTAACAAGTAAATATCTAGCTTCCGCCAGACCGCCTTCTGTATTCAATGTACGAAGAAAGTGTAACGCCAAAAAAAACGTCCACACCTTTTCACTAATTTTTCACTGTGTGTCTTTAGTAAGTCCTGACAGTATTTGCTTTTTTTTTAACAACAATAGAGGGTTTGTGTTGCCGCAAGCTGTTGTAAATCTGGTCCTTACTATCTTAATTTAAAATCAAACTGAATAAAATGTCCATGCCAGTTTCAAATTTTAATGTTGTTCAGGAAGACGTTTTTATTCTGTTTCCCCTTTCATTTCAGAATCAGACAAGACTGAAAGACTAGAAGAGCCG
The DNA here is from genome assembly GCF_018812025.1 of Megalobrama amblycephala. Lineage (NCBI taxonomy): Eukaryota > Metazoa > Chordata > Actinopteri > Cypriniformes > Xenocyprididae > Megalobrama > Megalobrama amblycephala. The sequence continues at coordinate 36,423,713 of NC_063056.1, forward strand.
AAGTCCAAGATTCAGACCCATCTATGGCAGAAAAACAGCAGATCAAAGCGACTGCGGTCAAAGTGCTGTGCTATGTGGAGAAAGTGTCCTCCTTCGCCTCCTCCATAGATCCTCTCTTCGGGATTGTGACTTCGGTGGTCGGGGTCGTCAAGAAAGGCCTCGTAGATGAGGAGGACCATGAGATGCACAAAGACTTCAAGGAGATCCACGAAAAGCTGGAAACCATCTCAGAGAAGAACAAGAAGGTGCTCCAACAGATC